>NW_022631028.1:15530832-15615663 GCF_010015895.1 Lontra canadensis | reverse complement strand
AGGCAGAGAGAGAGGAGGAAGCAGGCTCCCTGCTGAGCAGAGAGCCCAATGCGGGGCTTGATCCCAGGACCCTGGGATCATAACCTGAGCTGAAGGCAGAGGCTTTAACCCACTGAGCCACCCAGGCACCCCTTAAAGAGACTTTAGATAGTAGTAGTTTAGATAGATTTATGCTATATATGAATTTTCAGATTATGCTGTGGGTGAGATAGAATTATCCTAGACACTCATATTTAGAAATACCTTACCTTGTATCCCATTCGATATTTTTTTTCTGTTTATAATGTCATTGCCAATTTATCATAAAGTCCTAAGTTTCCTGAAGTGTGTTCCATAGAACACTGATTTCATGAACTGCTTCCTCAAAGTAGAGTTCCATGGTGAAAATCATTGTTAACATGGTTTGGTTAATGTGGTTACATCTTAGGAGAGTTCCTCTCCTTTGACCATACTTCTCCATTCTCCAAGGGGATAGTTGGAGCCTAGAAGTAAGTAGATGACTGTAGGACCACAGAGAATGCTGTTATTATCTCCTTAGCTATAGACATTATATTATTATTATCTTTTAAGGATTTTATTTATTTATTTGACAGAGAGAGAGAGAGAGCACAAGTAGGAGTAATGACAGGCAGAGGAAGAGGGAGAATCAGGCTCCCCACTGAGCAAGGAGCCTGATGCAGGGCTGGATCCCAGGACCCGGGGATTATGACCCGAGCCAAAGGCAGATACTCAACTGACTGAGCCACCCAGGCATACCTGCATGTTATATTATTAACAACAGTCTTTTGACTTCACCATTCAAGCTTTTTATTGACATTGATTATGAGCACTCATTCACCATGACTAGGGTTACCACGTACTTGAACACCTAAATTGAGATACTTGGAAAAAGGGGCTGCTATTAGTAGTGATCCTTCACAAAAGGCATAATTGGGTCTATTGGGTAAATTGGGACATATGGTTACCCTATGTTTGATGAACTTACCTTGCCTTCGAAGCCTAGCTTACATCCTAATCTCTCCATAATGACTTTTTTGAGTGCAATGAATTACTGCACAGAAATCCTTTTCATTAAATTTATCATTTTATACCTCATTTTAATAGTTACTTAGGTGTACATTCCATATCTCCCTCATTAGGCTCTAAGCTCATGAGGACATGATCTACATATACAACATCTTTCTATGTCCAGTGCCTATATATATTACTCTGTCATAATAAGTACTGATTAATAGTTTTGAATGAGTGAGTGAATCCATGGATGGATAAACGATCTCAACACCAAAAGACTGATAGCCTTATCAACTGTTACCTTTTTTCTCGTCTTAAAACAAATGATCTAAACTTAGTCCATTTCACCATCACATATTCCTCCTAAACCTTACTTCCTCCAGGCAATTTTGACTCTCTCTTTTACTTATTTTCTATGTCAAGATCTATTTAGGTAACCCGTAGAGTTCCTTCTTCCTCATTACCACTGTCAAAATCCAGGTCCAGGGTCTACTGTATTATTTTTGGATGTATGCTATAACCTCCTAATTATCTTGTTTTGAATTTCTTTTTAGTCATATATTGGCCTAGTCCATGTAAGGTACAATTTCAATATTTCCAATAGCCCACAGGCTAAAATCCGAACTCAAACTGACATCTCAAGCCCTTCAATAATTGGGTATAATTTATAGATTCATCCTTGCTTCTTGCGTTTTTTATTCCTCTTCTTTAGAATTCTTAGTCCTTGTCATCTGATTCCTTTGCCTAAGAAAATAGGTTCAAATCTGGTTCTCATCATTTTCCAGCCTTGTCCCTTGCTGTTTCTTTTTTGTATTGTGCACTCCATCCACGATCAAACTATTTGCAATTCTTAGATCATTTAAACATGTATGCCTTTGCATGTGATATTTATTCTGTTTAGAAAAACTTCTCTTTTATGACTTATATATTCCTACTCATTCTTTTAGACTTATCATAATCATTACCTTCTCTGCCATCTTTTTCTTCATCCTTCTCTACTCCCCAACCACTGCTGGGTACTCATTCTCTGTGCTTCTATTTGTGTAGCTCTAGTACAATATTTATCACAGTGAATTATTGACTAGTCTGTTTCTATTTCAGGTTAAGTTTCTTGAGGCTAGGGACATAGTTTTACTTTATTTGTATCTCTTGGGCCTAAGAAAAAATATATAGTAAGTTCTTAACAAATATTGATAGTGGTATTGAAATAGCTAATGTTTATTAAGTACTTGCTATGTGCTAGGTATTGCCTTGTTTAATTTAATCCCCCATACACCATTTGAGATAGGCATTCTTAATATTCCCATTTTACACGTGAGGAAAGGTAGAGGTTCAGGGAGGTTACGTGACTTGCCCAAGGATAGATAGCCATATGACAGAACCAGGATCAGAAGTCAGGCTACTGAATTGCAAAGTTCATACTTTTAAGTACTGCATATATTTATTCAAACTTTGGCATGTTTGTGGAAGAACTTCTTCCTCAATTTTTTTCTTTTATATAAAGTATTTTTTATATTTTATGGCACAGGCCAAAATTTATTTCCTACCCACTTGTTCCATGACTATATCAGCCTTGCCTTCTAATATTCACCCATTTGACCATGTTTCACAAAGTTTAGTACTTTAACATGAATGCATGTATCATTTTTCAAATTCATTTCTTGATTCTCTCTGGACTTGCACTGTGTTCTCTATTTAAATGACTCTCCAGACCTTCCCCAATAATACACACTCATTAAAGTTTTGGATATTTAATAGAACTTTGATAAAAAATTTTTGTTTAATACCATACGTAGTTGGTTGCTTTTGTTGTCTTTTTTTTTTTAATGAGTCTCTGCAAATTTGAAGGTAGGCTAAGAATCTGACAAATTTAACCAATTTTAAACTCATCATTGTCAAATTCTCTTCACTAAGGAAAGGCTTAACTACTTTTAACAAGGAGGAAATATAAAAAAAAAAAATAGTCCTGGCAGATCAAAACAGTGATCTCATGAATTGCATAGACTCTTGTACTTGAAAGAATCCTTTGAAGTCATATAATTCACCTCCCTCAGAAAACAGAGGAGGAAACCGAGGGACATCCTATGTTGTTATTCAAAATCCCTTAGCCTATGCAGCAGAGTCTGGACAGAGAACTTGGATTTCCTGACTATTTCAGGTCCTGTGCTCTTTCTGTTATGGAAAGGGACATCTGTGAGTGAACATGTGAAGGGTCAAATGCAAATACTTCACACTTAAAATGTTCCAGAATGGAATCTGACTCTGTATGGAGTTGCTTTTTAGATGCCACAGGGTTTTAAAGGAGACTCTGACAGTGAGCCTGAAGCAGGACCAATAGCCAAGCAGCCCCAAGAGAGGATTAAAGAATTGATTGTTGATAGTTGGTCTGTACACTACATCAGGCCAAGGGGATACCTGGCCGGGATGCCAAGCAAGGATTTTCCAATCTTTTCCTTTTCTCTGCTGTGTTGGCCTTTTGGGAGAAGAGGTGAAAACTACCTAGCTAAGTGTCTAACTGGATTTCATCTGTCCTTAGAAGGGCTCAAGGATTACTTAATGGTCTCCTGAAGATGTTTTCTTCTCTCAGAAAAATTACGTGCTCAAAAAATACAGTTGAAATGAAATTGGAGCATCCAGAATAATGAATGTGTTCTGAAGTAAGCTGTGAAGTTTTGTCCTTGTGAATAAATGAGGGATGGTCCCAAGGGGCCTTGTGCATAACCATTATTACCAGTGAATATGGTGCACAAACTGGTCCAGCCAAGCTGCCACATCTGGCAAAATTACTCTTTACTTTTAGTTTCTGGTGCATGCTGTTTAATTTCAATAAAAATGAGTTTTTGTTCCAGTGATAGAGGACTATTACCCCATTTGAGGTTGTTTTAAGAGCTGCAACAGGTTCTTTTGTCAACAGAGTGGTATCTTGTAATGGCTTAAATTAGTTCAGTTTGAACATAAAAAAAGAAAATTTTTCTGAAGGAAGATGGAGGCCAAAGACAGAAAGCTGTGATGAATTTTGAAAGATGCATTCAATTTCCTATGTAACTCCTGTCTTTTCCCTGCCACACAGGTATACATACACTTTCATGCACAGATACACAGCTTTTAGGCAAATATAGCCAATCTAATATTTACTGAGTCATTATCTTGTTCAAGGTATTAAACTACATGTTATGAGAGGTAAAAGGAGCTATCAGTTTTTAGGGAAGATGCTACATATAATGAGTTACATATTAATTAACTAATTAAACAAATATTAATGGAGTATCTCTGGCCAGCACTGTGCTCGTGATTGAAATGCATAGTGAACAAAATTATATGTGGTCACTTGGCTCATGGAGCTTATAGTTTCGTGAGGGAGACAGTTCAGATCAAATGCCCAAATAGACAGATGTGTAACTACAGCTGAGATAGTTGCCCTGAAAGAAAAGAATATGGTTCTGTGTGTATGTGTAACAAAGGAACTAGCCCAAGATTGTAGTGGTGGTTAGGGTATTAAAGGACTCTGGAGTTGAAACTGAAGGAGCGTCACAAAGTGAAATGTGGTGAGTATATATTAAGGAAGGAACTAACAAAATATGTGATCAAGGGGTAGGAAAAATGAGATTTGGGTTGGGAAAAGCATAGGAGGTGGTGGCTGTGTTCTGAAGAATGGGTTATGAGTTATATAAGTTTTAGGGCATATATATACATATATTTTTTTTTAATTGTGTTATGCTTTACCCACCACCAGGCTTACCCATCTCCCCACCCCCCTCCCTTCTAAAACCCTCCATTTGTTTCCATAGTCTCTCATGGTTCGTCTCCCACTCCGATTTCTCCCCCTTCATTTTTCCCTTCCTTCTCCTAATGTCCTCCATGCTATTCCTTATGTTCCACAAATAAGTGAAACTATATGATAATTAACCTTTTCTGCTTGACTTATTTCACTTAGCATCATCTCCTCCAGTTCCATCCATGTTGTTTCAAATGTTCATAAAGTGTATTCATCCTTTCTGATAAATGAGTAATATCCCATTGTGTATATGGACCACATCTTCTTTATCCATTCGTCTGTTGAAGGGCATCTTGGCCCTTTCCATAGTTTGGCTATTGTGGACATTGCTGCTATGAACATCAGGGTGCATGTGGCGCTTCTTTTCACTTCATCTGTATCTTTGGGATAAATACCCAGTAGTGCAATTTCTGGGTCATAGTGTAGCTCTATTTTATTTTCCAAGGGGCCTAAGCCCGTAATCTCTGGCATATTGTTAATGACTCGTTCATTATTCTTCCTTTGCGTTTCAGTTTTTTATCCAGTGATTGATTGATTTGTAAAACCCTGGAGTTCAGGTATATAAGGGTTCTCTGTTACAGAGGGAAGGAACGAAAAATAAAAGCTCACATTTTAGAGAGTAATGTAGAGTCAAGAACAATGTCCTGTATTTTTCAGTATGATCCAAGTGTTTCCCAGGTGGTTATTACATATTATTTTAATAGACCAAGTAGCTTTCTTTATTTGTGAAGTGACATTCTTCATCCTGTCTTCTAGACAAGCAGTTTTATAAAATGAATTAGACATTCTGGAATGTTGCCAATGGTCATGATTTATGTATAAGTAATTGATTACTAATTATAGTGAAAGTATTAAATTTTAAGAAAAATTACCTTATAAAATATAACATATTTAAGGTTACCCCATGGGAATACCATGTTCAATCTCTTGAATTCCTCAGTCTTAATGCTTTCTTGAGTAGGAACAAAAGGGTGGAATTTCAGGAAACAGAAGGGAGAATTGCACATAGTCTCTTGATCATTTTGTTAGTGCCAGAGTTTGTAATATCAAGCATGGCTATGGAACTGACAGATGTGAATGCCATCTGTCACATGTTCCTGTTTTAGAGTCATTGAAGAACCATAGTTCCTTGAGAGCATAGTCTGTGACTTAATTATTTCTTTTTCTCTTCACAGAAATAAAATGCTACATCCGTTTGTTCATTCACTCACTCAATAAATGTGTTTTGTGGTTTTCTCTCCTCCTGTTTATCTGTTTAGCATTAAAGTGCTTGTGAGGGTGAAAGCAGGTGAGGAAGCTGACTAGGCAGTTTGGAGACTTGGCCCTGTCAAATTCTCTTCAGTAAGAAAGGAATTATGTGCAATAAAGACAGAAATAAAGTCATTGATATATATCTATCAATATCTATATCTAGCCTCCATAACAGGTGCTGGGGAATTAACTGTGAGGAAAGCATACAAAACAATAGCTGTCTTCATGGAACCGACATTTTTCTTGGGGAGTTAGAAAGTAAGTAAGATAAATGAATGAAATTTTAAATGTGCTAGGGATAAAATTTATAGAGAAGATAAAGGAAGAAGAGAGGAGATGGATGTTCACCGCCACGTGGTGATGGTGATGGTGCTTACACTTTAGATGGATGGCCACTGACAGCCTCACTGAGAAGGTGATATTTACATTAAGACTTGAAGGAAACAAAGGCACATAATTGTTTACAGAGCATTTGTTGAATGAATAAAAATTGTTCCAGTGAGTTGAGTGAATAAAGATTGTTTACCTAGTGGACCAAACAGGGAAAGGAATTCAGAATATTATTTTTGCCTATTCCCTGAGGTCAAATATCAATTTCATGGCGTCATAAAAAGCAGACTGGCTCTACCTGAACATGGGGAGTAGAAGGAATGGGGTGAAGGAAAGAATGGCCTGGCTGAGGCTTGAGGAAGGAAATGGTGGATGTAAATCACAGATGTTCAGGCAGAATGCTCACCTAATACTAGTTCAGAGGCTACCTGGCACTCCATCCTCTTATAGGAGAAGGTCTCATAAGAGATCTCACTGCCTTACCAGTCCTACACCTGTCATCATTTTTCTCCCTTAGATTATGCTTCCGTTTAGGAGGGTTTGTATTAGACCTTCTTAGAATCAAATAGGCATGTGCATTTTTTTCCCAATCAATCTCTCTATCATTAATTTCCCTTCGAAAACTTTTTCAGGCTGTTAACAAAAATAAATTATCAGTAATTGCTAGTAACGGCTGATTTGTCTGGGATTATCACTGAACTATAAAATGCAATTTAGAATCTCATTATGATTATTATTCCATTTCATTCACTAAATATGGTGACCTTCTAATTTAGAAATTTAAGATGCTTATTAGATAAATGTTAAAATGGTGCTGTTATAATTGTGATGATCTTTTTCTAGTTTCTTTTCCATTTGCTTTTATAATATTTTGTTTTATTGCCATTGGGGAATGGGATTGGGAGGTAATGCCATTTCTCTTACTGTCTTCTCTAAAGCTGGACTTTAAAGAGACTTGCGAACTGTAAAATACTGCCACTCTTCTCATTATCTTAGTTTTTGAAAAAATAAAAGTTTTCAGAAAATTGTTTATATTTTATTTATATTAATGTGTAATGGGTTTATGATTCTTATTTTTAAATGTGTTTATAAAGTTTTAAATTTTTCTTAAATTTAATTTCTAATATAGTAAATATCAATAGATGTAACTCTGAACAAAAGCTCTTTGGGTTCCTTGATAATTTTTACGAGTTGAAGAGCTGTTGGTTTGAGGTCAAGAGTCTGGACATTGAAATCAGACTGATCACCTGTTACCAAGTAGTAGGTGACCCTAAGCATTATATATGCACACAGTGCCAGTTACTTCACCTTTAAAAAGGAAAGATCATACTACCTATCTCATAGGACTATTTTGAGGTGTAACTGACAGAAGGTATGGGAAAAGCAGTGCATGGCAAGTATTAGGCATTCAATAAATGTTAGGTATTATAATTTGCCCAGCTCTGTGTCTGGGAGTTCCAGAAGCTAAGGGAGATCTGTCAGATTATATGCCTTGTTCAAGGTCATACAGAGTCTATACTGGGACCTGTCTTCTGATTCTCACTATCCTATATTGTATCTTCAATAAGCTGTTGGCTCCACAGTTGCTCAGAGCAATAGAATAACACATTTTGTTTTCCCTTTCGAAATTAAGGAAAAAAAAACCTTTTCTACTAGATGTTTTGGAAGTTAAAATGATCATAATCCTTCTACTTCATTATAATTGTATGACATTTGCAGTTCTCTAACCACTTTCAATCCAATTATCTTCAACTGCGTAAGGTAGTCAGAGCAGGTGATTTTGTCTCCATTTAATAGATGAGGAATTTTGGGGCTCAGGGAAGGTTAAATGACTTGCCTAATGTTTAACGACAGATCAGGCATTGGATAGCAGGCTTTCTAACTCCCTTGTGTTGTATTATGCAGCCGTTCAGCATTGTAAATATCATCTAATCCAACTTCTTAATTTTACAGAGGAAAATGAGTCCCAGAGAGGTGAAATGACTTTCCAAAGGTACAAAGTTCCCACATAAAGTGGAGAAGCTAAAATACTAAATGTGGTTTTGGGATTCTTGTATTTCTTGTTTTGGGTTTGAGTTTACTAGAACTTAATGATGATAATTCCATTTTCTTCTGATTCTGGGTTGCATAAATAGTATGGGGATGTTGTCTTAGTATTTTAAATATTACAGTTTGGGTAATGAATATTTGCCTCATCAGCTAGGTTATTTAATCTCCCTTATTCCTGTGTTCTCTGTGTTTAAAATCTCAGACTCATTGTATTGTGGATCTCTTTGTTGGTAATTGGAATTAACATGCACCAAGGGATACGTCCATTGCTTCCCAGGACTGAGATTTACTTCAGACATTTGCAAATTTCAATTTTGTATACTTTTTTTGGTGTTTTGATGGTCTGTGTAGTTGTTGGGTTTCTGGAAGAAGGAGGAGGAAAGGAATTATTGATTCTAATATCAAATCAGGCATTGGCAGATTTCAATTTTTATGCTTTTTTGTGTGTGTTTGGGTGGTCTGTGTATTTTGTATTGTTGGTTTTCTGGAAGGAGGAGTAAAGGAATTATTGATTCTAATATCAAATCATTGGGGCATTATCTATTTTTGTAGAAAGATGTACAAAAATTAGTCTAGGATGATTTTGGTAAAGTATAAGGAACATGGAAATGATTCAAAGAGTAAGAATGATTGAATGACTAAGACTTGTTCATTTAGAAGTGAGTTGGAGCAGCGTATGGGTAGAGAAAGATGAGTACTCATAGCAGACTTCAACTTCTCTATTTTCTAACCTGGCTCCCAAATTTATATTTTCCACTCAGCGAAACCATAGCCCTGAGTCGCTCATATCCACCCTCCTTGGAAGACAATTATTTTGAATGTAGCTTTGTAGAGTCTTACAGAGCTTCCAAAGCAATTTATAAAGTAACTATTTCCAACCACATATATTTTTTCTCTACTTGAGTTTTGATAAATGTCTCATGTTCTTTGTCTCATTATATTAATAATAATTTAGTGCCTCAATGTTTCAGTTTCCCCTATTTGGTGATGCCTTTATTACCTGAGTGGCTCACTCCTAAGCTGTGTCTGAGCTTGCAATAAAGGAATGGATCTTCTATACTAAGATAGAAGATGGGCAAGGGATAGATGGGCAATGTCCATTTCTTGAATAAATGGATCAAGACACATCATGTAAAATTTCATTAAATTTCATTGACTTATAGTCACTTGAAAATTCAAGATGGTCTGTTTGACACCTTACCTGTTGTGTTGAAAACCAGGAAAGATGTGGGATTGGCATTTCTGGAGGAAAAATGTCCTCTCCTCATCTTTAAATGAGATAACAACGCGCTATGCTTTTCTAAACTCTAGTGATCATAAGTGAGATTCCTCATTTTTGCAAGGTACCAAGAACATTAGCAAAAATTATATACCAATCTCTAAAATAACTTTGCAAAGTAGTAAGGGTACGGTGATCATATTCCTAATTTACAGAGTAATGTTGCTAATTGAATTTGAGAGAGGCTCTATGGATCAAAGATAACACATGCTAAGTGCACAAGTTGAGAAGATACCTAGATCTTCTGTTTCTTAGTCCTATGCTATGTCTACTTTATCACCTTACCTTGTTTCTGGAAAAGCTTTAGTTCTTACCAGTCAAGCAATTTAAGCATATATTGTTTTAGGTTTCCGCATATGGAAGAGTTTTATTATATGCAGATTCTCCGCAGCAGAGGTGAATTATTCCCTCTGAGTAGATGTCATTCCATTGGCTGCTATGACCACTGAGTGGATGGTTGCTCACAGGCAGATCAGAACCATCAGTTGGTTCTTGTTAGCTGAGGTTTTCTCTTTGGCAAATTACATTTCATGAAAATACCTGCTTCTGTGTAGCCTCCTCCAGTGATTTTTTTGGACCTGGAGGTTTGAAAAGAGCCTTGCCTTTTATGCCACTTGCATTTTCCTGACTTCACTGGCGCAGTAATTAGGAGCAAGTAGTAGGGAGCTATGAACTTGCTGAGGCTCAAGGAAGGGGTGCCTCTCTTCCTTTGATTTCTGATTTCCAAAGAAGGTAGAGTGGGGGCTAGTTACACAACAAATTTACTATTGTTCTCCCAAATTACAGCCATTTAAAAAGTTCCATTTCCTCCACGAAGCCCTTCTCTTTTTCAAATAGCAATATTGTTTTTGTAAAAACTACTCATGCTCACTATAAAAATTGAAACAAAATATAAAGTACTAAGAAAGTGAAAATCAACCCAAATCCCACCACTCAGAGGAAACAAGTTAACATTATGGTGGACACACCACTAAGACCATCCCTAACCTCTTGGTTTTTGGAATGCCTGTGTGGCCAAAATGTCATACTTGTTTCTGGTTTATATGTCTTATCTCTCCTAGATTATATACTCTCTTTTAATAGAAAGATAAAGATGATATCTCATATATCTTTGCGTAGTAACTAACAAAGCATCGTGTATTTGGTAGGCTTTCAAAGAATACTTTGTAAAATATAGAAGTCGGAATTTAAGTTCTACTTTAAGACCCCAATTTTGGATGGTCTGTGTTCTCCTTGAAACAGATTGCAAATGGAAGATAGTGATAGTAGAAGACTGGGGAAATTAGATGAAATCACGGAGCGTGTAGATTTTTCTTTGGGTTTTTTTGGGGGGGTGGTGTTTCACAGTCATGCTGGTACAGTCTCCAGGTGCCCTGGAGATGAGCTCTGGTCTGCTAATGCATTTTCGTAAGTCTAAATGAAACTCCTCACCATGGGTACTGAGCTGTGGCAATCAGCATTTGGGATTTGATTGCTGAACTTTTGGTACTTTTAGATTCCAGTGATTTTTAGCAATGTGTGTCTTGGCAAAAGGACAGCGTATTAGCTCAAATGTCATGTTTAAAGGGTAGGCAGCCTGTCTGTGAGGTTCCAATTGTATAGCCGCCAAGAAAGTTTGAATTACAATTTTAATAATAAGGCAGCTTGCGATCTCTTAATCAAAAGTGAGGTGTTAGAACAAAGCCGAGTCCCAGCAGATAGCCCAGGATTTCAGCCTTTTCAGTCTGGGTACATTTATCCACAGGGTGCTCTCTGATCCAGCAGAAAGGCCTAGACCCAGGAAACTTCTAGGTATTTTCTAAATAAACTTCTTAACACTCGGCCTCCAAGAGGAACTTTTAAGCATATGGACTCCTGCCAGGCAGTGAGCCAGGCTGGTCATTTATCTGCTGCGCACTTATTACATAGAAAAAGAGTTTAAATAGACATAGATTTTATCATCTAAAATAGACTGGCTTACCCAGCTGCACCGGTCAAAAAGGCCCTTCTTTTCTTTCTTTCTTTCTTCCTTCCTTCCTTTCTTTCTTTCTTTCTCTCTCTCTCTTTTTTTCTTTCTTTTTTTCTTTCTTTCTTTCTTTCTTTCTTTCTTTCTTTCTTTCTTTCTTTCTTTCTTTCTTCTTTCTTTCTGATTTTATTTATTTATTTGACAGAGAGATCACAAGAAGGCAGAGAGGCAGGCAGAGAGTGAGAGGGAAACAGGCTCCCTGCTGAGCAGAGAGCCCGATGCAGGCCTCGATCCCAGGACCCTGAGATCATGACCTGAGCCGAAGGCAGAGGCTTCAACCCACTGAGCCACCCAAGCACCCCAGGACTTCCTTTTCCATCTTTCATTTTTCTGTAGTGAAATCATACCCATTCTCCCTTTATTCTACCCAAGCATAATGTAATCTCTCTCTTTCTTCTTTGAGCCTTTATTTCTTAAGAGTTCATAAAGATAATATTGCATAATTAAAATAGGAGCAATTGAGTTGGTTATTAAATAGTATTAGTAATTTTAAATTCGGCATTTTATAGTTTTCTCTCACTTCATATCAGCAATCTTTGTTTCAGACCTTTAGATTCTGACAGAGTAAATCTGTTAAAAATTTTAAAATTTAATTTAAATTTATTCTATTAGAATGCAAGTTGGTGCAGCCAATTTGGAGAACAGTGTGGAGATTCCTCAAGAAATTAAAAATAGAGCTTCCCTATGACCCTGCAATTACACTACTGGGTATTTACCCCAAAGATACAGATGTAGTGAAAAGAAAGGCCATCTGTACCCCAATGTTCATAGCAGCAATGGCCATGGTCCCCAAACTGGAAAGAACCAAGATGCCCTTCAATGGGCGAATGGATAAGGAAGATGTGGTCCATATACACTGTGGAATATTATGCCTCCATCAGAAAGGATGAATACCCAACTTTTGTATCAACATGGATGGGACTGGAAGAGATTATGCGGAGTGAAATAAGTCAAGCAGAGAGAGTCAATTTTCATATGGTTTCACTTATTTGTGGAGTGTAAGAAATAACACGGAGGATATGGGGAGATGGAGAAGAGAAGGGAGTTGAGGGAAATTTGAGGAGGAGGTGAACCGTGAGAGACTATGGACTCTGAAAAACAATCTGAGGGTTTTGAAGGGGTGGGAGGTGGGAAGTTAGGCCAGCCTGGTGGTGGGTATTATGGAGGGCACATATTGCATGGAGCACTGGGTGTGGTGCATAAACAGTGAATTCTAGTACACTGGAAAGTAATTAAAAAATTAAAAAAAATAAAAAATTAACTCTATTTTCATTTAAAATTTTTACTTTTTTATTTTAAAATAATTTCAGACATAAAAAATTGCAAAAATCATGCAAAGAATTCTCATATATCCTTTACCAGGTTCTCTAAATGTTAATATTCTCCCACATTTGCTTTAGTATTATCTACTTCTATACAGTTTTTCTACTTAGTTGTTCAAACATTGCAGGCATGATCCATTTCAGGAGAATTGTAGACAAAGACAAAAATTTATTTTTACAGTCATGTGTTGAAAGCTTTTCCTACATGTTCAGTATAAAATGATAATAAAATAATGAAACACTACTAACACTATTAGCATTTAACATTGATGGAGTAAGTGCTGTATGCCACATATGCGCTTATGTATCAGTCAGGGTCCCACTGGAAAAACAGAGCCAATGGGATATTTCTATATGCCATATATAAATATATGTGTGTATGTATACACACACATACAAGGAATTGTCTTATGTGACTGTGGGTCCAAAATCTGTAGGTCAAGCTGCTAGGAAGGCTAGAAACTCTCATATGGAAAATGATACTGCAGTTCACAGGTGGGATTTCTTCTTCCTCAGGGAAAACTCAGTTCTCCTTTTCTTCCTTTCAAATGACTGGATCGGGTCCACTCATAACAATCTCTTTTACTTAAAGTCAGCTGACTATAAATGTGAACCACCTCTACAAAATACTTTTGCAGCAATATCTAGATTAGTATTTGATTGATTAATTGGGAATTAGAGGCTAGCCAAGTAGACACAGACAAACTGACCTTCACATAGTATCCAATGTATTACTCATAACTCTGTGACAGAGGCATTATTATCTCCATTTTATAATTGAGGAAACTGAGGGAAAATAATTTGCACACAGTTAAATAGTAAGTAGCAGAAGTATAATTTGAGCCCATACATTTTGGCTTCATAACCCTTTCTCTTGACTACTATAGTATACTCTCTCCCCAAGAACTAAATAATTGCCCATCAGCTTCTTTGCAACATCTAAAAAGAACTCAGATGTATAAAGTAAATAACCAACAAATTTAATTGAACAATAAACATTAATCAGTTTTACTCTGTGCTGGGAACTATGCCAGGTAATAAAAATACAATGACACAAACTCCTTTTCAAGAAGCCCATCTAACTAGAACCAGGTGGTGAAGCATTATTGCTGCAAATGAAGCAGAAAGAGTACTGACCTGGGGAAAGCAGTGGTCTGAAGTTTAGGAAAATGGAATTCTGGTCCTGGCTGCTACAAAGTACCATCCTACCCTGGCCTGCTGAATGAAGGCTATATTAGGCAAGTAACATAACTCTTTTTTTGGACTTCAATTTCTTTATCTGCAAGATAAGAGGAATCAAAGTTGATAAGAGGTTATCATTCCAACAGGCTTGAACTCACCATTACCAAAATATGTGCAGTTGTTAAACTAAGCATTTGTTGTGTATTACCTCATTGAATCCTCACAACTCTTATCATTTCCATTTTACAGATGAGCCAACTGAGGTAAGATAATTTAGTAACTTGGTAAAGGTTACCAGCTAGAAAGTGGAGGAGTCTGGAGTTGAACCTAAATAATATGGCTTTGAGTTCCAATTCTTATCATCTGTCTTATACTTCTCTGAAATGTATTGGGAAGGTCTTAGCAAAATTTGAATATGTGATCCCTGGTTTACAAAGCCACTGCTTTAATAATGCTTGAACATAAACAACCTTTACAATACATGTATAAAATTATCAAGTACAAATGTGTTTCATGATATATGTGTTTGTTCCTATTAAAATCTATGTTATGTATGTGTATGCTTAATGTAAAATCTATATTTTTTCCTTTTCATACAATTGTTTGGGTGCTTAAGCAGAATTTAATGCCTGTCAGAAAATTGATAAAAATCTGGATTTTGTCCAGTATTTTACATTCTGCCTTGAGATTTTGAAGCAGGGCTTCCACTCATGCTGGACTCAATTAAAAAAAAAAAAGTTGGTTAAAGTATTATCATAGGTCTGTTTATTTGTAAAAAAAAAAGTTTTTAAAAGTATAATCATAGGCCTAGGAAGTCTGAATTTAGGGAAGGACTTGGAGAGAGATAAGCTGGGAAATGCACCTCAACATCACCTTGGCCAAGATGCAAGAGGAAGTGAAAGGCTGCTGATATGACCATTGTGGATCATAGCCTAATAAACTCTTTGAGGTCTGCTGAAAAAATAATTGTGTGATCTTTTGGTGTCCAGTTCTGGCATTCATTACTAAAAATCTGAATTTTGATAATAAAGCAAATGGAACATGCATTTTGTGAAAGGAATACCTGAGTGGTTAGTTTACACCAAAGCTGTCAAATCTAGAAGGAAAGAGGGTCATCTGGGTGGCTCAGCTGGTTAAGTGGCCATTTTTGGCTCAGTTCATGATACTGGGGTCCCGAGATTGTCCACATCTAGCTCCCTGCTCAGCAGGGCGTCTGCTTCTCCCTCTCCTTCTGCTCCTCTCCCTTGCTCATGTTCTCTCTCTCTCTTTCTCAAATTAATAAATAAAAATCTAAAAAAGATAAAAAACTAGAAGGAAAGAATTGCTGCTTGTGACATCCACTGAAGTATGGGTAAAAGTGGTCCTCACCCGCTGGAATCACAGGACTCTTTGGGAGTAACTGCTGTGTGGGGATTGATTAGATTCTAATTGCTTTATTTTATGAATGAAGAAGCTGAAATCTAGAGAGCAGTGACATGCCCAGGTTTGCATGCAGATCATGAGCAGAGTCGGGGCCCCAACATGGTGTTCCTTGAGGTCCTTCCTTCAGTTTTGAGGGAGACAACAAATGTTATTTAGGGAATGTCCCCAGATTTCCACAGCCTCAGTTTCTCCATCTGTATGTTTAGAGAGATGCAACTAGGTCAGAAATATTGTGTACATGAGCTATTGGGACTTCATCAAGATAAAAACCTGCAGAGAGAAGGAAATAGTCAACAAAATTAAAAGACAACCAACAGAATGGGAGAAGATATTTGCAAATGACATATCTGATAAAGGGTTAGTATCCAAAATATATGAAGAACTTACCAAGTTCAGCATCCAAAAAACAAATAATTCAGTTAAAAAATGGGCAGAAGACGTGAGTAAACATTTTTCCAAAGAAGGCATCCAGATGACAAAAGACCATGAAAAAATGCTCAACATAACTTATCATCAGGGAAATACAAATCAAAACTACAATGAGATATCACCTCACTCTCATCAGAATGGTTAAAATTAACAACACGGGAAACAACAGATGTTGGGAGGATGTGGAGAAAGGGGAACCCTCTTCCACTGTGGATGGCAATGCAAACTGGTGCAGCTCCTCTGGAAAATAGTATGGAGGTTCCAAGAAAAGTTAAAAATAGAAGTACTCTTTAACCCAGCATTTGTACTACTAGGTGTTTACCCAAAGGATACAAAGATACTGATTCAAAAGGATACATGCATGCTGATGTTTATAGCAGCATTATCTACAATAGATATTGTATTTGGTTTCCAATTATGGAAACCAAATTATGGAAGAGCCTAAATGCCCATCAACTGATGAATGGATAAGAAGATGTGGTAGATACAGATACATAGATATGGTATATATGTGTGTATATACATACACACAATGGAATATTACTCAGCTGTCAAAAACGATGAAATCTTGCCATTCACAAAGCCATGATGGAGCCAGAGTGTATTATGCTAAGTAAAATAAGTTGGTCGGAGAAAGACAAATACCATGTCGTTTCACTTGTATGTGGAATTTAAGAAACAAAACAGATGAACATAAGAGGAAAAAGAGAGGCAAACCAGAAAACAGAATGTCAACTAAAGAGAGCAAACAGGGTTATTGAAGGGGAGGTGGGTGGTAGAATGGGTTAAAAGGGTGATGAGATTAAGGAAGGTATTTGTGTGATGAGCACTGGGTGTTCTATGTAAGTGATGGATCACTAAATTCTACACCTAAACTAATATTACTTGGTATGTTAACTAAGTGGAATTTAAATAAAAACTTGAAAAAGAAAAAAGAGAAAGAAATGCTGTATGCATGTCATTATTGCTATCTCTGTCTCCTTCAGGATGCATAGCAGATACCATGAATAGCTTGTGGCCAGTACGTAATAATAATAATATGTCAAGTAGTTAGAGTATACTAGATGTTCCAGTAAATACATTATATACATTATTACATTAAACTCTCACACCTAAACTATGAGATAGTTTTATTATCCTCATTTTATAAATTAGAGAAGTGATGGTTAGAGAGATTGAGTAACTTGGTCAAGGTTACACCATCAGTAAACAGTGAAGCAAGACTTGGATCCTTGGAAATCTAACCTCAGAGCCCATATTCTTGAGTACTACATCATATTGCCAGAATAGCATATGGGTTTCTGCTTCTACCTGCCTTTACCTATCAGACACATCCTCCTTCCTAATGTCCTTAAAATCCTTCTCATCTGATTGCCCCATGCAAACACCATTTGATCAGATCAGAGTGGGCATTTAAAATAAACTTTTAAAAAATTGTCCCTGAATTAGATAATCTCTAAGGACTCTTTTGATTCTAAGATTTCCATAAGTAATTTTAAGGGTTGAAGAAAGACATTATTTAATACTTACCCAAACTGGCATATAGGGTATTTTGGCTGGCTGAGCTGGTGTCCCGGATGTTTATGTTTCTTGGGCTGACACTGAACTGCTATGGTTAGAGTGGGAAGGACTGAAAAGGATGAAATTGCTCACCAGACACTTTGAGGTAGCTCAAGTAGAACTGCTCTAGAGTCCAGATGACAAAGACTGTCACCTGGGAGAGGTCATTCCCTCTGAGACTGTAAGAAATCCATGCCACCAAGGACACCCACGTGCAATGGCTTTGGCAAAACATCGCTGTGTTTGTGATAGACACATGCAGAGACTCCTTTAGGAGACTATAGTAGTACAAACTCTAGATTCACACTGCCTGGGTTCAGTTGCTGGCTCTGCTTTTGATTAGCTGATGGCTGGGGACTAGTTATTTAATCCCTCTGAGGCCTTGTTTCCTCACATACAGAAATGGGATAATCACAGTATCTAACTCATGGGTTGTTGTGTGGATTGAGTTGATATACACAAATCACTTAAGACAGTGTCTGGTATATAATAATGACCAGAAAAGTATCGATCAGTTTATTGTGTTATACATTTTTTTAAAGGTTTCTAATATAGTTCTTAAAAGCTCTAAATTGTAGATCATTTCTGTAACTAAAAAAACAAGAATCTAATTACCTTATTCATCAAGCTGACTTTTGCTATGTTGTTTAATACTTGGAGATGGAGTGGTAGGTTAACAGGGAGTTGATAGTTTACAGATAGGTTAGTAAGCTTGACCTATTCATTGCCCTGGTGCTCACTACCCAGTATTTTCTTTGCCTGGTATACCCACCTTGTATCTGTCTGGTTTGGTTTGGGGGAATGTCCATAAATTTAACCTTTGTGCCTGCTTAGATTGCAGCACCGCTTTGAGATGGATTCTGGTGTCATGTTTGGGCTCAATGAGAAACAGTGCCATCTGCAGTCAGTAATGTCTGTGGTAAGTGTGGGAAACGGGGAAGCTGCATGCTTGCTATCAGGTTGGCCACATAATTTGTGAGAACCAGTGCAAAATAAAAATGTAGGCACACTCGTTCAAGAGCAGGAAAAAAGGATCATTACATATATGAAAATATAAAGCTTTTTCCTTTCCTCCATAGTCTCTGTCTTGGTTTGTCATGGTATTTTTATTTGCTATTTAATATTGTTCTAAATTTTAAGATGTAAAAATTTGAATTAGTTGAATGAATTTTACCATTCATCTTGTATTGTTCAATGCCAGTTTTAAATACAAATATAAAGGCATTTATGCATGGAGCACTGGGTGTGGTGCAAAAACAATAAATACTGTTATGCTGAAAATAAATAAAAAAAAAATAAAGGCATTTAACTTATATACAAAATACCAAAATTACTCAATTTGTTTTTCATAGCTTGTACATGTATATTCTTATCAGAGCACTGAAAATGTTTCACAGAACTGTATCTACTATTATTGTTTCTCTTCTTGGAATGCAGACAGTCTATCAATACTCTCTACCTTAGGCTTACCGATGACGGAAAGAAAAAGAAACTATGGTTACCTTCTATCTTTCCCTTTTCTTCTGTGTCCTCATTTTCAACATGAATCGTTGGCTAATACAGGGAATTAGCTAAATAAGGAAGGATATGATAGGGTTCATTGGTGGTTCATGTTTCTTAGGATGCTCCTGTTCTCTTTCAGTGTTCAGAACAACTTCTGGTTCAAATGAAAATTGTGGCACCTTGGGGCTGTTCACTTATTCGGTTGTAGTTATATCATACTGAACCTTGTACTCACTTTGCGTCTTACTGAACTCCTACACATTGTGGGTCTGCTGGAATGCTGTACTCATAGTGTATTTTGAGCACAATATGCAAATGGAGTGGCAAGAAATGGAGGTGGACACTTATATTGCATATTACACATATTTCTTCTGCTGCTGCACATTCTCCATTGTCCCAGAACATTTCACTTAAAAAAAAAGTAAGTTCAAAGATAAAATTACTAAGGATTTCAAGTCAGCATTAAAGCAAGCATGGGGGGCCCTTCTGATCATCATGTGACTGCACAGGTCACATCTCTATGAAACTGATTCTGCTTGCATTTGCTGGTCAAATACTATCTTCCTTACAGGATCCTAAGACCTGGCTCCTTCTTGGAAGATTTTTTTTTCTTTTTAGAAGAGGCCTTGTCTCTGATTTCATGAGCATGAAGACTGTAATTTGATAATCCATACATAATGGTAAATCTTTTTTTTTTAACATATAGTGTATTTGTTTCAGGGGTATAGGTTTGTGAATTATCAGCCTTTTAAAAAAATTTTTATTTTATTTTTTCAGTGTTCCAACTTTCATTGTTTATGTATCACACTCGGTGCTCCATGCAATACGTGCCCTCCTTAATACCCACCACCGGTTTCACGCATTGCCTCTGCCCCTTCATCAGGCTTAACACAATTCACAACACTCACCATAGCACATACCCTCCCCAATGTCCATAACTCAGCCACCCTATTCCCCCCACCCGCCCTGCCACTCCAGCAACTCTCAGTTTGTTTCCTGAGATTAAGTGTCTCTTATGGTTTGTCTTCCTCCTGATCCCATCTTGTTTCATTTTTCCTTCCCTTCCCCCTATGGCCCCCTGTCCTGCCTCTCAAATCTTCATATCAGAGAGATCATATGATAACTGCCTTTCTCTGATTGACTTATTGCGCTTAGCATAATACTCTCTAGTTCCAACCACATCACTGCAAATGGCAAGATTTCTTTTTTTTTGATGGCTGCATAGTCTTCCACTGTATACATATACCACATCTTCTTTATCCATTCATCTGTTGATGGACATTTAGACACTTCTTGGAAGACTGGCTTGATTATGATAGGCCAAATTGATCACTACTGCTGGATCACTGCTCTGGATTTCTATAGAACTCACCTTTATTTGCCTGTTACATACTATAAACTGCCTTTTGTGATTAGTTATTTCTTGACATGTTCTTACTCCCCATAACATTATAAACTTCTTGGGACAAAGTCACAATAATGGCTTTATATATCATGCAAGATTGGTCTTGCTGAGGTTTGAATCACAGTTCTATTGACTTATTGGATATTAAAATATAATATTTGTTTGCTATTATTATTATTCTCAAAGAGTTCAGATACTGGAATCATATTGCCAGTGCTCAAGTTGTTAGTTCCTAGCTGTGACCTAGGGCAAGATACTTATTTTTTTGTCTTGATTTTTCTTCCTTTTTTTTTTTTTTTTTTTTTTTAGCTTTGTCTATTTGAGAGAGAGAGAGAGAGAGGGAAGGAGAACTCGCATGTGAGTAGGGAAGGGAAAGAGGGAGAGAATCTTCAAGCAGGCTTCCCACTGAATGCTGAGCCCAACGCAATCTCATGATCTATGAGATCATGACCTGAGTTGAAACCAAGAGTTGGACGCTTAACTGACTGAGCCACCCAGGTATCCCTTGTCTTGTGTCTTGATTTTACTTACATTTTGTGATAAGAATTAAATGCTGTAATTTAATGTTTTCTAAGAGTACAGAGTGCCTGTCACATGACAAATTTTAGTTGTTGTTGGTTCTTCTTCTTACTGTTATTATCAGTTTTGTTCCCAAGAGTGCCATTCTAGTCATTTTCAAGATGAGGAATATGAGGGACATTGAGAAGACACAGCCAGCCAGTTGAAGACCTTTTATCTTTAGAGTGGTATAATCCAATATGGATTAACCATGTGCAGCTATTGAATACTTGAAATGTGGCTGGTCTGAACTGAGATGTGCTATAAGTATGAAATGCACATTGGATTTTTGAGGACTTGGTTTATTAAATAAAGAATGTAAAAATCCCACAAATATTTTTATATTGATTACATGTTGAAATGATAACATTTTGGACATATTGGGTTAAATAAAGGACATTATTAAAATTAATTTCATCTGTGTTCTTTTTGAATTTTAATATATGAAAGTTTAAAATTACTAATATTGCCTCATTATATTCCTATAATATAGGAACTGTAGGGACTGACAATTGGAGGTGAAGCCATCTTTAAGTACGCATTCCACTGAGTGAAATAATAAAGCTCTTTAAATTCCTTGCTCATCATGATCTTTCAGATTTAATTTTAATGACCACAGGAGGGAATTTTGGGTTTTACTTATCTATGTAAAAAAATTTTAAAGCTGGTAATTGGTTTGCTTCTCAGATGAACTTAATTCTCCTTGACAGGAATCTGAGAGGCTTTCTCTTCCCCTATGTGGTCTTAATGGCCTAAAGAAGAGAACAAGCTTTAGAATGGAAGGTTTGAGTCTCAGCTTCCTTGTTTAGCTGTGTGACTTCAGGCAAACTATTTAGCCTTTTGTGTCTCAGTTTATCTGAGAAAGGGGACAATAATATCTGCTGAGTGGGATACCTGCCTTCTGGCCTAGCTTGCTCTATACTTGGGAGGATGACTTGTGAACTGTGTCAATCGCCATTCTTGCCCACCAGTTTCAGGTTCAGTTTGGACAGTGGGAGTGGGCACCCTATGGGCATCAGAATTCTGGGAGAGAAGTATGTGGATAAACTTTTCTGGCATGAATATAGATATTTGTATTCCATGCTAATGTATAGAGCATCCATTGTGAATGAGGCTCTCTAGGTAACGAGAGGTGGGCGATACCCATTCTTTGGATGCGCCAATACTTGCTCAGTGGGATCTTGTACAAATGGCTCAAGGGCAAGGAGAGATTATTATTCATGAGCTCAACAACATAGAAATTCCTTTCAAATACTTGGTGTCCAGCCTGCCCACAACAGAGGCTAATGCTAAACTCCCAGCTACTTGTGACCATTCTTTAGAGGGAGCAGATAGCCACTTGGTGACAGATTAATTACATTGGACCTCTTATTTCATGGAGTGGACTTCGATTTGTCTTCAAAGGATAAAGACATATTTCATGTGTATATGTTCTTTCCCTGCTCTCTACTCTTCTGCCATCACAGTAGTATCCCAATATTACTTCTGACCCAGGGTCACATTTCTAACAGAATATGTGCCATAGTCAGCTCACATCTATGGAATTCATTGGTTTTATCATGTCCCACATCATCTAGAATCAGCCACTAAACAGAATAGTGGACTGACTTGGTGAAGGCTCAGTTATGATGCTAGTAGGAAGATAATACTCTGCAAATTTTGGAGTGCTGTCTTTCATGATGTAGTATATATGCCTTAAAACCAAAGGATACAGTGTCATCCTTTGTAGCTAAAATGCTGAGGTCTGAAAAATGTCTAAGAAAAAAAATATTTATGATTCTTGTTAAAGATGGTAAAGAATACTTTATTTAAGAGAGAATAGTATAGGCTGCTGGGGTGGCTCGGTCAGTTAAGCCTCTGCCTTCAGCTCAGATCATGATCCCAGGGCCCTAGGACCGATCTCAACATTGGACTCTCTGCTCTGAGGGGAGCCTGCTTCTCCCTCTCCCTCTGCCACTCCCCTGCTTAGGCACTCTGTCTCCCAAATAAATCTTTAAAAATAGAGAGAGAGAGAGAGAGAGAGAGAGAGAATACAACAATGAGGTTTTGTAGTAGGAAAGGGAAAGTAGAATACAATAAGGAAAAGTGGGACTGTATAGCCAAGGAGCAGGGTAAGGGGCAGTGAATGGAAAATTACTTAGAGGAAACATCAGGGGGAAAGGGGATTCTGGCTAACCCAACCTAAGAAAATTTTTGCTGAAGGCAGGCCAGGGACATTAGACACCACATGCAAGATGATTATGAAGATGAAGATCCTGATCAGGTATTGAGGATGGGGGATTATGGCTGAACTTATTTAGCAGCGTTCTTGCTAAAATTTGACAATGCAGAGAGCAACATGAAAGCTCAAATGTCAGGGCCTTGTTGAGAAGAGCACCCAAAGAAGCATGACTAAAGTTTGGTCGGGAGACACTCTTGGTCAGAACCAAGGGTGAAGATGGGAATGACCTGTCTTACAAATATACCCAATTCAAATACACCCAAACCCATGGGAAGAAGGAAGAACTTTTCTTCTTCTTCTTTTTTAAGATTTATTTACTTAACAGAGGGAGAGTCCTAAGCAGACTCCATGCTGAGTGCAGAGCCGGACGTGGGGCTTGATCTCATGACACTCAGATCACAGCCCGAGCTGAAACCAAGAGTCAGATGCTCAACCAACTGTGCCACCCAGGCGTCCCTATGGGAAGAACTTTTGCTTCATGTCCCAGAGACCCTAATGCTCAAAGAAAGAATGCATCCAAATAGGATACAGTCATGGTCCCAGTGAATTGGAAGCTGAAATTGCTCCTGGACATTATGTGCTCCTCGTGTTGCTAGACAATAAGATAGAAAAGAGTTCACTGTACTTGGTGCAGTGAGTGATCTTGATTACCAGGGGAAATGGGTTAGTGCTCCACAATGGAGTGAGGACTATATCTGAGCCTTTAGGGATCCACTGTGGTGCCTCTTGCCTAACAGTCTTGGTCAGTGTGATGATCCTGCAGGGCCAACCAGGAAGGTCCTTGGTTTCGTGAATGATGAAAAAGAAACAGGAGCCAGCAGAAACTGAGAGCATAGTTTATTGAAGAAATAAGAAAGCAGATACAGACTGTCTGGGAGACTTGGAAAGGAAAGAAGTATGAGTCTTGTCTTAGTTCCAGGCCTGGGGGTTTTATTGAGGACAGTGGTCTGGTGAAAAGGGAGTGGATTGTACCGGATAACTTCTTTTCCCTGACCTAGATCTACCTTTTACCCTTTTCTAGCCTCCTCTGTGCTAGGCACTTACATAGGTGCCACCAGTGGGTCCTTTGCCCTCTGGTTCCAATTATGTTCATTCGGTGGAGGGTGGAGGTGTGGAAGGTACTAGCAGGTGTGGATAGTGAGTTGTCCCCTTGGCTATTTCTCTGCTGCATCACAAAGTTTGGCTGCTCAACTTCCAGGAAAGCCAAAGTTTTAGTTGCCATTTGCAGCTTCTCCGAGTTCCCAAAAGCTGTTGATAACCTCAGGTTACTGCAGCATTCCTCCTTAGATGACTTTAAATTCTGCTAGGACCCTGACTGACTGAAGTGCCTGCCTTGCCAGATTGTTTTAAGGACTGGAGATAATGAATGCAAATCATTCAGTACAATGACTAGCACTTGGTAGGCACTCAAAATGATAACCCAACCCTCCTCCCAATCCTTTTAAATTCTAAATTCAAATGATTGCTTAAAGAATTAGCACTGTTTTAGGAAATAAATGAGATGATATATGTGAAAGTTCTTTGTAAAGTCTAAATCATTATAAGCAAGGTATACTTATATTAGACTTCTGGAATCTTAAAATTATTATTGAAAAAAAAATATAGCCATACCTGTCTCGCCTTAATCAGATGCAATTAGGTTTTTCTCAGAAATGGAGCAAGATAGAAACTTTAACTGCAGATTTCCATGCAAATCTCATTGAGTTAAAAACTTTGCTCCTTTTCTTCTGGCTCTAGGTCTTTGGTTTTAGATTTCCCATTCCCAATTCCTCTTCTTTCTAGCCCAGTGAAGCATGAGTATCAAGATGAGCAGACGGAGTGGTAATTGCTTTTCTGTTTCATTGTAGAAAATAAGAGAAAAAGCAATGGAAAAACGCATTTTGAAATATGGAAGAACCTATTAAGTCTTCATTGTGGCTTTCCACAGTACCATCTGACATAGGAAGGGAAATAGTGCAGCAAGGCAAACAAACGTCGATTTTCCTTCTGCTCTAGAACGTTACATACCATAAGTCAGACTTATTAGGAGACCTTGAAGGAGAGGGCAGAGAACTGCATCCTGGTCCAAGCCTTACTTTTTCATTTTCATGTGACAAATGACCATTAGGGTATTTATTTCTTTCTCTGAGCTTGCATTTGCTATCCTGGTTTAATGAAAGCACTTTTGTTGTGTCCCATGCTGTTTTACTAGCCTTCCAAATGAAATAGTTTGTAGAAATGATGTGAACAAAGAAGTTAGCATTTGTTCATTAAAAATCGTGCTGCAGCACAGGCCTTCCCAGGACAGCAGAGATTGTGCAGAGATCAGCGTTTAAGAACATGCACTCAGACACGTTTAGTCCTGGGTCTGATTCCGGAGTTCCTCCCTTATCAAGCTGTTAGCTCAGCCTCAGTTTCCTTCTCTATCACATGGGGCTAATAATTGTATCTTGTTGGGACAATCAAGTGCAACAGTGACTGAACAAGCCCTTTATAAAATGTCAAGTGCTGTACTGATTTAAGGGGTTATTATTTCTAAGCTAACAAACTGTCATAAATGCTTTTGATTTTCATCAAACTGTATTCTCCTTGAAAGACCAAGAAACACTTAGTAAACTGAATAAGGCATGTGATGATACTATCCACAAAAGTAAGACCTCTGATTAAATAACACATGTAAAAGTCTCTAGGATAGTGTCTGGCATATGATGAGCCCTCAATAAATGTTTGTTTCTTTCTTCAATAAAACATTGAAAATGCAGATTTTAACTTTACTGAGGAGACTATCCATTACTAGGACATCTTTCCCATGCAGAAAGTACTTCAGTTGTAAAGTAACGGTGGTAATTACCAATATGCTATACCCTGTAAGGTAGCTTTTACCTGGATCACCTTGTTTGACCCTCATTGCACCTGTATGAAGAAAGGAGAATATGTTCTATTCTAATTATCCTAATATTGCATAAAGGAGAACCAAGGTTTGAGCAGTTAAGTTTCTGACTCTTCCAAAGTCAATGGCTAGACTCCTTGATGCTAATTTTGGCCCTTTCCCAAATACATTTGAGGGAAGCAGAGTAAGGATAGTTGTTGGCTTCCATTTTCTAGGGAAGGATTGTGCTTGGCTGAGGAGTTGTTTCTTTCTGGAGCTTGGTGATTCATACTGGCAATTATGGAGCTTAGGTTCATGACTGAATCCGTGGTAACAGTAGTACTATGAGGTTGGGGCAGTGTGAGGCTGTCCAGGCTGAGATCTTAGAGGATGGGGTGAGATAGTATTGGAGAAGAGGTCTGAGGTCTGAGCATAACTGAACTGCCCATGGGGATAGAAGAAGTGGGGGGGGGTGTAAAATTGCTATAGCATTATCTATACCTTGTCAGGAGTGGATTCGGGGTCTGTCCTTGCCGTTTCCACAAAACATTCAAAACACACATTCCTCAAGACATTTTTGAAGTCTTATGGAACTTGAAACCTAGAAGGACCTCAGAGGTCATCCTTGGTATTCCTTGTATTTTATGGATTAGGAATTCCTAAGTTCATGTAGCTTGCTTTGTACATTGGAGCTTTATTTCATAAATGAATGCTTTTTATAGCATTTACTATGTGTTAGGCACTCTGCCAGGTGCTTACAAATAATAATTCATTTATTCCTCCAATGACTCTAACAGAAAGTTACTGCAGGTCCACAGTCCCTTACTTGCAATTCTGAATTTCAAAAAAACAAACAAACAAACAAAAAAACTTGAAAAACAAAATTTTTTTGAACATTGGTACAGACTCATTGGTGGCAAAACTTGATATGAACTGACATAAATCTGCTATTGTCTTTGTACCATGTAGTATAAATAATCATACATTTTGCTTTAAAACATGTCAATGATTTGGTTATGAGTTATTACCCAACACTTTGTTGCACATATTACATAATACTTAATAAAACCTCATACCTTTCCAAAGTCTGAAAAGTTGTGAATTTCAGAAAAGATCTGACTCTGAAGATTTTGGATAAGGGATTGTGGATTCTGTATTATTATCCCCTCCCCTTCTGAAGCAGATAGATTGCATAACTTGTAGGGTACACAGTGGCATTCATGGGAACTCCATGCTAGAAAGTCTGGCTTGAAAGTCTGTTCTCATAATGAACATAGATGCTCTGAGCCTCACCACATAGTTTTCTTCTTGAAATGGCAGCTTGAGAGACTGCCATTTATTGCTTTGCCCAGATAGTCTGAATGCATATCATGTGAGTTTGGAAATCCCTTAATTTCATTTCCTATTGTCACCACTTTAGTTCTACCCTTATTTATTGTCTCCACGCATTTGTTTACCACAGATCAGCTAGGGAGATCTTTCAAAATGCAAATCTGATCTCTATTATTCCTTCTCTATCAACCTCTGCTTCCATGCTTTCTTATTGCATTTGTAAGAACCCAAATCTTTCACTTGGCATAGTTTAACTCTGACTATCTCTTTGGTCTCAACTCATGCCACAGTCCCCAGGCATTTTGCCTTCTTTTAAAAGAAGGCACTACCTTCTTTCAGTTCCTTAACTACATTGTGGTCCCTCCTGCTATATATAGGGCCTTTTCCTATGCTGTATCCTCTTCCAGGATGACTCTCCTTACCTAGATCCCACCTCTGCCATGCCCTAGTGACTGACCTCCACCTTAATTTTCAGGTCCTAGGTCAAAGTTACTTTTAGGAAGTTTGTAAAATTAATAACAGTTTTCATTTTACATTTATTTGTATAATTATTTCACAAACATCTGAAGGCAAGAGTTATTTCCATTTTTGTTCATTTTTGTGACTTTATCCTCAGTGCCAGTCATCTGGTAGGAGATGAATACAAATTTGTTAGATAAAATGAAAGAATGACTTTTATGCAGAATGTGAGATTTATTTTTTTTATTTTGTTGAGACACATGAGACACTCGGAAAACACGAGTTTTCAGAGATTTGTGTATTTGTTCATGGACAAAACTATGCCCACCATCTTTTTGGGTGTCATAGAGTTGGAATTTCAGATATTCTTTAAAAGTTAATGTCTAGCCTGGAAGAGTTAAGCTTTCATTTCCAAAACTGCAATTTCTAAGGGCCTTCCTTTCCTGCTCCTATTGACATAGAAGGGACATTTGAAATGAGAAACAGGAAAGAGAAAACACACTGCTTTCCTGAAAGTTCAGATAACAAACCAAGTTGTGTTAGGTGCTCAGCTGGCTACAGCCCTCATATTAAGTATTATTAGAGCAGCAAGGGCATCTAGCTGCTATCTACAGTCTTATTCTGAAGCTGGGGTTGTCTACAGGGAGTAGTGCTGCCTTTTGACTATTTTAATGTAAGTATATTTGGTTGACTCAGTTGGTTAAGTGTCTGACTTGGTTTTGGTTCAGGTTATAATCACAAGGTCATGAGATCAAGACCCAAGTTGGGCTCCAAGCTCGGCGGGGAACCTGCTTGAGATTCTTTCCCTTGACACCTCCTCTCACTCACAGGTGCACAGTCTTTCTTTAAAATAAATAAATCTTTAGAAAATTTTAGAAGTATATTTGTGGAATTACTATACAGATTTCTAGAAGTCTGTCACATAAAAACTTAGTATATATTTAGAGTGGTCAATTTTTCCAATATGTTGTCGCAAATTCTTTCTTTTCTCTATAGTTCATTCCTTCTAATGAAAAGAAATGCGTTTTTTATTTACAAGTTTGTTGAATGCAGTAATCCATTATTTGGGTGTAATTGCTAAAGTAATTGCTAGAGTAGTCCCACCAACAAAGCCTCCCAGATTGACATCTCACAAATTGAAAATTAAATGCGATATAAAAACTATTAACTAAACTTGACTGTCTGGTAAAGAGGCATTGGATTAACAGTTGTCATTGAGTGTTTTTTTGCTTGTATTTTCTTGAACATGTCTTGAAAACTTTTCTTTTCTCAGAATCTATCCAAGGAACTACACTTATCTTAGTTTGCTTCTAATAATGCTATTTTTTTCCTTCAGCTTTAAGGTTTTTGTGGGTTTTTTTGTTTTGTTTTGTTTTTGTTTTGTTTTGTTTTGTTTTGTTTTCATTATTAGAGGTACTAGTTAACATAGTATCTTGAGGAACTCAAGGCTAGGCTTCCCTAGCCCCACATTTCTCATATCTGATTTCTCTCTTACCTTCCCAGACTTCTTCAGCAGAATTTCCTCTCCATCCTAGGAAGATCCAGCCAATTCCCTGGTACCTTAACCTGGGCACCTTCTTGACCATATTTCTCCTAGGTTTGTCATATCCAGTTGCCCAGAATATCTGCTGCTTCTTCCTCATTCTTAATCATGACCCTAAACAGTACTACATTTTAAGGCCTTTTCTAAACCTAATACATACATAACGAGCATTTGTTATGTACATGACCTTTTATAATGGGTGTAGGGGTGTGGGCAGTGCTTAAGATGATGGTGGGATAGTCTGGTAGAATATATGAGCACACCTGCTTGGCAGTGGTGTCTCCTGGTCATTACAGACACAGATTCTGGTGCCATACTACCTGGATTCAAATCTTGACTTGTACATTTACTATCTGTATAATCTTATGTTGCATTTAACCTCTTGATTCCTCAGTTTCTTCATTTATAAAAATACTAAGTGCTTCTAAACAATGTCCAGCACATATAAAACAATAATAATTATTGATTTGTATATCCAGGCTCCTGATCCCTGCTCTGTCACTGTCTCAAATCCTTGAATCTGTGGTTTCATAAGACAATGTAGACAGAGAAAAGAGCATTTTAATTCTCAGAACCTGTGGTGTTAGTTTATAGGGCACAGGAGATTTAAGATTGCTGAGTATCCTAGATTATCTAGGTGTTCCCGGTGTAATCACAAGGGTCTTTAAAAATGGAAGAGGAAAACAGCCAGAGGAATGGCAGTGTGAGGAAGACATGACCAGACATCGCTGATTTTAGAGAGAGGAAGATGTTCAGGAGCTAAGGGATGTGGGCAGCCTCTAGCGGCTGGAAAGTTCAAAGAAACAGATTCTTCCTTAGAGCCTCCAGAAAGGAAGGAAGCCTTGCCAGCACCTTGATTTTAGTTTATTGAGACCTGCTTCAAATTTCTGAACTATAGAACTGTAAGATAATACATTTCTGTTGAAACTAATAGAACACTGTATGTTAACTATCCTGGAATTAAAAAAAATAAAAACAAGTAAAACCACTTATATCTCATTTGAAAGATAAATTTCTGTTGTTTTAAGCCTCTTAGCGTGTGGAAATTTGCCACAGCAGCCAAAGAAAACAAATACACTTGATATATGCAAATAAATAGAGCTGTTTTGAGGGGTTAATGAATGAATACAGAAAAGTAATTCAGAAAATACCCAGAATATAGTAAATAAGAGAGGGTAACATTATTTTTCACATTTGTAGTGTTTTAAAATCTGCTTTTTTACTTTTCACATTTTTCCACTTCATTATATTTCTGCCATTATATCATCTGTCCCATAGCACTTTTCAGCGATTCCCTAAGTCATTTTGCTGTGTTTGATGACTTGGTTCAGTAGGTGAACACGCACTCCATGCTGAATAAAGAAAGGGCGTCTTCACTCTACTGCAGTATCTCTTTCACCAGCATGCACAGAGGCAAGGCAAATTGGGGAAGCCACACAGTGGATTGGTCAAGCTTGTCCATAACATGCTGGAGCTGGAAAGACCTTCGTTTATATCAGTTGCATGATATTGGGTTTATTGCCTAACCTTCCTGAGTCTCTGTTTTCTTCTGTGTGAAATGGGGATCATTATAATGCCTATATTGCACATTTGTTGTGCAGATGAGAAAGATTGTGTCTGTGAGCCCTTAGCATAGGACCTGGCACAGAGTTAAAAGCTCAATACCTGTTAGGAGGTTTTATTACTGGTGTGGATGTTTATTGATTGATTTCTCTGGGATCTAGGGTCAAGAAGGTTGGGTATGGAGATGACAGACCTCCAGCATATTATCTGCCTAGAGCACAGTGTGAGAGTCTCATAAATATTACGTAATATTGGGAACAGGCATGTTCTTGTTTCTAAAAGGTTGTGACAGATAAAGGGGAGGTAGAGGGTAAAGAAGTCTTTAAAAACAGGCAAATAAACATACACCTGAATAAAATATTTTAACTGTTTGCTACAGCATTTGTACAGGTTTCCGAGGATAGGATACTGATGCCAGAGAGAATAATATAATTTGACAAGTTGGTAGAGTATCATGGTATTTTTGCTGCAGTCATCAAGTTTTTCAGTTTCTACTGATCTTATGTTTCCTTTGATGATTTCTGGACCCAGCACTGACATTTCAAAATACTTTAGCATTATATGATAAATTCCTTAAATCGAAGCTGTGTTGTTTCAGGTGAAGGTAAGATTGCTTTGAAAGCCATATTAAGGTTCTGCATTGCAATTATGTTCATATACTGTTCTTTTTATCACTTTTGGCCTGCATGCATTTATTTAAAAGTTATTTATCACACAAAGTGTCAGCTTAACAAATGGTATTGCTCGAAAGGTCATGCTTGAGTTTTCTCTCATGTGATTTATCAGTCTTTATTATTTCTAAGGCATTCTTTTTTTTTTAAATGTATTGCTATTGATTGTTTTGGAAATGGATTTGGTAAAGACTAATTTTGTGGCAGATGGCAGTTTTTAACCCACAGGAAAGGTGATTGTAGGGCTTCTAAATTATTTCAGAGCCAGTGATTATGGTAAATCTTCAGTTTCCATTTGAAGGATTTTATAGGTGTTATATTATTCGCAAGCTTATGCATATTTTATATTTCTCTTACACTGGAAAGGTGAAATTATTAATGGGCACAGATCACATGGGGGCAGTGTCAATTATTTGATGTTTTAGTGTACATCTTGGGAATTGTTTGTCCTCCACTCTCCCTTCTGTACTACTTAATAAGATTAATTTCCTTCCAGCTGTGAAATCTTATGACTATTCCTTTCCCTAATTTCAAAGGCCATATCATAATGGATATGGAAGGGCAATGGGGACTCTGTAGGTTGGGAGATTCTGGGATTGTAGTTCACCTCCTAGAGTGTGCTATAAATTTGTGCATTCCTCTTAGCCTCTTTGATTTTTATTTTCCCATTGTTCAAATAATAATTGCTTTGCCTATCTCTTAGAAATATAATGAGAGGCAGTTTATGTGTGCAAAAAGAGTGGATTAAAAATGCAAAGAAAATGATGGATTATTAAGTAGCAGTTTCCAGTTAGCACCTAGGTCAGTAATATTGCATTTGAGAGGAGAGCATGTCTGATTGCCAGGTAGTTGCTTGGTATTATAGTAGTACCACTGGAAAGCAGCCATGTGCAGTGAGTTCTCTGGGAAATGCAAGATGGGAGGGAGAAGCATGTATGTCCAGAGCTGTGGGCTAACCCTGAGACTAGTCGGGTCAGTTCCAGGAAGGGGAGAATAACTATTTATGAAACCCTCAGCTGACCACCGGCTCTCTTCTATCTAGGATGCTCATCTTCTTCCACCAAGCACGACATTTGGGAAGAAGATATTTGAAGACTACAAATCTGCTGAATCAGCAAAGGGGAATCACTGAGGTGACCCTCACTAAACCAGATAACCCTGCCACTTCCCATTTGTTACCTTGATCTCTGTCACTGCCATGAGACACTGAAGAGGTAATTTCATTTTTTTGAATCGGCTTTCATATGCATAGAATGAGGAGGTTAGACTATAGATCTAGAAATTTCATATAAACTCTTTTAACCCGTTAATAATAATATCTCCTGAAAATCTTACCCATGAGGTTGTTTTATGGATTGAATTGTGTCCCCACCTTAAAAAGATTATGTTGAAGTTCTAGCTCCAGGACCTCAGAATGTGACCTTATTCAGAAATAACACCCATTAAGATGATGTTGGTGGGCCCCTAATCTAGTATGACTTGTGTCCGTATAAGAAGATGGCTATGTGGGGTGCCTGGATGGCTCAGTGGGTTAAAGCCTCTGCCTTTGGCTTGGGTCACGATCCCACGATCCTGGGATAGAGCCCTGCATCGGGCTCTCTGCTCAGCGGGGAGCCTGCTTCCTCCTCTGTCTCTGCCTGCCTCTCTGCCTACTTGTGATCTCTGTCTGTCAAATAAATAAATAAAAATCTTAAAAAAAAAAAAGAAGTAGAAGATGGCTATGTGAAGAAACAGACAGGAGGAATGCCATGTGACCAGGAGGGCTGAGACTGGAGTGATGCAGCTATAAACCAAGAATGCTAAAGCTTTCTGGCAAACAACCAGAAAGAGGCAAGGAAGGATTCCATTACATGTTTCAGAGGGATCATAACATTGCTGATACCTTGATTTCAGACTTCTAAACTTCAGAACTGAGAGATAGTAAATTTTCTTTATTTTAAGCAGTCTAGTTTGTGAGTACTTTGATGTGGCAACTCTATGAAGCTCATATAGATCGCTACACACAGTGAGAAAGAAGATGAAAAACAACTTGAAAATTAAAATGCCGATGGTGGTTACTTGATACTCTCTTGTTTTATGTCACTCATGATTTCAAATGCAGTATTGACCTTACTCTAGGCCAGTTTATCACTTATGCTGCAGAATAGATGAGAAAGAAGAAAAACTAAGACACAAGAAGGCTAGGTCTCAGTATGGTACTGGCACAAAAAAAGACACATAGATCAATGGAACAGAATAGAGAGCCCAGAAATAGATCCTCCACTCTATGGTCAACTAATCTTCAACAAAGCAGGAAAGAATGCCCAGTGGAAAAAAGACAGTCTCTTCAACAAATGGTGTTGGGAAAACTGGACAGCCACATGCAGAAAAATGAAATTGGACCATTTCCTTGCACCACACACGAAAATAGACTCAAAATGGATGAAGGACCTCAATGTGAGAAAGGAATCCATCAAAATCCTTGAGGAGAACATAGGCAGCAACCTCTTCGACCTCAGCCACAGCAACTTCTTCTAGGAATATCGCCAAAGGCAAGGGAAGCAAGGGCAAAAATGAACTATTGGGACTTCATCAAGATCAAAAGCTTTTGCACAGCAAAGGAAACAGTTAACAAAACCAAAAGACAACTGACAAATGGGAGAAGATATTTGCAAACGACATATCAGATAAAGGGCCAGTGTCCAAAATCTATAAAGAACTTAGCAAACTCAACACCCAAAGAACAAATAATCCAATCAAGAAATGGGCACAGGACATGAACAGACATTTCTGCAAAGAAGATATCCAGATGGCCAATAGACACATGAAAAAGTGTTCCACATCACTCGGCATCAAGGAAATACAAATCAAACCACAATGAGATACCACCTTACACCAGTCAGAATGGCTAAAATTAACAAGTCAGGAAATGACAGATGCTGGTGAAGATGCGGAGAAAGGGGAACCCTCCTACACTGTTGGTGGGAATGCAAACCACTCTGGAAAACAGCATGGAATTTCCTCAAAAAGTTGAAAATAGAGCTACCCTACGACCCAGCAATTGCACTACTGGGTATTTACCCTAAAGATACAAACGTAGTGATCCGAAGGGGCACAGGCACCCGAATGTTTATAACAGCAATGTCCACAATAGCCAAACTATGCAAAGAACGTAGATGTCCATCAATAGATGAATGGATAAAGAAGAGGATAAATTTTTTATCCATAAAAAATGGATAAAGAAGAGGTGGGATATATATACAATGGAATACTCTGCAGCCATCAAAAGAAATGAAATCTTGCCATTTGCGACGACGTGGATGAAACTAGAGGGTATTATGCTTAACGAAATAAGTCAGTCGGAGAAAGACAACTATCATATGATCTCCCTGATATGAGAAAGTGGAGATGCAACGTGGGGGGGTTGGGGTGTAGGAAAAGAATAAATGAAACAAGATGGGATCGGGAGGGAGACAAACCATAAGAGACTCTTAATGTCACAAAACAAACTGAGGGTTGCCGGGGGGAGCATGGTAGGGAGAGGGTGGTGGGATTATGGACATTGGGGAGGATATGTGCTATGGTGACTGCTGTGAAGTGTGTAAACCTGGCGATTCATAGACCTGTACCCCTGGGGCCAATAATACATTATATGTTTACAAAAAAATAAAAAAATTAAAAAAAAAGAAGGGTAGGTCTCTTCCCATTTGGAAACGTGTCTGTATCCTATTATTCCATTGGCATGAAAGGAAGAGAAGACAGAAGGGAGCATAAATAGTGGTATTTCATTGCTTAATAGCCCCTGCCCTCTACTTGCAAACATGGCCTAGTGTCCTGGAATCAGGGCTCATCCTTAAGAGTATCACTGAGGGTAGGAGGGAGGAAAAAGTGGAGAACTTCCTCTCAGTGCATCTGAAAGAAACAATACAACATTGACATGTGCTTTTCCCCTCATCCTGAGAACATTTGTATGGAAGTGTGAGTAGAAAAGGAGATATAGTAATATTTAATTTGAGGCATTTGCCTTTTAAAGCTCTTTCAATTACACACTTGGGTCAGTATGGATTGTAAGAGGATGGAAATGTTGTCCATCATTGTTGGTTCTGGTCCTGAGTCTTAGCTATAAGAAAGAGAGCTGGGGAATGTGCAACACTGAAACTTCACTGAGCTCTGTGCAAGGGAGGAGTGTGAATACAAGAAATAAAGCAGAAGGATAGAGGAATCACGGCAACTCTACAACCCACTGGATGGAGGTGGTTTGGTTCTGCCTGGGAAGGACAGGTAGTTTCCAGTTATTTTAGTAGTCTTCTTTCACTACCTTCTTCTTTCCAACCTTCTTTTGCCATAGAATATGGTACATTTGATCCTTCTCTAATTATTTGAGTATAGGTATTAGAGGGCTATATGGGTGATTTTTTTAAAAAGATTTTGTTTATTTATTTGACAGAGATCACAAGTAGGCAGAGAGGCAGGCAGAGAGAGAGAGAGAAGGAAGCAGGCTCCCTGCGGAGCAGAGAGCCTGATGTGAGGCTCTATCCCAGAACCCTGGGATCATGAACTGAGGTGAAGTCAGAGGCTTTAACCCACTGAGCCACGCAGGCACCCCTATACGGGTGATTTTATGCAGCAAGTCATTTTAGCAGGGAGACTGCCAATATCAACCAGATACAATTGTCAATCTTAAGGGAAAGTAAGTAATTTTGTATATATCTGAAGGAATTAATTTTTCCTACATTTCAGAGACAATACTTGTATTTGGAAACTGTGATTCCCTAAAGACCAATATTTAGTGCCAGGCCCTTGACAGGTGCTTTCAGATACATAATTACCTTTTATAAAGCGGCTCTGAAATTCTGTTTTTATTCCCATGTTATAGATAAGGACACTGAGGAACAGCTGTTTCAAGAGCTGATATAAAAATGATCTGTTTCATCATTGTATTAACAATGGATTGCTTTTAGAATAGTGATTGAAATACCTTTTGCTGGGTAATATGTCAGGTTCTAACTAAGTTATTTCTTTTCTTTTCTTTCTTTTTTTTTTTTTTTTTTAGATTTTATTTATTTGTCAGAGAGAGAGGGAGAGAGAGCGAGCACAGGCAGACAGAATGGCAGGCAGAGGCAGAGGGAGAAGCAGGCTCCCTGCAGAGCAAGGAGCCCGATGCGGGACTCGATCCCAGGATGCTGGGATCATGACCTGAGCCGAAGGCAGCTGCTTAACCAACTGAGCCACCCAGGCGTCCCTAACTAAGTTATTTCTTAATGTTTCCTCCTAAGCAGTCTGTTCTTGTAGCAGTCACTAGTGCCATTCACTGAATGTTTTTGCTTCTTCATCCCTGCTCTGGGATATGAGAACACTCCCACACTTAGAAGGTAGCCAGTGAAATATGAGTAGAAGTAACACATTATTAATTCCAGGTAGAAGCTCTAAGAGCAGCTGTGTGATTGGCGTTGCTCTCATTTTCCCTCTGTCATGGCAACCAGTTTTGTTTTGTTAACTTCAGCCCTGGAATTAGGAAGGTGTGAAACAATGCCCTTGGACAGTTTGAAACATATGTATAGTGAGAATGAGTAATAAAACTTTGCTTTAAGCCATTGAGATGGTCAGGTGTCTATCATAGCAGCATAGCTTTACATATCCTGACTGATACAGTTGTATGATTTGGATTTCACACTACAGTTATTTTTTCCCTTGGTTATCAAACCTATACCTGTTAGATTGTAGACTTCTCTTGTAAAGGAACTATATGGGCTTCTTACTCTGTGGTTTTATTTAATGCCTGCTTAGTAGATTTTGATGATGTAAAGGTTGAAATAGTACAGACTGATAAGCAAATTTCATTTTGCAAATGTTTATTGAGTTCCTACCATGTACAAAGCATTATGCGGGATCCAGAGACAAATTAAGTAGATAACCTACCTCAGGGAGCTTATAGTCTAGCAGAAATGGGCTAAACTTATACATGATATATATATAATGAAACATACACAGTTTATTAATTCAATTAAATGTATTTGGTGAATGCTGGGATTATAGTAGGGCAAAAAGAGATATATTCATTGCCTCATGGAGTTAGGGGCTAAAAAGGGAGTTACTATTAGCCATACAACTATATATAAAATTTTAACTTTGAAAATGACTGCAAGGAAGAGGTTCATGTCACTTTGAGGGTTTATGAAAGTGGGATTTATTTAATCTAGGGGTATAATGGAAAGTTCAGAGTAACTTTGTGGAAAGGGCTTGGGCTCAGGCAGATATCAGGCCAACCTGGGGTTTAAGTTCTGATCCTGCCACTTTGAGCCATAAGACCCTGCCCAAGCCATTTAATACTTCAGAACAGAATTAATGCCTACTTTGTAGGGTAGTTGTGAGAATGAGATAAGCTTTTGTTGTGACAGTGTGTGTAGTATATGCTCAATGAATGTTAGTCTGACCTTCCTTTCCCCTATGTGATTGATACCATATGACTAATGCAGGAAAAGTTAAGGTAGAGGGTGGTTATGTCTGGAGGTCAGATATATCCTCAGGGAAGAAATGGTGCTTGAGCTCAGACTTGAAGAATAGGAAAGGCTTTGGTAAAAACAATTATAATCGTATGATGAGTCGATAATTACAAGAAACAGGCAATGTTAGTAGTTAGGATCATAGGGTTCAGAATAAGACAGACCCCAATTAAAATCTCGGATCCAGCACTTATTAGCTCTGTGATCTTTGGCAAAGATCTCCCTGTGTGAAAGTTTTCCCATCCACAAATTGAAGATAATATAAGTACCTATTCTTCAGGCTTATTGTAAAAATGAAATGATAAAGAAATGTAAAATATTTCATATAGATCCCGGTAAATACCCAGTATAAATAGCAGCCAGTGTTTACTCTGAGAAGCAGAGAAGGAATAATCTCGGAGTTCTTTTTTGTAGTGCTTTAGTGCTAATGCTTTGTCTGACTGCAAGGGGCTGAGGTCATTGAGTCCAGTGTGAGATTTACTGTCCCCTTAGAGTATTAATACCCACCAATTAATAGTGACAGTCACTAAACATTTAGTACCTAATGAGCTGCATCTCCTCAGTATGGGTGGAGTGGCATGGCAAAGGAACTGTGTAATTCATCTCACCAGACTTCCTTCTTGCTGGCTTTCTATGACCTCCCCACTGGGCTGCCTGAGGGGGTTGACTTCATTTGAAAAATGCATTTAGAAATGTCATTGTCTGGAAAGTCCTAAACTCTAAAGCCTCCTTGGAATCATGGATGCAAAGAATGTCAGAGCCTGTCTCTAGTAGGTTCCTAATCCCAAACTCATTTTAAAAATGGGGAAAACTATGGTGAGTGCTGTGAAGTGTGTAAACCTGGTGATTCACAGACCTGTACCCCTGGGGATAAAAATACATTATATGTTCATTACAAATAAATAAATAAATAAATATTTTTTTTTTTAAATGGGGAAAATAAAGGTTATGAAGGGGATTGAGATTACCAAGGTCACACTGCTGGGGATATAGCAATGATGAAGTTAGGCATGGTCCCTGCTTTTATGGAATTAATGATCCAGCAAGGGAGATATAAAAAAAATGCAGGAAAACAAATAATTCCAGAAGCGAACAGGGTAAAATGATAAAGAATGATGAAGTTGGAGGCTATTTTATACAAGGTAGCCAAGGAGGTCTCACTGAAGAGTTTGCATTTAAGCTGAGATTTGAAATATATAAAAGTACCAGGCATGCAAAGATCTGAAGCAGGAGAATTCCAGACAGAAGGAATAGCAAGTTCAAAGTCTGTAGGCAGGGATATATTTTGATGTGTTTGAAGCTAAGTGTGTCAAGCCCAGTGACCTAGGGTGCTACTGGTCAAAGAAGTTGGTAAGGCAAATTCTGTAGGTTTTAGGCCATTAAGAGGAGCTCAAGTTTCATTGTAAGTACAAAAGGAAGGAAGCCTATTAGAAAGTTTCAAGCAGTGGAGTGACAATATTTGCTTAATGATTTAAAAAGTCATTCTGCTGTTGTATTGAGAATAGGCTATTGCATGACAAAAAATAACAGGGAGATCAGTTAGGAATTAATGGAGTGAACTCAGGTAGTAGACTGAAGGAGAGGGAGAGAAATAGACAAACTAAAAATATTTTAGAGACAGAATTTGGAGGATGTTGCGAAAGAGTGAGGTAAAGTCAATGAATAATCAAGATTGACTCTTTGATTTTTGTTGTTGTTGTTGTTGTTTTTGATTTTTGCCTTGAGTAGCTGAATATATAGCAGTGTCACTGAGATGAAGAAGGCTGGGAGAAGACAAGATATGGACGTATAAGATTAAGAGTGTAGTATTAGAGAAAATGAGTACGAGATGCCAGGGTGACCTCCAGGTGGTATTGTCAGTACGCAGTTGGCTATAAATGACTTGAGTACTCTAATCATCACAATCATTGGCTATAAGCCTATTATGAAAAGTAAAACTTCATGATGCACTTCCCTACCCAATGCCATGCAGATATTGTTAATTGACTGCAGCATTCCTTCCTGAGGAGCCTGTGTACAGACTTACAGCCCCACTCATCATAGTGCTCCTGCAGCCATACCACTACCCCATTGGTGTTAGTATTCCAAAGACATCTCTTGGCCATTCCTACCATGTTGTATTAGCACCTTTTCTTCCTTGACCATCTCAGCTTACTATTGGTTTTACTGTAAAAGTTAGAGCAAGTGAAATATGATTCATTTTTGACATTTACTAAGAGTCCCTGTGCATGTCTATTGCTCTACAAGGTGCTGGGTAGGAGAATCAATTAATATATGGTTTGTTCCCTCCCTAAAGAAATTTACAAGACACCCATGGGGGGATAATTAAAGGACATTACAGAACATTACAGTGTGTGTGACATTACAGTGTGTGACTAAGTGTCCAGATGAGTGGTCTGAACAGTGTATTTAGAGGAGGATGGGATTGCCATGTGTTAAAGCAATTCTAGGAGTGTTCTCACCTCTAGAAAGAGATGAGGCTTGTTCTGGTATTGACAAAGAATAAGATTTGGATGAGGGCACCTGGGTGGCTTAGGTCATGATCTCAGGGTCCTGGGATCGAGCTCTGCATCGGGCTCTCTGCTCAGCGGGGAGCCTGCTTCCACCCCCCTCTCTCTCTCTCTGCCTACTAGTGATCTCTGTCTGTCAAATAAATAAAAATCTTCAAAAAAAAAAAAAAAGAATAGGATTTGGATGAGAAGAGGTGAGGATGGTGTATTCAGATAGGATAAAAGCAGTCTGATTAAAGGAATGAAGAAGGGAAATGAGAAATAGGAAAGAGGAATCTGGCCAATATGAAGAAGGAGAATGGGAGAAATGAGTTAAAATAGTGATCATACTATTACTGTGACGTTAAGACAAGCCTCTAAGCTTAAGTGCTGGATTGTTCTCCTGAGTAGCATGAGTTCCCATCTCCCATAGTCTACTCTCATTTTCCTTGCTATTGGCTACCTGAGAAAGCCAGTGCTATATATTTTAAGGGTTTTTTTGCGACCCCCTTTTCTTGCAAGAGTGTGCCAAATTTGTTTAGAATTTTTTTTTATTATGTTCAGTTTTGTTAGCTGGCTGACCTAGCAGATAAGCCCCCAAATTTTCATGGCTTAGCACAGTTCAGGTTCATATTTTGCTAACATAATAATCTAATGCCGCTATTCTTAGGCAGATAACTCTTCTGGATGCCTCTCCTTCAAGCAGTGACTCAGGGACCCAGGCTCTTTGAATCTTGTGGCTTTCCCACCTTCACTATGTGGCTTTTAGGGCTGTCCTGAGGATTGGCTCCGTTTCAGCCAGATAGCAGAGAAAAGAGCAGGAAGAGTTGTGCGTGGGAGGTGCTTATGAGCCCTGCCTGGAATTCCACTGTCATCCCACTGGCTAAAAACTCAGTCTTAAAGCCAGATCTAACTGCGAGGGAGACTGGGGGATATAATTTGCCTGTGTGACCAGAAAAAAAGGAGGTGAATTTGATGATTATCTCTCCCACAAGGTGCTACTAGCCACCTGATTCTCAGGTATGAGAACTCCTGATCCTAAGGGTCATTTGGAACACCATTCAGATCAGATGCCCTCTTTTCGACTGTGGACTCTGAGAAATAGACTGAGGGTTTTGGAGGGGAGAAGAGTGGGGGGTTGGGTGAGGCTGGTGGTGGGTATTATGGAGGGCACGTATTGCACGGAGCACTGGGTGTGGTGCATAAACAATGAATTCTGGAACCCTGAAAAGAAATAAAAATAAAATGAAGAAAAAAAGAAATATTCCTCAGAAGGTTCTATTACAATTGTTATGGAAATAAAAAAGCATAATTAGTTAAAAAAAAAATTCCTCTTTTCCCAGCCCATCACCTCACCCATTGACTGGGGAGCTGACTTGGTCCCCCCTCCACCTACTGATTTCATTGAACTTCTTATCATTTAGCTCTGATTCTGGACTCATTTTCTCAGGTTTATTTAAGCTTCTGTTTGAATACCAGCCTTACACCTATGCCTTCATCTTGATCTCTCATACCCTTATTCATAGGCTCTTTCTCTGGTTCTTTATCAATTCCATGTGAAGAGTACCATATCTGGATCCCAAACCCACAAAATGGTTTTGGGATGATTGTCTGTCTTAGTCTACAGAACTGTAAAGCAGGGTCTGGTAAAGCAGTAGGAGAATGTAGGAGAATTTGCAAAATCTGGAAAACACAGTGGTTTAGTTTAGCCTGTTAAGAAAGAGTGTCATTTATATATAGTTAATAGCTGGATTGGAGTTAGTAATACTACATATACTTCCTTACATTCATTTTGTGATAAAATAATTTTCATGCATATAATCTCATTTTGTTAATATAGCACTCCTGCAGAATAGCCATTATTATCCCTATGTATCAGTCAGATTCAACCAGAAAAACAGAACCAGTAGGATAGACATAGCTAGGTAGGTAAATAGATTTATTGCAAGGAACTGGTTTATACGAGAGGGGTTGGCAAGACTAGTCTGTAGTCTATAAGGCAAGCTCTCAGGAAGGGGAGGTTAGAACTCCTGGGCATGAGCTGAAAGCATAGATGAAATTTCCTCTTCAAGAAAACCTCAATTCTGCTCTTAGGGACTGTCAGTTGATTGAATCAGCCCATCCAGATTGTCTAGGTTCATCTCCTTTACTTAACTCAGCTGACTATGATGTTTAATCATGTGTACAAAATGCCTTCATAACAATACCTAGATTAGTGTTTGACTGACTAAATGAGGACAAATCCTGGTCAGGTTAACCTATACAACTGATCATCCTGTCCCATTTTACAGATAAGGAAAAGCAGTAAGTTGCAGAGCAGGTTATTTTGGGCTTTTTCTTTCACACTGAAATATACTCTTAGGTATTTTTCAAGTCCTTAAGTTTCATATCATGTTTGCAGCAGGATCCAAAGAAAGTATCTGGATAGATTTACTAAGCCTGATCTAAATGATACAGTAGAATATGAGAATGACTTACTTTTTCCTTGTCTAAGAGTCTCATCATGAATAATTTCCATTATGTATAAGGACTTGATTTTAAGAAAGTCAGTGATAGTAGAATTTTCCTCTTTAATTCTTCATTCAGGATTACAAGAGACACAAATCCTTAACATTTATTTCCAATCCTGAGTCTGAACAAGTTACTGTTTTAATTATAGAAAGCTGAACGAATTTCATCTTTCTTTAATTGAGCATGGATAATTTTTACCTGTGATCAGTAGCCAAAATGTCATAAAATCACTTATGAAGTCTCATACTCTTGAACTGTAGTAAAAATACCAGTTATTTTCTAGGCTCTACAGTCATAATTTTGGGCATCCATTTCAATTTGTTGGTAATTATTGTCAGCCCTTCATGAGTAATGTAGTTTGGAAAGTGTCACAAAAAGTGCTATTTCCCTTTTGGTGACAGCCAGTACATTTAGAGAAGAGGAGGCCAATGCAGAGACAGATGCTGGCTTCATGGGCCCACAGTTTGAATGACAATTAGAGATCAACAGATCCTTATTTTTCACAGCAAGGAGGGGAGGAGGGGGCTTAGAAATCCTGAATGATATGTCAGCTCTTGGGTGCTTCTGTTGTGCATTCTAACATAAAAATACAAGGGCATTTTTATTTATTTTTTTCCCTCCAGCCACACACTAGAAAGACAAAGCTATTATTATAGGTTATGTCTAACCACCAAACTCATGGTCGTTAGTGAGAAAGCACCCTAGAGAGCCAAAATGACTATTGTGACTGTTTCTGCCATAAATTTCAACGGTGGAAAAGACCGTTGGGCCACTGATTTATTGCAGCCTTGGAGATAGTTAGCAGCCCACGTGCCTGGTAACAATAGTGGTCTAGTCTGAAAGAAGATGAACTTGATTGTGCTGCCAGGGTGGGAATACTCCCTATAACCCTGAGGGCAAAATTGATAGGGTGGTCATTTTTTTTTTTTTAAATCTCTTTTAGGCAGAATTGTCTTTCTTCTTCCTCTTCTCCTCCTTCCCCATCCCCTTGCCCTTCTTCTTCTTCTTTCTTTTTTTTCTAAGATACTTTACAAATATAGAGTTTGAAGAAACACATAGTGTGAATAGACTACATTTCTCTCAGAAAGGGCTTTAATGTTGTTTCTCAGATCCAGAATATAAACAGACAGATCAAACAGTCCAAATTCTTTATTGTGGGGAAACAAAAGTATGAGACAGTGGAGGAAGAGAAGATGGGGGAAAAGAAGCTAAGGAGAGAGCTTAGCAGTTTTTAAATTAATAAAGAAAAATTAGGAAAGGGCAGTGCATGCCCATAATGAGTTGTTGCCTAGAGAATGGAGGTGGCCTGTGGCTTTCTGTGGAAGAAATCTGAGGAGAGAGAGGGAGAGGGCTGAGAGAGGAATTGTAAACAAGGTGATGGCAACCGGTGAACACACATTTTGAAAGGGAGTGTTTATCAGTCAGGAATCCAGCAGAAGGCAGTAGGCATGCTCAACTGAAATTTTGCAGAGAATTTAAAGAAGATACTATTTAGAGATATGTAGGCAGGGCTGAGGCACCCAGGAAGAGATTATGAGGTGCCTGGGACTAGCAGTAAAAAGAAGCTGTTGATTGCATAGGTCTGGAGAGCAAAGAGTGAGTGTAGAGACCCAATGGTATTGGAACCCCATGAGGCCTATCATTGTGGATTGAGGCTCTAGACATGGGTTGAAGTTGCAGAGGGAATGCAACCATTGCTGGAGCCACAGTGCTGAGGAGGGAGAGAATAATGGAAGAAATACCCAAACTCTCTCTCCTCCTAACTTCTGGTCTTTCTATTGGCCAGTCCAACCTGAAGTCAGAAGAAACAGGAGGTTGTGTACTGCAGAGAAGGGAATCCAGAGCGTGGATATGGGGAAATAGCACAGAGAGAATAATCAGCACAGGTGAGAGCCAGTGGGTAATGGAACCAGGGAGTTCTGGTCTTGGCTTCGTAACCAACTTTCTAAAAGAGTTCAAGCAGATAGCTTAATCCTTTTCCTTTTTTCCCCCTCATCCCCCAGCTGTAAATGGGTATAATAACTTCTGCCCATATCTTGGTGGTGTTATAAGGATTTGATGACATGGCAGATGCACTTATTTCATTAATTTAAATTTTGTTACACTTTACAATTTGTAAATCTTTTAATGTCTCTTACCCCAATTACTCCTCAAAACTAGCTTGTAGGGTAGCCACAATGGTTTTATTATCCCCATTTTACAGATTAGATGATTGAGTTGGAGAAAGTGGTTTCTTTAAGGTCACAGGCTAACAGAGCTTTTGACTTAAACTTGACTGTAATTTTCTCTTACCACACTTAAGTGTAACATTTCAGACAGTTTTGAGGGACTCAGACAGTTTTGAGGAGTCTGAAACCATATCTTTCACGTGTTCTAGAAAAACAACATCCATGATTTAGGCTTTCTTTCACTAAGCATGCTCTTAGAAAGAAAAAAATGGGAGGAAAAAGGCCTTGGTGACTGTTTCCATAACTATTTCTCTTTGTAGAAAAGGCAAAAGAAAATGGTGTATGAAAGTTTGTGCCCGAAGACATGAACAGACACTTTGCCCCAAAAGACATAGAAATGGCTAACAGACACATGAAAAAATGCTTAACATCACTAGCCATCAGGGAAATACAAATCAAAACCACAATGAGATACCACCTTACACCAGTTAGAATGGCAAAATTTAACAAAACAGGAAATGACAAATGCTGGCAAAGATGTGGAGAAAGGGGAATCCTCTTACACTGTTGGTGGGAATGCAAGTTGGGGCAGCCATTCTAGAAAACAGTAAGGAAGTTCCTCAAGATGTTAAGAATAGAGCTACCCTATGACCCTACAATTGCACTACTTAGTATTTACCCCAAAGATACAGATTTAGTGAAAAGAAGGGCCATATGCACCCCAATGTTCATAGCAGCAATGTCTACAATAGCCAAATTGTGAAAGGAGCCGAGATGCCCTTCAACAGATGAATGGATAAAGAAGATGTTGTTCATTTATACAATGGAATATTACTCGGCCATCAGAAAGGATGAATACCGACCGTTTGCACTGACATGGACGGAACTGGAGGGGATTATGTTCAGTGAAATAAGTCAAGCAGGAAAGGACAATTATATGGTTTCACTCATATGTGGAACATAAACAATAGCACGGAGGACCATAGGGGAAGGAAAGGAAATGCAGAGCGGGAGAAATCAGAGGGGGAGATGAACCATGAGAGACTATGGACCACAAGAAACAATCTGGGGGTATCAGTGGGGGAAGGTGGGGGGAGGAGGTAACAGGGTGATGGGTATTGTGGAGGGCATGTGCTATGATGAGCACTGGGTGTTATACTTAACTAATGAATCAGTGAACACTGCATCAAGGACAAATTATGTACTGTACAGTGGCTAAATGAACATAATTAGGAAAAAAAAAGAGTTCATGCCCCTTCCCCCATGTTTATACATTGAAACCCAATGTGAGGATGTTTGAATGTAGAACCTTTGGGAGGTGATTGGGTCATGAGGTTGGAGCGCTGATGAATGGGATCAGTGCTCTGATAAAAGACATCCCAGAGAACTCTCTCTCCCCTGGGATGTAGCCAGAAAAACTTTCAGTTAGTTTTTCTAGTGGTTCTATTTTTATCTTTAAGTAATATGTCTTTTCTATTTTCTGAATTATCAACTACAGGAAATAAGTGGCCTTTATCAAATGTAAAAAGGTCTATGTACTCACTATATCTCCCTATCACCCTTCCATCATCTCTTATTACATTGACATGTGTGCAGGTTTATTTCAGTGTATTAACCACTTGTGTTTTTTAGGAAGAATGTTAACATGATAGATGTGAGAAGAATGGGTTAAAATTAGAGACGGACAAGGAGAGCAGTTAGAAATTATTGAAAGAGTTGAGTGAAGGGAGTTGCTGTGTCTGAATGAGAAGGCAGGGACCTGCAATAAGACTGTTTAAAAATCCATTTTCAATTGCATCTTTGCAATGTGGCTTTCTTCACTGAAAGAGAATATGGTCCCTCTGTACCATTTCTTTATTCTGTCTCACTGATGCCAGTAGGTCACTCTTCTCTCAATGTATTTAACTAGATCTGAATCATTAGAATATTTCTATAGTATGGTTTAGGCATATTTGATTTATTTGTTTTCCCTTTTGAGATGATGCACCTATATGATTTGTATCTCCTTGAATATTTTAAGCTGTGTTTATTTTGGAAACTTGTCATCTTCATATTTGGAAACTTCTACAGTGCCTAGGATAGTGTCAAGACTTTCTGAGTTCTCCACCAAGTTCTCTGTGACTCACCATATGCTTTCTTCTTAGCCTCTTCTTTCTGCCTCCCTGATCCCAGCATAAAATGGAAAGGAAGAAAGCTGCCCAGTATCTCCTTCACATGGGCACTCTGATAATTAATCAGCTTTTGATTATTTTAATTTTAGAGCAAAGTCCCTCCTCTCTGTTGAAGCAGAGACAGAACTTCTGGTATCAGAGTTAGTTATCATGTTAGTTTCTGCTCACAGTGGGGCTCTGTGTAACTTCTCTGGTCCAAGCAGGTGTCACTTGCCCAGATCTATTTTTCCACATGGATTCTTTTATGAGTATCATAACAAAGAAGGAAATGTTAAATGATAGGGTGAGAATGCTCTGCTGGTAGCAACCTTCCCTCAGGCCCATGAAAAGAGTTACAGGACCCTACACACAGGCTTTCTTTTCCACAGAGCCTACATTTCCTCTTTCCCTTTTTGTCCTTCAAAAGTCACCAGAAAATCCTCATTGTACTTAACTTGGTAATGAGTATGGTCCAGGGAGCAGGCCTCTCCCTGAGCATCTGGAGGGGCAGTCTTATTGCCCAGGACAGAGCCACAAAATAATAAGATGACAGTTTATCAGAGACCCAGGTGTATATCACATATAAAAGTGTCTTACTCATGCTCCAGACACTAGGTCTCTGTGTATGAGGAACTGGACTTTCTCAGATGTGGTCCTCTGACTCATCCTCATAATCATTAAGTAGCAGACTTTTTATGTCCCAGACATTGGGCTGAGTGTTTTCCAGACTTAACTTTTTCTTTTTTTAAACCTGGCAACAATGTATTTGTGTAGTTAATATTATTTGTATAACTACTATTTGTGTAGTTAATATTATAAACTCCATTTACAAACTTCATATATTAAAAAAACACGAGAGGCTAAATCACTTTACCCAAGTCACACAGGCCAGTATAGAGATAAGAATTGCACCCAGGGGATTCATCTCTCAACCCTGTGTATGCATTTAACCCCCAAACTGTAGAGCCTCTCTAACAGATCTCACACAGTATTGGTCCTTTATACTATTAACATAAGCTTCAATTAATTGAAAATCCACTATGCACTAGTTACTATGCACCAGTTACTATGCTAGCTATCCAAGGTAAATATTATTATTCTAATCCTCACAACAACCCTATAAAATATTTATTATCACCATTTTAGACACTAACAAGTGTGCCAAATAAACCATAGGTCTTCTTTCAAAAACTATTCTATATTACACTATCTTATGGTAGCCTATAGTGGGTCGCATGGTGATGCCTGAAAAAGTATGTTCATGTCCTACCCATCGTGAATGTTGACCTGATTTTGGAAAAAGGGTCTTTGCACATATAATTAAGTATCTCAAGATGAGATCATCCTGGATTATCTGGATGGGTTCTAAGGGCAATGATAAATGTCCTTATAAAAGACAGAGAGGAGAAGACACAGGGGGAAGATAAGACCTTGTGAAGACAGAGGCAGAGATTGTCATGATAGCCAGAAAGCAAGAAGTGCTTAGAGCTGCCAGAAGCTGAAAGAGGCGAGGGGAAGATTCTCTTCTATAGCCTTTAGATGGCAGACACCCCTGCCAACACTTGATTCTGGACTTCTGGCCTCCAGAGCTGTGAAAGAGTAAGCTTCTGTTGTTTTAAGCCACTCATTTTGTGGTAATTTGTTATGGTAGTGACAAACTAATGCATATACGGTTTCATTTTGAAACCATAGACCAATGTATACTATACCTTTAAAAATTTGAAATGCCCCTTGCCCCTCATTATGATCACTGATGCCTAGACTAGTCTACATTAACTAGACTAATTTTCTGCCTCTTCCACTTATAGCCTTTGAGGATCTCTCTTATATAGCAGTATGGTCTGGGCACCATATCCTGGACATGCCTTCATGCCCCGTTCACCTTGGTCCCCTTCACTCCCTGTGGAGCTTTTTCTTCTCCCATTGTACCCATAAGCTGCTGATCTCATTCTCAGACTCTGCCTGAATGATACCTCTTCCTGAAATCCTGGAAGGAGATCCCCAGCCAGAATTAGCTGCTCTGTTTCCATGTTTCCAGAGCTATCTACTGATCCCTCCATGTATTACTTATATCTGTCCTACAGTGTATCTAGTTGCCTATAAAATCTTAGAGGCAGGGTAGGAATAACATTTATCTCAGTATTTCTCCTGGTGCCAGCTGTGGAATGTCTCATTTTTGAGGACTGACTTACCTCTGGAGCCCTTGAGATCTCTACATAAAGGTTTCTCAAACCCTGATTTGCAGGAGAATCACTTAAGGAACTTGTTACAAATTCAGATTTCTGAGCATCTGCAAATTCACTGCCTCTGGAGTGGGGCCCGGGAATCTATATTTCTATCAAACAGTCCAGATAATTTTGATGTAGGTGGTTGGTTGACTACATATTGAGAAACAGTGGTCTAAAGTTTGCTTTAGAAACTTCTGTGAGGTCTACTTATTGAAGGATACTTTCATGGGTTTTTCTTGGGATATAACAAGTGACCTAAAATTGTATTCTGCTTGGGAAAAGAAGAATCAAATCATCCTTTTAGAATTCAATCAAAAGAGACTGCACATTTGATCACATTTCTAAACTCTGTTTTAGTCCATCTGAGATCCATTTCAGCTGCTGAGTATTGGGGTTCATTTCCTTATTTAAAACTCACATGCTTTGGGCTCTCAGCAGGTACATGGTCAGGACGGTCTTATTCAAACAGCACAATTATTTTGTCTCTTAAACAATTGTAAGTTCTAATGTTTCTATGCACCTCTCCCTGTTCCACTTGACTTCAAAGAACTCCAACTGCATCGTTTGAGGCATTGATATAGAGGGCTTCGTAAGCGTCTCTGTCCACCCTTTGTGCTGTGTTTCTGCCTTTTGAGACATTAGGAATTTTCCCCTCCTCCCACTGAGAAATGTCTTATGTCCTTGATAACTTCTGCAGAACACAAATTCCTCAGAGCAGAATTCAGTATGAGATGAATGAACTTTTCTTCTCTGAACTCCAATTTCATCTTGGGAAAGGGGGATAATCACATCTACTTCATAGGCTAGTTGTGAAAATTAGATAAAATAATTTGCTACATAGAAAGCATTTAATATGATATCATACCTATAGGAGGGTCTCCATAATAGTTAATCTTGTGATCATTTGCAGGTTTAACATTCATATTTCAGATGGAACCTAAGTTCATTTTTGTCATCCTCTTCATCATCAACATCAGCACTGTCATTGAGTTGCTGGATTTTAATTAGTGTTTTCTTTGTGTAAAACACATTCTATGTGTTTTCCTTGTTGTGATAACAACTTACCACAAATTTAGCAGCTTAATACAACACCAATTTTCTCTCAATACAGGTCAACAGTGTAACATGAGGGATTCATGGGGCTAAAATCAAGATGTTGGGATGGCTTCATTCCTTTCTGGAGGCTTTAGGGGAAAATCTGTTTCCTGCCAATTCAGGTTCTTGGCAGAATTCAGTTTCTTGCTGCTGTAGGGCTAAAGTCCTTATTTTCTTGCTGGCTATCAGATGAGGGCTGTTCCCAGCTTTTAGAGGCCGCTTGTATATCTTGGTTTGTGGCTTTCTTCCTCCATCTTCAGAGCCAGCAATGGTAAGTTAAGTTCCTTTCATGCTTTGGAACTCTCCTGCCATTTCATCTCTGACTGACTTTTCTGCCGTCCTCTTCTACTTTTAAGGGCCCATGTGATAAGATTGATACCACCCAGATAATCGAAGACAGTTTTCCTATTTTAAGGTCTGCAACCTTAATTCCATGTGCAACATCCTTTTTGCCATGTAACACAGCATATTCACATGTTCTGGGATTAGGACATGGGCATTTTGGGGGGGATGGGGTTGAGGGGCATCCTGTCTACCACACATCCATTATCTCATTGAATTCTCCTAGTGTCCCTGTGAAATGGATTTCATTAACCACATTTTACAGATGGGAAAAGAGAGTCTTAGCAAGTTAAAAAAAACTTGCTTAGGGTTGAATTCATAGCAAGCTGATGAGTTCAGACTGAAATCTAGGCACTTTGCCTCCAAAATCTGTTTAGAGTTACACTGTGTTGAGTTATAAGTTGGGCTCTGGTGGGGTACCTAGGTGGCCCAGTCAGTTAAGTGGCTGACTCTTGATTATAGCTCAGGTCATCATCTCAGGGTTCTGGGATGCAGCCCCACATTGGGCTCTGAGCTCAGTGGGGAGTCCAAGGATTCTCTCTCTTCCTCTCCCTCTGCCCCTCCCCTCACTCACCCATACATGTATGACACCCCCCTCCCCCACCAAATAAAGAATAAATCTTAAAAAAAAAAAAAAAAGATGGGCTCTGGTACTAGGGCCAAAAATCCCTTTTCTGTGCTCATGGCCTAGCCTGGGATGACTAAAAAGAAGAAAAAGTCTGGGCTTCATTCAATAACTTGATTATCCATAGGAGGCTAGAGGGCCAAACAAGAGCTCTTAAGTTTGTGACAAAGTCTTACTGACATGGGGCACAACACCTTCTTGTAACTCTTTTCACAGCTTTCTCCCAGTTTCAGACCTTTACTGCTATAACATTATCATCACCAAAACTTTCACCAGAGGTTGGAGGAAACATTTTTAGGAACAACATTGTATCTCAGGAAATACATAGTATCTTTTGTATGATCATATCTATTACTTATTCAATATTTACTCTATGCTAAGTGCTTTATGTCACTTAGTGACCCTATAAAGTAGATACTGTTAATAGTGGACATTACAGACAAGGAAACGGACACTGATAAACAGATTTGCTGAGATTTGAACCTTGGCAGTCAGGCACCAAACTCCTACACTCTGTGACTACTGTAAGCTTTTTTTCTCAGATAGAGATATTTATATCTTTACTTTTCTACTCTTGACAATTTCCACACTTTATCCTTGACTGAGATATCAAATACTAGGTATCATGGCATTTGGGCTCTTGTCCTATATGCAGGTAAATGCCATAATGTACGGAGTCTATATACCCTCTAGGCCAGGCAAAGGTGAAAACTATTTTAAAACATGAAGTTTTTAGATTCTCACCAAGTAGCTCCATTTCATTTGTACATAAGTACAGAGTAGAGGATTTTGATATGTTTAAGCGGGAATGGGTAAGATTGCAGACTCCTCAAGTTTCAGTGCGGAGGCAGAACTTTCTCCCAATTCCAGCTGAATCCTTATCTATAAGTCATGGGCCTTAAGTTATAGTGCTATTTCTTTAGGTTTGTGCAGCTCTTTATCCTTTAACCACATTTTTAAATGTTTTCCCATTCTCAAAAACATCCTATGGCATAAGATAGGAAGAAAAAAATCAGATGATGATGGTAATGATTGCTTATCATCTGCCAATGTCAAACATTCTACATATTTTGTCTTGTTTAAGCCTGTCGTTATCCTTTGAGGTAGGTAACTGCTGTTATTCTCATTTTAGTGATAAAGCTAATCAAATTCTTCAAGGTACTCAACTCTGTTTTAAATTCAGCTAATTTGACTCCTGGGACTGTATCCTAAACTGACCTCAAAACATTATTTCCATTCTTCAGCTGAACTAGTTAAGATCCAGAGTAAGATTAAGTTAAGGTTTGTCAGGTGCTACCCAGCTGACACTTCTAGGACTCATACCAAGTTGCCTGCCTTCTATTTGGAGATGGTAATAATATAGCAGAATTATGTGGAATCAGAAAGAGCTCATCTGTATCGTAGCTCCATCAGGCACTACATGTGTGACCTTGGGTAAATCCTGGATGCTCTCTAATCTTCAAATCACTCAACTGTACAATGGGGATAATCATACCTACTTCCTTAGGTTGAATGGAGATAATGTATATAAAATGCCTGGTACGTAGTATTTAGTAGCTGTTGTTAGTGAATGCTTTTTTCAGTACACCAGCTGCCTCTCTAAATGAGAGTCCAGGTCTGGTAAGTTCTGGGCCTGGTGAAATTGCTGTTGATTGGGGAAAATTGTCTCAGCAACCCTCCATCATTTTTTAGTGTGAGCCTTAGGCTCTTGGCAAGCATCTTAGCTTAGAGGGAGGTTCAGAGAGGTGTCCTTAATCTGAGAAATACAATGGAGGAGACCAGGAGACTCAATGCGGTTTGGTTAGCTTAGCGGATCTAAAACCATCAGATCTGAGGGCTGGAGGGCTTATTAATAAGCTTCGTGTTTTATCCTTAGCTGTTCCTCTAGTTGAGCTTCTGGTAAACATGATTTCTTATAATCTCTTTTGCTGTTTATAAACTCTGTCTTGCAAGATGAAATTCCAAAGGGAGTTCTGGAAAGCTGAGTGAAATATGGGGGTATTGAAAATATGGTTGAAGGCTAAGATTGTCCCCTATGTCAGGCTATAAATATTGGAGTAGATCACCAAAATACACATTGGTGGGTTATTTTTAAAGGTGGATCCCCTGAGTCATCTTTGATGTGCCCCAGAAGTGGAGTTCTGTTCAGAATGATTTATGGTTCATGGTGCTATAGTGTGATGTGAGTTACCTCTGGAAGAAAGAGCAGACATCGAATGAATTTAGAGGATAAAAATAGACAGATGAGCATAAATGCAGAAATGTCTCAGGTCTCTCAGTTCATTCGAAGGAGATTTTCAGGGGCATACCCAGGGAAACTTTACTCTCTGATGCCTACTGGCACCGAAGATTGAATTGTAGAAATTTGTGGATTGTCTGCTCCCTGCTGAGGTTTGTGTGTGCCTCTTCCTGCCAGCATTTCCCTTGAAAAGAAAACAAAATAACAGAAGTAGAAGGAAGCTTGGAAATAAATAGTGGTGTCTAATCTATCTTGGTGCCTGCTTCTCAATGGACTTGAACGAATGCACAACTGTTTAAGATGTTTAGGCATCCCAGGCAGAAGAAGTGATCAAGTCAAGCAACCTCAATTGAATGTTTGCTTCAAAATGAACTCCAAAAAACTATCCTGATGGTAAAGTAGGTAGGTGCCTACTTTAGGTAGGTGCCTATCTGTTTGTAATCAAACAGATCTAGCTATTTTAAAATCCCACCTCTGTCACTGAGGAGCTGAGATTTGATATGAAAATTACTCTCTCTAAACCTCTGTTTCCACATTTGCAAAATAGCAATAATAATACTACCTATTACATTACATAGACTTGTTATAAAGATTAATTTTGAAATCCACATATTATACTAATGTGTCTAGTCTATAGTAAGTGCTCAATTGGTGTTATTTCTTAAAATCATTTTAGCATCTGCTGTCCAAATTCTATGGATCTATTAAAGCTGGTAACTTATGACAGAACAATTTTATTCTAGCCTTCTTGTTGCTTGGTTTTAATAAAAGGTCAGCCTTCACTTCAGAAGGCAAATTGTTAGCTAGACCTAGCCACAGTAATTCCCAGGACAATATTGTGAGCCAAGGTACAGGAGAGAAAGCTTTAGCTGTCGACCAGACCCTTAGGTATCTCCTGGCTCAATCGCCAGGGGGAGAAAACTCAGAAAACACCATACTCAACTGTTCTCACTTCCAGCCTGCTGCCAGAGCTGCAGAAAACAGAAAGCCTAAGCTAGCCAGACCACAGGTGCAAAAGCCACTGGAGACAGGAGCCTATTCCAAAGTTATCTGGCACAGCTGTTGAAAGTGAAGGTCAGCCAAATTCATGAGGTGTCACACCTATTGCTCTTGAAGATGAACAGAAAAAAAATTGATTTGACAAAAGTTAATATCTAATTTGGCTGTTCACAGTGGTCAGCCAAAGTGCTTTGGAATTAGACTAAATGTGAATCTAAGCTCTGACTTTATAGAGGGGGACACTCAGAACCAGAGAGGAAAATGAATTGTCCCAGGCTCTGGAGCCATCAGTGTAAAGTCAGGCCAGTGGTCTGGATCTCTGTTTCTATTGCAAAGCACTGTTGGCCGCTGCCTCTTGGCAATCTGAAGGATGAAAGTCATGTAATATACTGTTACTTAATAGTAAGGTTTGAAAAATGATATGAAGGTATAGTACAAAAGTAAATGGTTCCCACTACAATCTTCTAAGTCTCCTAGATAGGTAGGACTTAGCTTGGGACATTTTGTATCTTGAAAAAAAAATTTTTTTTTTTTTGGAAGCTGATGAGGCAATGGGCCCAATAACTTTCCTAAGTTTTTACCTTTTTTGTGGCTTTGAAACTTATATACTTTTTTAAAACCTATTTTTATTTCTCAAAAGATTCATTTATGTATTTGAGAGAGAGAAAGGGAGAGAGATAGAGAATGGGGAGGGGCAGAGGGAGAGAATCTTCAAGGAAACTCCCCTCTGAATACAGACCCTGATATGGGGCTTGATCCCACAACCCATGAGATCATGACCTCAGCCAAAACCAAGAATCAGATGCTTAACTGACTGAGCCACCCAGGGACTCCTAAAAATGTATTTTTAAACAAAGGAAGACAATATGCTTTCCTTTAGAATGAAAAAAAAAAAAAAGGCACATGTGATGTTTTCCCCCAAGGGATAAAACTGAACTTCTTGTTGGAGTAGTGAAAATAGATTTGAAGAACATACAGTACCATTATTTATGGGCCCCTATTGTCACCAGTAGTGAACATTTACAAGAAAGCAAGCCCAGGTGGGGAACACATCCCTGGTTCACAAAAAGCTGAGCTAAGTGTATGTGGATATAGATTGAACCCTTAACCTTAGACTCTTCAGCACCACATTCTAACACCTGAGGTATAAGCATTCTCCTCAAGTGTCACAATTAAACACTCACATGCCCCATCATGCTATGCTGAGTCCTACAGATCCATTAAACAGATAAGCTCCTGCTAGAAACAGTGAAAGCTCAAACTGCCTCAAATAGCCAGGCAAACAAACACAATGGTTTGCATCCTTTTACTTTCAAAGCATGTTGGAGAGCCAGTAAGACATTTCCAACTTACCTGAACTCAAGGGCACTAAAACATGACATTTATACCCTCTTCTTTTAAACTTACCTAAATGTCTTGATAGAATTTTTAGGGACTAAGGATTTTTAGGGACTAAGGATTTTTAGGGACTAAGGATATACCCTCCAGAGCAGCACAGTCCTGTAGAAATAGGATGCAAGTCACACATGCAAGCTATGTTTGTAATTTTACCTTTCTAGTAGCCACACTTTGAAAGTACAAACAGATGAAATTAATTTTTAAAGTATAATCCAATAATCTATTTCGTTAATCCAGTGTATCCAAGATATTATCATTTTTCCATGTATTTAATGTAGAAATTGTTAATGAGATATATTATCTGCATGCTAAGTCTTCAAAATCTGGGATGTAGTTCACTTAGTGTGTTTATGTGTCAATTAGACGAGCCACATTTTTTGGTGTCCAATGCCTATGTGTAGTTTATGGGATTGTGTTGGACTGTGAGGCTCTAGAGGAAGTGTGAATATAAGGTCTTTCTCAGTGGGGATGCCAGGGATTGCTGACACTGTCTAGGACTGACCTCTAGAAACACTTGTTTCTTTTAGTCAATACACTTAAGAAGAACAACTCAATACCAACCAAGCAATAATCAAAATAGTTGTTTCGTAGTAGATTTTCCTAAACACTCAATGGATTGATCCATTCAGCTATCTGGGAGGTAGATAGGAGGATAACACCTTTTGATAGGTGCACTAGAGGGGTTAATCCTTTTTTACTTAAAATCCCATTTTCTCTGGCACCCTGCAGTGGTCGCAGACAATTGCATATGCAAGGTTGCGTGTATAGCGGATCTGTATTTCCCTCTTGTCTCTGACCATCGTCTGAGGACATTTTATTATAGAGACACACCTTCTTTTGTAAATGCTTGCAATTTAACTAGAGAATTACACACTTTTCCCCCTTGTCCCATTTCAAATAATTAATTATTTTAAGGGTGGAGCTATTGTTTCTATTCACTCTTTAAGACCACGCAAGCAAAAGTGATTTTGTCACTCTTGAAATTGTCTAATGATGTTTTTGCCTCTAGGCCAAGGAAGAAAGTCTCCCTTTTCTCCACAGAAGGCTTGTTTTGTCAGTGGTTACAGTTTTAGTGTTGACACTGTACCTCTGTATTAGTGTTAGTGCAAGGCTCATAAACCTTAGCAACTTCGTTATTCACCAATTAGTTTCAAACGAATTTTACTGTCTTGAATCTAATGGTGATCTTCATGGAGCAGACTCCATGTACATAAAGGACTTCAGAGCGATGGCATAGAATTGGAGTCACCACAGTTCTTTAATTAGGAATTCTGATTTGAGGGAGGTCTCTCAAGATCTCTGAGGACAAATTACTTCCTGTTGTCACTGCCACCCAGTTCCATTGATTGCCCCTCACCTTTCCTTAGAGGCCACATGCAAATATGAGAAATAACCTGGAAGTGGGACCAGAAAACTTAGGTTTCAGTCTGAGCTCTTCCGCCTCTTGGTGTAGGACCTCAAACAGATTGCTTAGGCTTTCTAAGTATCAGCTTGTTCATCTATGAAATGAGGGTGAAAAGCCTCATATCACACATAGTTTTTTGTGAGAATTAAGTGAGATAATGACCTTGAAATGACTTGTGAACTATGAAGTGTTCTGCAAATGTCAGGAAGGAGTGTTATTGAGCCAGGGAGGAGTGCAGACCTGTGAAGACCATCCTCATCTTGAGACCCATTTTTGAGATGTAATAAAATTGGGATGTTGTCTTAGATCCTCCTCTTTAGAGAGCCCCTATTTGGCAAGGCAGTGACTTAGGGAAGAGGTGAGGCCTCATGTGCACCTTAGCTAGGGAGCAATCCCCATGAACACGCCGTTCTTTTTTTCCTCTCTACCCAGACTTATATCATTTCCCTTGCAGCTGTCATGGATGGAATTTTCATCCTGGTTTTACCTGACTAAAAGATTGGGAAAGAGCAGCGTTATTACATGTTCCAAGACTGGGGTAAGTAGGATTGACTTTATATATTCTTAGCCCTTTGTCAGAGAAAACTTCTCTGAGTTTGGTTCATATTACAGGCTTTTTCTGGTTACCCATAGAAAGGATATGAATTTAGATGGCTCTCATTATCATGTATTTCCAGAAAACCCATCTCAGAGCTAGCTGGTCTAGTTCCTTCCCTCCCTCCCTTCTTACCTTCCTTCTTTCCCAACTTCCCTTTCCTTAATATTAGGGTAATAGCATTTGGTATTAGGGTAACTTACTAATTTGGGTACCATTTAATGACCAGATTTGTTTAAATAGTATTAACTACATTAACGTATAGGACTTTTGTCTGTTAGGACCATATTTTATTCACGCCTTTTGTCTTCTTATTACCCAAAGCCTAGTGTAGTGCCTTATAAGTAGTAGATACCTAATAAGTGTCTGTTGAATGAGTGGTGAATAGTAATAACACTTTTAAGGGTCTAAAAATGTGTTGGGAACCCTTTGAAGACACTCTTATTTAATCTTCTCAGTGGCCTTTTGAGGCAAATAATAGTGTCCCCATTTTATAGATGAGAAAGCCAATGGCAGAGTGCTTCAGAAGTTTATCCAAGTCATGCAGTGGCAAGATATAAGGGTTTGAAATTAGGTTATTATTGCTCCAGTAGCCATGCATTTTTGTGCCATATATCTGTACCTTTAAATGCCTGCCTTCTTGTTTTAATATAAGTAGTTTCTTAGATAATATAGCTTCTAGAAGAGGGAAAATGGCACTAGAACAGGGGCTATAGCAAAATCTATTTTTAAAAAAGAGAAAGGGGGGTGCCTAGGTGGCTTGGTGGATTGGAGCCTCTGCTTTTGGCTCAGATCATCATCCCAGGGTCCTGGGATCGAGCCCCATGTCAGGCTCTCTGCTCGGCGGGGAACCTGCTTTCCTTCCTCTCTCTCTGCCTACTTGTGATCTCTCTGTCAAATAAATAAATAAAATATTTAAAAAAAAAAAGAGAAAGGGTCTGACATAGAGATGAGATCCTTCTCTTCCCTACACTTATTCTACTATTAAATTTCTACTTAACTTCACAAAAATAATGAAAATTTACCAAATACTCACATACCAGGCAGTGATTAGTAATTTATATACATTTAATTCTGAATTTCATTAAGCAGGTGCTATTATTTTTCTTTTTCCCTTTTTTTTTTTCTTTACATGAAGATATTATGACACACAGAGAGTAAGCATTTTGTCCTCAGGGTAGTCACCGAGCAGATCCTGGCTTAGATGTAAACCTAGGTGTGTATGACTCCAGAATGGAATCTCTTAACAACTTTACTATACTTTCACTTTTTCTGCCTTTATAGTCAGAACCAGCAGTTCTATATTCATTTATTTGTGACTGCTGGTGCTCCCTACCAGACTGTGAAATCCTTGAAAGTTGGGCACTTGTCTTTAACTTTTGTATTGCTCCATACTATTTAGCTAGTGCTCAGTATGAGCTCATTTCATACCTACTGGACAATTCTTAGACTCAGCCGGATGATCAGTTAGTCTCTTTGTAACACTAAGAACTAAGAGAAATGATTGTTCATACTTTATTGTTATCACTGGTGACATCACTCCTGTGCTATAGCAGACACTTTTTGCATCCTGTGCCACATTCCCTTGACCTACCTCTAAATTCTGGTGCTGCCCTGCTGGATAGGTTCCCATGCAAGATGTCCACATTTCAGCCTGAGGGCCTTCCACTTCTCTCTATTCTTCCTCAAGGCTTTTTCTGAAGTCTCTGAAGCTCTTTTATTTTGAGCTACACAGAATTGTGGAGGACTTAATGCCCCCAGGGGAAAACTTCACCCCATGAAAAATAGGATAAAGGCCTCTACCTTTGTTCTAGAGAGAAATGTCTTCGGTATAGTCCACATGATCTCTTAAGAGTTAGTCTCCAGCTTCACTGAGCATCAGTTGCCCGCTATGGTTACCAACACCTCATTTTCTCATACTTCTTTGTCTCCCTCTCTCCATTCCCTAACTGCTGCTTGCTGGAGTATCTCCACAATAAATTTCCTTGCACCCAACTCCTTGTCCATATAAGCTTTTTGGGGGGTGGTATTGGGTAGGAAAGGGAAAAAAAAAACAAGTAAGATACATGTCTATTTGCTAATGGGTTTGAGCCACAGACCACATATAATGTTATGTAATGTGACTAAACCATGTGTTTGGATTAATTAGAGAAGTTATCTCAGTGGAGACTGAGCATCAGAGGCCTTGGATAGATGGTTTCAAGGTTAACGGAGAGATAGCTTAATTTTCAGAATTGTCCTTTCCCCTTCTAAGGGTTCACAATGTGTAACCAACTATACTGACGAAAAGGTGAGATGCTTAAAAGGGTTGCAAGAATGAGTCAGTCAATTTTCTGAAAACGAAGGTGACCACAAATGCAGTTTACTTCCATTTTTAGCAGCATTATTGATTTTTGTATTAAAAAAGACTAACCCACAGTGCATTCCTAAGTCTATGGTCCATAGATTTGCAGTTGATAAGTTTTATGACTCCTTTTTCCTCTTGAGTGTCTATCAAGGATTTATTTTTAAAAGATGCCAGATATGATATTCATAATAACTGAGCAGTCATCCCACCAAAAAAAAATTTGAGAGAAGAACATGGCAGATGGTGTCATGAAAATTATATTGAAGAAACTCCCTCATCATGATGAAAGATGCAGCAGTGAAATCCTGGCATGCGTATGGGTGGTAGGAAGGATTTATACCTGGTGTGTCTGGGCTTATAATAACTAATGTATCAACTTATTTGAGAACTTTTTAATTAGGAGGATCAGCAGGATTTGTGAAAAAAACATGAAGAGAAGACCTTTCACTTTGAGTAAATGAGGACAGACGAACCATCAGTAGCAATAGCTGCATTTATTTCATACCCAAGTATAAATGGCTCTATTCTAATGCCAAGGGTCTGATCTCTCTATGAGCCAAGTCAGGCTGACTGGTTCCTTGGCCCTGACTGCCCTCCTCACTTCTTAGCAGCTATCACATAAATACATACATGGGTCTAATGCAGTATGAAGTGAACTTCAGATTTAAAGCTGACCTTGTCACTTGCCTTTTGAGAATCTTTTATTGGTTTCCCATTCCATGAGCATGAAATCCAAACTCCATATCAGAGGCCTTAAGGCTTTGTACAGTTTGGCACTTTCCTCTAAGTTCTATTACCCCATTTTGAGGGACTCTCCCTTTTGCTTTTTGATTCAGCCTTACTGTCATCCAATAGGTCCAGGATAATTTCATAATGCTTAATAAGCTGTTATTAACACAGTATAATAATACAACATCATAAGCTATCATCTTATTTTTAATGAGGTAATATTAATGAAAAATTATATCCTAAATTGTTAATACTATATAATAATAATCATTATTGTTTACAACATTAGCATATCTGGAATCTTGGAATATTTAAGGGGCAAAAAGAATTTCTAAGCAAGGTATTCTTTAACTGGGACTGCTCCTCACAGAATGAGAAATGTTTGTGCATTTGTGTTTGTATTTGTTGATCTGCCTGAGTATGGTCAGACTGCAAGATCCTAAGAAGAACAATCTGGATTTGGTGAATTGAGAGCACTTAAAGTTCTCGTTCTTAGGGCTGAGCAAGTTGTATTATGTAACTTATTTATTTGTTTGCTTGCTCAAGGACTCTTTCTCTTATGAAGCCATTGTGTATTTCCCCAGAACTAAAGTAATGCCTGACATCTAACAGCTACTCAATAAATACTTGTTGATTGGACAGTAGACAAAGTAAAATATCCACTTTAGGGTTGGTGGACAAAAAATGTCATTTTTGGTACATAGGATGAAATTTTAGACTTTCAAGTTTTATGAGTTGAATTTAAACAGTCTAGAGAAATTGTACAGGTTTCAGATCTAAACCTTTTAAGCAGTGGTTGATATCTCTTGTGTTGGTCCTAGCTAGAAAGCTATTGGCTCTGTTTGGAAATTTGTTTTGAACATGCTTAGGACAAGTCTGGTGTTGGGCAGAGATATCCTGATATTTGTGGATAGTCCTCTGTCCATTGAATAGAGTTCTGAACTTCCCATGAGTGTGGTGGCCCACAGAAGTTGGGCCTCTTGGGAACTACATTTCTCATTCTTGCCCCATTTTGAAATGTGCTATTATTGCCAAAGTTTTTTGTGACTGTGAGGTTTACTGTTATGAATTGGTTTTATCGGAGTAACACTTAGCACTTTGGACAATATAGACTTAATAAGTATTTAGTGAATGAGGGAAAGATTTATATTTTCTATTATTAACCAATAGTCTTATGACATTCAATCCCCAATTTAGTCCTTTCCCACATTGGGTAGGACTGCCCATGTAACCAGTAGGATGTTGTGGAAATGACAGAGTGTGACTTCTGAGGCTAGGTCCTGAAATACATGTGGCCTCCCTCTTGTTCTTTCTTGGATCATTTATTCTGGGAGAAATCAGCTGTCATGTTGTGAAGATACTCAAGGAGCCCATGGAGAGGTTAATGTGGTGTGACTGAGGCAGCTTGCCATAAATATCCATGTGTGTAAGTTATCTTGGAAATGGATACTTCAGCCCCAGTCAAGCCTTCAGATGGCTGCTGCCCCAGCCAGACACACTGCTTTTAAGTTCCTAATTCATGCAAACAGAGATGAAAATGTTTGGTGTTTTAAGCTACTGAGTTAATTTTTTATGTGACAGTAGGTGACAAATATACATAAGAGATCAAAGCAGTGACTCAAACAAAACCTCAGTAGAAACCAGACCTTAATTCTATTGTCTTTATCAATTCTTTACCCATTTTCCTGTTGGTATGTTAGTTATCTTGGTGTGTACTTAAAATGGTCATTTGGTGTCTGTCATATTATTTCCCATTGTTTTTTTCCATTCAATAATTTGTCTTTATTTTGGTAATGTTTTTGATATTCAGAGGTAAGTTCATTTGAGGGTGATATAGTAAGTCATTTTCCTTTTTTTCTTTGTGTTTTCAAATTGCTTCTATTTTTTCCCTATAGCTTTAATATATATTCAATTAGTTTTTAAATGATTATATGTTATATATTTCAATCTTTAAATACCATAATTTATTCTGGTGTATAGTGAACTACTTTTTGGTGTCACATTTCAGCCACCTGTTTACTATAAAATCTCGAATTGTTCTTACATGGTACTACATAGTTCATGGTAGAAGTTTAAAAATTGCTGAATGTACAGTAGATTATATATCCTTATTCCCTTTACTTATATGATCTGCCACTTTTCAAAGAAGACTATGTACATTGGTCTGTTCTATATTAAGTAATGCTGATTGCTACCTAATATGTTGTTTCTACAAATTTCTTGCCACTTAAGTTTTAGATGGTTTTATTTTAGATCTTCTATAAGCATAAAAGTCCATAGGTCTGCAACTTCATGTATCTTTGTTTATTCAGAAACTTTTTTAACCCACTTTCATGTACAATATTACCTTGAGTTTTTCTCTTCCTTTGGGGTTGTGTTTGATCTACTAGCTTGCACTTGCAGAAATGTCAATAGTCAATTTTCTTTTAATTAATATTTTTATCAAAGCTGAAATTCTATCATCCTAATTTATAAGTCTATTAGTAAATTTTTCATTGATGTTCTTAAGGAAGAAAAATATCCACCTACTTTTTTGAGACTTTTTAAAAAGTTTCATTTAAGTTCAAAATAAAATATCCATTCTGTGGAAGGAATTTTAGTTGTGACAAAGTCAGCTTATAATATCTGTGGTTGAAACTTGACCCAGGAGTTTGAAGTCAGGTATCTACGTTTTGAATTTTTTCCAAGCATTACACTCAGTCACAAACGGGGTGGCTGGTTCTGGTGTTTTACCTGTACTGTATCAAACTGGGTCAGAATCCATTGGTGGCTCTGATGAATTCTGTCATTTGTTTTCCTAAAGGCAGGCCCTTCTTTTAAACATAGTGAATCTGTACCTTTTATTCTTGCTGCTGGAAGATTTTCAACTTGAAAAAAGCCACTGTGGTGTCTGTTTTGCATTTGTTATATTCCTTTCCTTTTAAACAGAGTATCCTAGTCACTGAACACTATCAGCTAGTATTTTATTTTATTTTTTCATTTCAAAATTTTAATTCCAGTATAATTAGCATACAGTGTTATATTGGTTCAAGTGTATAATATAGTGTTTCAACAATTCTACGTATTAAACAGTGCTCATTATGATAAGTGTATTCTTAATCCCCATCATCTATTTCAACCATCCCTTCACCCTTCTCCTTTCTGGTAACCATAAATTTATTCTCTATAGTTAAGAAAGTGGATTTTTTTGGTCTCTTTTTTCTTTCTTTGTTTCTTAAATTACATAGATGAGTGAAGTCATATGGTATTTGTCTTTCTCTGACTGACTTATTTCACTTAGCATTATACCATCTAGATTTATTCATGTTGCAAATGACAATATTTCATTCTTTTTTATGACTAATATTCCATTGTGTATATATATCCATTCATCTATTGATAACAATTGGATTGCTTCCATAATTTGGCTGTTGTTTTTTTCATTTGTTTGTTTTTTTTTAAAAGATTTTATTTATTTATTTGAAAGAGAGAGAGAGAGAACATGAGAATGGGTGAGGGGCAGAGGGAGAAATAGACTCCCCACTGAGCAGAGAGCCTGATACGGAGCTCCATCCTGGGACTCTGGGAACATGACCTGAGCCAAAGACAGACGCCTAATCAACTGACCCACCCAGGCGCCCCCATAATTTGGCTGTTGTAAATAATGCTGCAGTTGACATAGGGGTACATGTATCTTTTCAAATTAATGTTCTCGTATTCTTTGGGTAAATACCCAGTACTGTGATTACTGGATCATATGGTTATTCTATTTTTAATTTTTTTGAGAAAACTCCATGATGTTTTCTACAGTAGATTCACCAGGTTTCATTCCCACCAATAATGCATGAGGGTGCCTTTTATTCCACATCTTCATCAACAATTGTTTCTTGTGTTTTTTATTTTAGCCATTCTGACAGGTGTGAGGACATTTCCCTGATGGTGAGTGATACTGAACGTCTTTTCATGTGTCTGTTGGTCATCTGTATGTCTTCTTTAGAGAAATGTCTGTTCATGTTTTCTGCCTATTTTAATTGGATTATTTGGGTTTTTTTTGGTGTTGAGTTGTATAAATTCTTTATATATTTTGGATACAAATTCTTTATCAGACATACCACTTGCAAATGTCTTCTCCCATTCTGTATGTTGTCTTTTAGTTTTGCTGATTGTTTCCTTTGCTGTGTAGAAGCTTTTTATTTTGATAAAGTCCCAGTAGTTCATTTTTGCTTTTGTTTTCCTTGTTTCTAGAAAATGTTGCTACAGGTGATGTCAAAGAAATTACTGCCTGTGGTCTTTTCTGGGATTTTTTTATGGTTTCTGGTTACACATTTATGTCTTTTATTCATTTTGAGTTAATTTTGTGTATGGTGTAAGAAAGTGATCCAGTTTTATTCTTTTGCATGTAGCTGTTATTTTCCCAATAGCATTTGTTGAAGAGACTGTATTTTTCTCACTGCATATTCTTGTCTCCTTTGTCGAAGATTAGTTGACCATGTAATTGTGGGTTTATTTCTGGACTCTCTATTCTGTTCTGTGTATCCATTTTCGTGCCAATACCATCCTGGGTTTTCTGTTGTTATTTGTTTTTATTTTATTTTATTTTTTAATAATGGAGCCCCACATGGGGCTTGAACTCATGACCCTAAGATCAAGACCTTAGTTGAGATCAAGAGTCAGATGCCCAACTGACTGAGCCACTCAGGCACACCCAAAACCATGGTATATTTTTTAAGTAGGCTCCATGCTTAGTGTGGAGGCCAACACAGAACTTGAACTCAGTACCATACTGTTTTGGTTTTTTGTTTTTAAAGATTTTATTTATTTATTTGACAGAGATCACAAGTAGGCAGAGAGGCAGGCAGAGAGAGAGAGGAAGGGAAGCAGGCTCCCTGCTGAGCGGAGAGCCGGATGTGGGGCTTGATTCCAGGACCCTGGGATCATGACCTGAGCAGAAGGCAGAGGCTTTAACCCACTGAGCCACCCAGGCGCCCCTGTACTGTACTGTTTTGATGACTACAGCTTTGTAGTATATCTTGAAATCCATCAGTATTTTAATAATGCCTTTGAATTGGGAAGAGAGTTGTTTCAAATGATTTGTATGCTTTTATCTTCCTATTAACACCCAGCATATCTTGTACTTAAAGCATTAAAGCAATATTCTATGCACTGTTTCATACCCTCTCACAGCTACTCTATGACATTCACTCCTATGCTTAAAACTTTTCTGTGGCCACTTTCATGGGACTTACAGTTTCTCAAACCAGCTTTGTTTTCTGCTACTCCTGGGTCTTTGAACATGATACTTCCTCTTCCTGGAATGTGCTTCCTCTTTCCTCCTTCTTCTTTTCACCAAGTTAATGACTATTCACCTATCAAATCCAAATTGAGGGATCACTTGTTCAAGAACAATTTAGGAAATTTATTGTATGTTCTAAAAAGATCGTTATTAGTCTTTCAATTCTCACTCATTTATTTGTATGATTATTTAATGTTAACTCTCCTTCTAGACCATTCATTCCATGAGAACAAGTACTAACTGAATCTGGCCCAACATTGTATCTTCTGTATCTATTACCATACCTTGTATATGTAAATACTCAAATATTTGTTGAATGAATGAATGAATAAATGGTTCCTAAATTATACATGTGGAAACTGAGGCACAGAATTCTTGAATTGCTTCACCAAAGTCTTATAGCAACTAATTAACAGAAGTAGGACTCAAACCTAGGTCTTCTCTTTCCTAGTTTTGTGATTTTTCTGTTAAACACAGCTACTCTATGCTGCTAATTTGACCCTTTTTAATTTACCTTCCATCTTATAGTAGCTGTTTCTTTGGTTTTTGCAAGTGGCTAAGATAGCTCAGATCACACCTTGAGTGTGATTGCAGCCTCAAGGGAGATGACAGGTGTGTATCAGTGTGCCTGAAAAGGGACATGGGAAAGAAAGATGGAAATCCTCTTCTTCAAAAGTCTTTCCCTTGTAATGTGTTACAATTTCAGGGAAATAAATGGAACTATTAGAGGTAGTACAGAGACTCATCAGGTGAGGCCTATGGGGGAAGTTTGAAGCATTGTTTGGTGCTTATGACAATATGTATTTATCCTGAAGTTGTAAGGTCTAAAGAATACTATACTCAGTCTAGATATGTTTAAATGTTTGTAGTCCCACATCTTCTACTAATTAGTTGTGAGACTTTCTGCAAGTATCTTTACATCTCTGGTCTCCGTTTCATGTCTAAAAAATGCTAAGTGAATGAGTAAATGAGTCTTGGGGTGGAAATGATCACAGAATAATTGGCCAAAAATCTGACTGCAGGTCTGTAGGAATGACTTTTTCTCTTTTCCCTCATATTCCTTGCTAAATGAAGTAGAATGTGCTGTGACTTGGGGATTTAGGATAGGAATTTATTCTGTGATATAATCTAGCTCTTCCAAGAGTGTAGAAGGATTGGTCCCACCTATCTTTGGATTGATTATGGCAGTATTAAAGGGCTCATTGTAGGTCATTTCTAATAAGGGAGGATTGAATCCTGGTATGTTTATTTCCAGTTATAATAATAAAATGTTAGTATCAGACAGGACTTTGGGAGTCAGTAATTATAGCTACTTATTCTAATTATTGGGAAAGCTAAGGCTTGGAGAGGAAAAATGGAGAGCTCAGACTCAACTGAAGTCTTTGGACTTCATGTCCAGTGTTTTTTCCACTATACCACATGGCTTATTTTATACAACACTGTTATTTTCAGCACAATTTTAAAAATGTTAAAATTTAACATTTTAAAAATGTTAAAATTGTCTCTGATATAATAATAATCAAATCTGGAAAACTTAATGAAGCATTGGGGTCTTTTTTCTATGTTTTCTGATGGAAATATACTTTTTGTAATCACAAAAGTAATACATCCTCCTTCTAACAAAATTCAATCCATTCAGAAGTGCACAAACTTGAAAATGAAGGATTTCCCACAATCTAAATTTCCCAGAGATATTTATTTTTAACTTGGTTCACAATTTTTAGGTTTTTTAAACATATATGTTTTTTCATATATATCTATATATCACAGTTTCTACATGGCTATATAGATAGATATCTTACATAGATATCAATATTTTACATACACATATATACACATATATATTTAAAAATTAGGTTGGGACGCCTTCGGCTTAGGTCATGATCTCAGGGTCTTGGGATCGAGCCCCGCATTGGGCTCTCTGCTCAGTGGGGAGCCCGCTTCCCTTCCTCTCTCTATGCCTGCCTCTCTGCCTACTTGTGATCTCTCTCTGTCAAATAAGTAAATTAAATTTAAAAATTTTTTTAAAAAATTAGGTCATATTATACTATTTGCATTCTAATTCTTTTCCTTGGCAATATTTAAGAGACACATGGACAACAACACATAGGCGTTTTTTCTTGTTGGTACATCTCCTCCACTTCTGTTGGAGTTACATTCTGACGAAGTCATCATAAATTGAAAATATATTTTGAAAGTGCACTTAATACATTTGATCTGCTGAACACCATAACTTAGCCTAACCTACTTTAAATGTGCTCAGAGCAGTTCCATTAGCCTGCGGGTGGGCAAAATCATCTAACACAAAGCTTATTTCATAATAAAGTATTGAATGTCTTGTGTAAGTTAGGGCATACCGTACGGAAAGTGAAAGACAGAGTGGTTGTAAATGTATTGTTTGTTTGCCTTTAGAATCAGGTGCTGACTGGGAGCTGCAGCTTGCTCCTGCTACCCAGGATTATGAAAGAGTCTCATGCTGCATATTATTAGCCTGAGAAAAGATCAAAATTGAAAAGATTCAGAGTTTCTACTGAAGTAGGGTTTCTATTGAATGTATATTGCTTTTACCCTTTTTTTGTAAGGTTGAAAAAGTGTAAGTCAAAGACAGTTTGTACATCTAATGTATTCTTTTTATGGGGTGAGTGGTAGTTTGTTGTATTACTCTATTTCACTTAAGCATCCCTCTCCTAATAGATATTTACATTGTTTCCAGTCTTTCACTAATTTAGGGATTGCTGGGAGTGCCTGGCTGGCTCAGTTGGAAGAGCATGCGAATCTTGATCTCGTGAGTTTGTGTCCCACATTAAGTGTAGAGATTATTTAAATGAATAAATAAATAAAATTTGAAGAAAAAAAAATGCAGGCAATGCTGCAGTGAATATCCTTCTGCATGCATCTTTGCATAGTCCTGTTTCTTCGTGATAAATTTCTAGAAACCACACTTCAAGTTGATCATAATATTTAGGTGCAAAATTGTGTAAGTAGAGCAATACAGTTTGTCAATTCCTATGGTAGCAAAGAAAGGGGATTTCAGACTGAGGTGATTTTAGATACAAAATCCTGAAACACATGAGCATTTCCTTGGTCAAGCTCTGTAGTTTTGTAATCACATTTTTGCAGGGTCAGCTCAGTGCTGCAAATTCCAGTTCAGTGGATCCGACAAGTCCTTTCTAGTTGCTCTGCAAGTAGTGCTTCACTTGACTAAAGTTCACTATAAATGGTTTGAATCAAGCCAAAGATGCCTATAGTTTAGGTTTTTCCTTCCATCCCACGGTAGTTATTTTACCTACAGCTATTTTATGAGACCCTCAAATATTGGGAGGGTCTACCAATTATGTGTCAAGGAGTGAGACAAAGAGGAAAAAATAACACTTTCCTGTTGATTAACTGTCATTTGTGGGGCATCCGAGTGGCTCAGTTGGTTAAGCATTCAACTCTTGATCTCAGCTCAGGTCTTGATCTCAGGGTTATGAGTTCAAGCCCCACACTGGGGTCCCATGCTGGGCATGGAGCCTACTTAAAAAAAAAAAAAATGTCATTTGTGAAAAGACAAGCTGATGACATCACTGAACTGACTTTTTGCCTCAAAGAATCACCAGAAAGGGAAGAGCCCCCATGGCTTGGGTTTGCTGTTCCCTTTAGTTGCTTGAACTTGGCTCTCTCTGTGATCACCTATGATACAGCCAGTGCTTTCAGAACCATTTGGTAGCTTCCCCATACCCCAAGCCTTAACTCAACCACTGTTGTCCATGTCTGTGTTGGAGGATTAGATCTCCTGAAACATAAATCTAGACAGAGAATATCTGAGAGTGAGGGAGCTATAAGAAGTCATCTGGAAGGGTAGCCTTTTACCTCTGGAATTTCTCTGACAATATCTCTGAAATGTCACTATCTTTAAGTGGCTCCTGTTAATCTTCAGAATAAAACTTATATTCCTACCCTAGTAATTTAAATCCTCTGTAGTTGACATATAGATGACCTTTTCAACCATATTTTCTTAATTCTCCCAAATAAGACCTATACTCTGGTCATTCCTCAACTTCTCCTCTCTGTCTTTTCTTTATGCCATTTTCTCTGCCTGTTAATGCTATTTATGTGGCTTAAATACCATCATTTCCACCATATCTTCCTTCTTAAACTCCTGTGGTACTTCAGCTATATTTTTTTGTGACACTAATAATTTTCTATCCTGTATTTTCTGTGTGTCTATCTTGCATCTTCTACTACAGTATAAACACTTTGAGAACAGATTGACATGATTGTGACTGTCCTTTGTATTTCAGTACCCAGGACATTGCCTAATACTCAGTAAGTATTATTATGGAAGTCGATGGGCAGACCAATCCAATCTTCTGCTGCCTGTCCCTGTGCCAGGAAGGCTGAAAGAGGAAATCCATTCCACTTTGGGGATAACTTAAATTATCAGGCCATCTGAATCTCATTATCATAAAACAGTGCTATATTCCAGCTACCTGAATATTCAAGTACAATACCTAGAGTCACCCACTTCTACTCACCTTGCACCCATTTTTTCACCTGAAGAACTGAGCCCAATGGACCAATGACCAATGGGAAATATGTGGGAAGCCCAGCTCTCCAAAGACAATGAAAACATTCATATTCAGATGAATGTCTGAATATGGACAGCTCATATTTGGATGAGTATCCTGATTAGCTAACACCCACCAATGAATTCTCTGGTTTTGTAATTTTGTTCTAAAAAACACTCCCATATACCATGAACCTTAAGTTACCTATATATATTTTTTGCAACTTTTAGAAACTTTATATTCCAGCAACCTTATTTCCATTTTGTTTGAGTCTGTGGAACAGTAGCTTAAGAGACCTCTCAGTGTCTGCTGCCACCCTTTCAGTGGCCTGAACAGTGGGGGCTGCCAGTCAGTCTTTGGTGGCAGGGTGAGCGCTCCAGTCTTCAGTAGGGAACTGCTGAATGGCACAGAGGACAACTGCACACCTTCAGACCAGCCTGCGGCTTCAGGTTAAATAGCAGTGAGCTTGGAAACTGGAGCAGAACATTCACCCTGAAATTCCTCCGTGGTCACAGTCTTTCAGCAGCAACCTGTTCTTTCTTCTTTTTCAGTCTTTTCAGGTTCCATGTAGAAGTTGAGATCGGGCATGCCTTCCCATGGGTGTTTACAGGAAATGGTGCAACACATGTGTAGCGCTTCTCAGCCAGCATCCACCACATCAGACCCACCGAATGATCTCCTTTGTTATTGCAAGGGATGGCTATGTCCGCATAGCACAGAGGAGAGTGTGTTACACAGAGAAATGGTAGGCAGGTTAACATAAGAAGCTTCTGTGAGAAGCTGATGGTCCATCTTAGGATCGATAACCACCAGAAGTCTTGGCTCCCGGAAGGCTCCCTGCATCTGGTTAGTGACAGTTCCAGGAGTGAACCAGCAATGAGAGTGGCCCCAGTAGCAGTAGTCCACTTCAGCACAGCTCATTAGCCACTATTCCTGGATGATGTGACCCTGACATCAGCCAGGTTTTCAATGGCAACAAAGGTGTGAGCTGCCAGCAAAAGTTTCTCTCAGGTTCTCTTGGGATTTATGAGGTAGATGCCATCAGTTTTCCTTTTGTAGATGTACTATTCCATTTGGAAGTCAAGGTTGGTGCACCTAAGTGGGTTCCTGCTGCAAGGAATTTGAGAACATCCTCCTCCTTCCCTTGCAGGACATCAAGGGCTCCAGACACTGTGAAAGTTTCCCTTTAAGTGACAGTGGGAACCCAGAACAATGCCATATGGGCCTCCCTCTAGGTAGTGTGGAAGGGCTTAATTTATCTATTTTTAAAAGCACTGTAAAAACCCAATAGTGCCTGCTTAACACCGTTCTTTTATAATCTTTGATTTGCCTGCAAGTTAGCTAAATAGCTGATGTTTAACTACATATAGCAAGTGCTTCCTAACCATCATTGAGGCATTCTGTGCACTGTCCGACTCTTATTTATGAGTTGATTTGGTCAGGGATAATGTGTGAGGTTGTGCAGAGTGCATGCTGCCCAGTTTGGGGATGGGCCATGATATGACCATGGGATTGCTGCCCTCCAAGCAGTGCAGTGTGTCCTCTGTGTGGCTACAATGATCTGATGTTCAGGTACATGCATTTCAGGTTTGGAATCTCTGGACCCCTCCTGTTTAAGTTTGCTGAGGTGTGTTGTAACAAAGTACCACAGACTGGTACTTAAATGACTAAAGTGTATTGGTTCATAGTTCTGGAGACTGGAGTCCAAGATCAAGGTACCCTCATAGTTGGGTCATCCTGAGGACTGCGAGGTAGGGATCCCTGTTCCAGGCCCCTCTCATTGGCTCGTAGATGACCATTTTCTCCCTGGGTCTCTTTGCATTGCCTTCCCCCTATGTATGTCTTCTCTGTGTCTAAATTTCCTCTTTTAACAAGATCTCTAGTCATATTGGTTTAGGGCGTACCCTAATGCTCTCATTTTAATTCAATTACCTCTGTAAAGACTCTATTTCCAAATAAGTTCACATTTTGAGGAACTGGGAATTAGGACTTCTTTTTGGTGGGAACACAATTCAACCCATAACAACTCCTAACAGATGAAAAGAAAATCTAGTTCTTCATGGGAAAGCGACCGGGTTCAGAATTCTAGCTCTCCTTGTACTGACTATGTCCAGATTAGAGAGGAACATGTAGGACTGCATCCCAATAGCAGCTTGGGCTGGACTGGAATTAAGGGCAGAGTTACAGATGGGAAAGGATAATGTGGTATTAATTAGGAAACTAAGGAAGAATTCATATTTATATGTTAGGACAGGCATTACTCCAGATTCTCCTGATAGTGATACAGTCCACTGCAGGAAGTGTGCATATGTGTAGGTATTGAGGGGGTGGTCTGGATCATTTGAAAAACTGGGCAGAATGGGCTATCTCAAGGAAGAAGCAGATAGCTCAGGAGAGTAGTGGAAGCTACACATCCGTGGACTATTTGCAAAGATCCTCTGAGTCTCAGAGGCAGCACAGCCTACCCTGGTTACTGCTACTACAACAAGATATTCTCACACCGTCCTGCTCAGCATTCCAAGCTTCCCATTCCATCATTCTCCACATAGGTGCCCTAAGAACCTCTTGGCTTTGAGGATACCCATGCTGCCTGTGTGCAGAGATGGCTGAGGCCTTTACCCTGAGACCTCAAAATGCCCAGAAATAGAAACATAGTATACAAACCATTTATTTGAAAGACACTGAAATATGTTTATATGTATAAATATATAAAATACACAAATACATTATTGTTATATATACATATATAATTTATATCACACAGAAATATATTTATTATATATTTAATATATAATACATGTATTAAAATATGTAAGTATATATAAATACATGAATATATAACACATTTAAAATATGGATATATTTATATACATATAATTTATATAATATATATTTTAATACACATGTTTCAAAAATAAATATATAATTTATTTCAATATATTTCAAAGATATATAATTTTATTTATCTTATTGATGTTTTACGTATTTACTGCAGAGACTCATGGTATGAGAGAGAGGAGAGACATCAGAAGTCATGGAATAAACCATATATAAATTTAGATGTAAAAATAAATATTTTAACCTTCCTTTTCTTTTTCACCAAGCTCTTGAATGGCTGTCAAGAAGTATTATTCCTCCCTTGGGGCACCTGGGTGGCTCAATCGTTAAGCATCTGCCTTTGGCTTGGGTTATGATTCCAGTGTTCTGAGATCCAGCCCCCCACCAAGCCTTGCATGGGGCTCCCCGCTCAGCAGGAAGCCTGCTTCTCCCTCTCCCACTCCCGCTGCTTATGTTCCTCTCTCACTGTGTCTGTCTCTGTCAAATAAATAAATGAAATCTTTTTTTTTAAAGTATTATTCTTCCCTTGATAAGTATTATCAATAGAGATATTGTGGGAACTGGGTCAAATAGCCAGAATGCTCACATATCAGCCCTGGGAGAAAACTTACAACGGCATAGAGTAGCAGATGTGTGGTTTTCTCCCTTTTCGTAAGATTCTGGGACAACACACAGAAACCTAGCATAGCTGGAAATCAGATTCTGGCAAAGAGATTGCCATTCGTGGAATCTGGGGCTTTTAGGATGAATTATTAGGAAAGCGTCAGCTCTTCTTTGCTGCTGTTGGTGGCCAGCCAGGATACAACACAATTAAGAGTGGGCTCCAGCGGCAGCCGCTAACTCGGCATTTATGGTTGGGCATACCAGCCTCTCTCTGCAAGTGATTAGTGGGCTGGAGTGTAAGAGTTGTGATTGCAGCTATATGATCTAGGAAGCTACTGGCAGGATTTTCCACATTAGTGTTCAGGCTGGGGAGGCTGGCGTGGTAGGGGGAGTGGAGTCCAGGACTGGCCACCACTGACCAGGATTAATGCCCGAAGCAATAGGCCATTGCTGAAATTTCATGCAACTTTTGAGAAAGCTAACTTCTTTCCTGGGAGGCCTGCCTTCCCAGGATAAATCCTGGGCATAACCTTTCCCTCTAAAGGGAAGCGGAGTAAGCATCGCGAACAGAGCTAGGTATGCCGCAGATGTTCAACCCTTCTGTTCCGTTCCTCTGTTCTTAGATACGAGCCGTTGTTTTGTATTCCCAGTTCCCGTTCTTCACAACATGCTTCAGCTCTTCATCTCTTTCTCTTTTTTCAGGAACGGTTGTGGAGCCGGTGAGAGTGTTTTGGTTTTCATTTATGTAATATGCATTTTAGGTCAAGCTGGGTTTTTGTTTGTTTGTTTGTTTTGCTTTTGTTTTTTGGCAGTAGCAGCTGTGGCCCCCCCAAATCCCAAAATAAAGATATACTCTAGGATGATGAATTTACCCTGTGATCTTTGTTGGTTGTGAGGGAAACTGGAAAGCATATGAATACTTTATTCATTTTTCTCCATATTAGAACTTGAATTCTTATCATCTCTTTCAGTTCTTTCTTCTGGGAGAATCGATTCTTGTTTTAAATTATTAATTAAAAATTATATGTGATTTGGAGCACCTTGGTGGCCCAGTTGGTTAAGCGTCTGATTCTTGATTTCAGCTCAAATTGTGATTTCAGGGTCCTAGGATTGAGCCCTGTGTGGGGCTCCGTGGGGAGTCTGATTGAGGATTCTCTCTCAGTCTCCCCCACTCCACCAATCACGCATGCACACACTCTCTCAAATAAATAAATAAATATTTCTTAAAAATTATATATGTTTTAGGCTATGTGTCGTGGATTTCCAGTTTTGTTGCTTTTGTTTGGTGTTTTGCTTCTGAGCAATGCTCAATAGTCACTCATAATTCTACCAAACTGTTTGCCACAAGTGAAAATAACTACCTTTGTCAGCTTGAAATAATGAGTTGCAAAATTAAATTGCACATTGGGAGCCATTCCTGAAATTGAAATATTTATATATTTTATCAATATGTAGAATTGTATAGGAAGGTACCCAAAGCCATGCTCTTAGTTAAAACACAGTATTTTTATCCGTAAGGAGTGAGAGAATCTTCTAGAACCCCTGTAATTGCATTGAGGCCAATTTCTACTATTTTTACCCAGATCATAGACTAATGGGGCAATATTACCTTGGGAATACAATCTAAGATAAGCCACCTTTGTTTATACTGTTCCTTTTGTTTCTTTTCCTGTGATCTATGCCTATTAAAATCTTACGATTACTAATTTCATCAACTCTACTCCTAAAAGATAAATAATTAGTAGCTAGTAAGCACTTATCATGGGCTAGGAATGGTGCCAAGAGATGTCTACAGATACTCTCTTTCCTTTATAAACATACCTTGGAGATATTGTGGGTTTGGTTCCAGACTATCGTTATAAAACAGATATTGTAATAACGCAGGTCAAATTTTTTGGTTTCCCAGTGCATATAAAAATTATGTTTATACTATACTGTATAGATTAAATGTGTGATAGTTATATCTAAAAAGCAATGTACACACTTTAATTTAAAATTTTTTTTTTTTTTAAAGATTTTATTTCTTTGACAGAGAGGGAGAGAGCACAAGCAGGGGGAATGGCAGGTAGAGGGAGGGAGAGGGAGAAGCAGGCTCACCTCTGAGCAAGGATCCCAGCATGGGGCTGGATCTCATGACCCTGTGATCATGACCTGAGCCAAAGATAGATGCTTAATGGACTGAGACACCCAGGCACCCCCAATTTAAAAATTCTTAATTGCTAAAAATGCTAATCATCACCTGAACTTTCAGGGAGTCCTAATCTTTTTGCTGGTCTTGCCTCAGTGTTGATGGCTGCTGCTGATCAGGGTCCTTGTTGCTAAAGGCTGGGTGGTTGTGGCAATTTCTTAAAACAAGACAACAATGAAATTTGCCACATTGATTGATTTGTCCTTTCATAAACAATTTCTCTGTAGCATTCAAAGCTGTTCAATAGCATTTATCCACATAACTACTTTCAAAATTGGAGTCAATCCTCTCAAACCCAGTTGCTGCTTTATCAGCTATATTTATGTAATATTCCAAATCTTTTGTTGTCATTTCAGCAGTCTTCACAGCATCTACACCAGTAGATTCCATTTCAATAAACAACTTTCTTTGTTCACCCATAAGCAGCAACTCTTCCACCATTAAAGTTTTATCATGAGATTGTGATAATTGAGTCACATCTTCAGGCTCCAATAGTAACATTAAAGATCACTGATCAACATAACAAATATAGTAATAATGAAAAAGTTTGAAATATTGGAGGAATTACCAAAATGTGACATAGAGACATGATGTGAGCAAATGGTGGAAAATGGTGCTGAGTAGACTTACTTGCTTGATGCAAGATTGCCACAAGCCTTCAATTTGTAAAAAGTGCAGTATCTGCAAAGCATAGTAAAAGGAGGTATGCCTGTAATGGTTTGATTTTCATGCCTAATCTCTGCTTTCACTGTTCTGGGTGGACCAGCAAATAAGGAAAATATGGTCTCAGTCCTCATGGTGCTTCCATTCTACTAGGGAAGATAATAAAAATGAAACAAGCAAAAGATAATATCAGAGTAGTAAGTGTTATGAATGATGTAAAATAGAGTAACATGGTAGAAGGTGACTGGGAGTGAGGGGCAAATTTAGATAGAGGGATCCCAGAAGACCTTTCTGAAAGGAGCCAGCTCTGTGGAGATCTGGCAGCAGAGAGAATTTGAAGGCTCAAGGTGTGGGTGAGGCAGGAGTCAGCCTCATAATAGCCCCATGAAATCAGTAGGTCCATCTGTGGGAACTGGTTAAGGAGCTCAACTCTCAGTGCCCCAGTTCTTTTCGTCACAGAGACAGATTCATTAGCTCATTCATAACATTTTTCTTGAGCACTCACTATGTACCAGACTCTGTTTAGACTCTGGGGATGTATGTATTACTGCCCACAGGGAACTCATGTTCTAGTAGAGAGTTTGGGAGGCAGACAGTAAACAAATAATTATAGAGATTAGATAATGGTAAATGCCTTAAAAAAATAAAACAGAGTAAGAAGACAGAGACTAAAGGTGGGAGGTGGGTTACTAGGGGAGTCAGGGAAAACCTCCCTGTGGAAGTGATATTTGAGCAGAGACTAGAATGAAATGAGGGAGAGAAACAGACCATGTAGCTACCTGGGAGTGGGGAGTATTTTAAGTGGAGAGAATAACTTGTACCAAAAGGTGTAAGGTTGAAGGAGCTTCATGAGTTCCAGGTGTGGTAAATGGGTCCATGTGGTACAGAGGAAGGACTGGGTCATTCTGAGTGTGATCAAAAATGCTGAGTGAAATAAGTCAAGCAGGGAGAGTCAATTATCACATGGTTTCACTTATTTGTGGAGCATAACAAATAGCATGGAGGACATGGGGAGTTAGGAGAAGGCAGTTGGGGGAAATTGGAAGGGGAGGTGAACAATGAGAGACTATGGACTCTGAAAAACAATCTGAAGGGTTTGAAGAGGTGGGTGGGAGGGAGGCTGGGGGAACCAGGTGGTGGGTATTAAAGAGGGCACGGACTGCATGGAGCACTGGGTGTGGTACAAAAACAATGAATACTGTTATGCTGAAAATAAATTAAAAAAATGATTTAAAAAAATCACTGCAGGATTTGGAGCAGGGATATAATGGGAGTGCTATTACCTACGATGGAGTATTGGGAGAATTAAGAGATAAGTCTATACATAGCCTGGCACAGTGTATGCTGAAAGTGCCCAAGGATCTCTTGTTTCCTTCTTCCTTTCCTTTCCCTTCCTTCCTTCTTTCCTTCCTTCCTTCCTGAATGGCTATCAAGAAGTATTATTCTTCCCTTGGGGCACCAAGGAGGTGGTGCCTTTCCTTTCCCTTTCCTTTCCCTTCCTTCCTTCTTTCCTTCCTTCCTTCCTTCCTTCCTGAATGGCTATCAAGAAGTATTATTCCTCCCTTGGGGCACCAAGGAGGTGGTGCCTTTCCCCTTCCTTCCTTCCTTCCTTCCTTCTTTCCTTCCCTCCCTCCCTTCCTCCCTCCTTCCTGTTCTCCTTATCTGTTCCTTTCCTGTTTCCAGCCTTTGTACATCTATACTGCTCAAGCATGTCTTAGAATAAGGTGACCTAACCTGCTGTTATTTCTTTCCTTGCTAACTTCATGCTAAACCGTAACTTCCTTGAGGACAGGACTTATTTGCTTTATAATTGCTACATCACCCCAGTGTCTTGCAAATTGTTGGAATACAACAAAGTTACTGAACTGGCATAAAAGATTCTTTTCTGTGGGGAATGGCAATGATGTCTGGGAGTTGAGAAGTATGTTTGGACTGGCAGGACCTTCTTGTTTGTACGGAGAGTCCTGAATTTGGTCATGGTAAATATACTGGGAAGTCTGAAGCTTTGTTGTGATTCACATAAGAACTTCCTAGCTTGCTAGTAGCTTAGAGCCAGATGCTTATTCCAGCAGGACTTGGGCAAGTCACTTAATCTTTCTGAAGCTCAGTTTTCTCATCTGTACAACTGAGATAATAATCCACAGGATTATTGGGGGATTGAAGGAGATCATGTATATAAAGCTCTAAGTACAGTAGACAGCTCTGAGTAATCAATAAATACTATGCAGTATTGAAGTACTGTCCTGATTCCTGCCTTTCCCCTCAAACAATCAGACCAACTCCAGGAGTCAGTCTGGCAGCTATGGAGAAGGGGAAGGAGGCTGTCCCTTGCTGAGGCAGTACATTTTACCTTCTAAGTTATAATTACAACAATGAGTCTGATGCTGGGCAGAAAATCAAGTAGCACTTGTTCCTCCTTTTCAACCTGGTCAATCTATTTGTGTCAGATTTACTTTAATTCTTTGAGAGCAAAGATCTTGCCTTGTTTCCCCCTTTTCTTTTCTATCTTGATGGCAAGAGAGGAAATAACTTGCCGAAGGTCATACATCTAATAAGTGGCAAGCTGGGATTTGAATAAAGTGTGGCTCATTCTGTAGCTCATGGTTATAGAAGAAAGCATGCTATCCTAAGTCAGAAAACATGATCTGGGCACCTTATCACTTATCCTGTCACCTTGGGAAAATGCATTTATCCTCCTCAGGAAAAGGAGAAACCACTCTCCTAATTCCCAATATGACGTCCTTTCATTTGACCGTCTCTGGTTTCATTTTCCATTTATACCAGTTTAAGATGTTGGAGTGGTCTCTGACTTTGTTCTGCATTTTTGCAATGAAACAGTGATGCACATTGCTCTAGGACCTATAGCTGACCTGCTTCTGTCAGGTGACCTTTCTGTTGAGAGATCTGTATGGATATTCCTGGGTACCATGGTCCCCTAATGCTTGATAAAGCCACTTAACATTGCAAAGTACTCAATGTAGTTGTTTTGTATTTAGCTCAGCCATGGAGATAACCTTACATTTCAAAACCCTTTGCTCTAATTCTCTGTCCTTCTCTATACACTCTTCCCCCAGCCTTGCTTTTTTCTTTCATCAGCTAACTTCTGCTTTTAGTCCCATCTGTTCTTCCTTTTGTTCATTTTATCTCCACCAGGGACCTGGAAGATAGGAAAACATATATCTGAAATACAGAGTTGTTACCTGGGAGAGATCAGAGCATTGTTTCTTTGCTTTTTTTCCTCTTCTCTCTTTTTCCCTTAACAGCATGATAGTATCTTGGTTCTTTGCTGATAACTTTTCCAGACTGCCAATTAAAAGGTTGGATAATGAGCATTTAGTGTTCTGGTGATTAAGACGTGCTCTGCCTCATAGGTCAGTGCCCCTTGAATTAATTGGCACCTTCTCAGTTGGAGTTCCATTCTCACATATCTTATTCTACCAAGAATGGCATTCAGAGATCTCTATAATCCATTGTCATGCAGTTTGCCTAGCCTTTCCTTACTCCATCTATGCCACTCATCTCTTGACTGAGTGATTTATCCTCTGCCTCCCTCTTACTGTATGATTTGCATCCCTTCCACTGTGTTGCTTATTTCCTTCTGCCCGGAACGGTGTAGTTAACAACTGTAAACTCAGGAGACAGTCTATAATGAAATTTTTGCCATCAGTTCATAACCCTAGATGTTTAACTTCAGCTTTCTCACATATAAAAGGAGATGATGATAGCTTACTCATTGCACTGGATAGTTGTAAAGTCGAGATAAGATAGTGAGTGTAAAGGATTTGGTGGAATACCTGGCCCATAGTAAATACTCACTAAATATTAGCTGCTATAATTTTCCACTTGTACCTATCCAGATCTTACTGCTTCTTCAGGGCCACCACTCAAAATGCACTTCTATTTCCTATAAAAGGAGTCTTTTTTTTTTTTTTAAGATTTTATTTATTTATTTGACAGACAGAGATCACAAGTAGGCAGAGAGGCAGGCAGAGAGAGAGAGAGAGGAGGAAGCAGGAAGCCTGCTGAGCAGAGAGCCCGATGTGGGGCTCAATCCCAGGACCCTGGGATCATGACCTGGGCCGAAGGCAGAGGCTTTAACCCACTGAGCCACCCAGGTGCCCTTAAAAGGAGTCTTTTTTGACCATATTCCAGTCCAAGGAGACCTCTTCTTTCAAGTATTCTTATTTTGTGATTTGTATAGAATTATTTGGTTGATATGAGTTTATGGTCAAAGTCCTCACCTGCAGGTGAAGTCCTACGGGAGGCAGAGACCTAAGTGTCTGGCACAGAGCTGAGGCACATCTCTCCAGAGTGGAATTGTAATTTTTTGCTCCTGACTTGAGGGAATTTCATTTTGTTGATGTTGTTTTGGGTTCTTGAGTGCTCTACTGATTTAATAAATGGTTCACTAATTTTTCACTACACCAAGACACTGGTATCCTGGGTGTTTTGGTTCCAAGAGTATAGTCAGTTCAGGCTGGTATGGTTGTGACATGAACTCTTGAGTTCACCTATTAGGCAATCAATAGTAAGGTCTGTTTTGAACCATTACAATCATTTACCTTTGGCATGCTAAAAATATGAGATGTTTTGAAAGAACCTTCAGGGTAAATCATGATACCATCTATGTGTATCTGCAGTTAAGACTTACAAAGAAAAGTTTGGTTTCTGATTTTCAGTAGCAGGGTTTTTTTTTTTTTTTAACTGCAAGAAATGTCACATATACTTTGCCTCACAAATACCTATAATTAGGTCAGAATTCAGGAAAGTGGGCTTCTATTTGCATAGAATGACATTAATTCTGCATTTTCTCTTAACAAGGTTGAAAGAAAGGATTAATCACTTATTCATGCAAAACCAACTCACATGAATCTTTTATTTATCTTGTTCTGGTAATTTTATAGACCTCATTTTTACGTGCCTCAGGTTGCAGATAAAGCAAAAACTCAGAAAGTGAGTTGCCCTCCACAATAAAGACATGATGGCTGTGTAAACAGGATGTTTCCTATAGGAAATCAATAGGTAACCATGGAAATGATTCTGCAATGGGAAATTCTATTTCCTTATGACCAAATTGTCAAAAAAGATCAATTGTAAAATGAAAGGGCTTTGTGCCCATACCTTTCACAAAGTCTCTTGGTCTATGAAAAGGAGAAAACATGCACATAGGTGCTATATTGAAAATGAAACATCACTTTTTACTTTCAGAAGTTTGGAGTAGAATTTTTGAGTACTGTTCTAAGAGATGTAACTAAGAAAACATATCTAATGGCAAGAAGAATGTCCCAGGACCCAAGATGCTTGAATTCTTGACCCTTGCCTAACTTCAAGCAGGGATGAAATCTTTGATTTGATTTTAATCTTATTGGACCTCAATTTCTTCATCTGTGAAATAAGTGGGTCAAACTAGTGCAGGTACCACAGAAATGTTGCCTGTTTTACTGTCTTCTCACTTTACCCTCTGTGGAAGACATCACTAATCAATTATGGTACTTTTTCTCACTGAGCCTAGACAGAGCCTCAGATTCCTTTATGCTTTTCTCTAGGCAGCTGCTTCCTATGGTTCAGAGTCGTCATCTGTAAGGCATTCATCTGCTGCTCTCTGACCTTTAGGGCTCATATAAACCTGACATAAGCATTTGCAAGCTAGCTACAAGTACTGAATGTCTATTCATGTCTTTTCAGCTAGACTTGAGCACAGAATTCAAATAAAAACAACAATTAGAAATCATAATTGTATTGTCTATTTTAAGCCAAAGGAATTGTTTGGTTTCATTAATGAGTCAAATATTTATTTCAATAAAAAAGTTGCTGTTGAACCACACTCATCAATAAAAGTGAAATGATGTTAGTAGCGCTTTGTAGCTGTCCATTTTTATTAGCCGCTCAGAGACACAAAGAGCAAATGTCTGCTATTTGCATGCCTACTCCTTTGTCAACAGTAGAGAGCAGCACAGTTATTTTCAAGAGTCTTTTCTGGGAGCCATTTATGCATGTACAAGTACACATTGGGTCCAAAGGTGTGGGCTGTGGCAAGTTGCAATGGAAGAGTATATTCACATGTGAAAAGAACCACCTTAATTAAATCTAGATTACGGTATTGCATTTCCTCTTTAGGATTTCAGAAATTGCTGTTAGAATATTTACATGTTTTGGAGGAGTCAAGATGGCGGAGAAGTAGCAGCTGAGACTACTTCAGGTTGCGGGAGATCAGCAAGATAGCTTGTCTAAAGATTGCAAACACCTACAATCCAACGGGAGATCGAAGAGAAGAAGAACAGCAATTCTAGAAACAGAAAATCAACCACTTTCTGAAAGGTAGGACTGGCAGAGAAGTGAATCCAAAGGGACGGGAAGATAGACCCCGGGGGGAGGGGCCGGCTCCCGGCAAGCGGCGGAGCAACGGAGCACAAAAGCAGGACTTTTAAAAGTCTGTTCCGCTGAGGGACATCGCTCCAGAGGCTTAACTGGGGTGAAGCCCACGTGGGGCCAGTGTGGCCTCAGGTCCCGCAGGGTCACAGAAGGATCGGGGTGTCTGAGTGTCACAGAGCTCGCAGGTATTAGAACAGGGAAGCCGGCTACAGAGACAGAGCCGAGGAGTGAGCTCACAGCTCGGGCTTACCTTGAACCAGTCGCAGGCTCGGTGAGCTCGGAGCGCGGCCGGAGGCCAGGCAGACGGGAGTAATTGGACGCTGTTCCCTGAGGGCGCACTGAGGAGTGGGACCCCGAGCTCTCGGCTCCTCTGGGCCGGAGACGAGGAGGCCGCCATCTTCATTCCCGTCCTCCGGACTCTACGGAAAGCGCTCAGGGAACAAAAGCTCCTGAAAGCAAACCCGAGCGGATTACTCAGCCCGGCCCCTGGTAAGGGCGGTGCAACTCCGCCTGGGGCAAAGACACTTGAGAATCACTACAACAGGCTCCTCCCCCAGAAGATCAACAAGAAACCCAGCCAGGACCAAGTTCACTTACGAGGAGTGCAGTTTCAATACCAAGGAGAGCAGCGGAATTCCAGAGGAGGAGAAAGCAAAGCACGGAACTCATGGCTTTCTCCCCATGATTCTTTAGCCTTGCAGTTAATTTAATTTTTTTTTCTTTTTCAATTTTTTTCTCTTCTTCTGCTAAATTTTTTTAAACTTTTACCCTTTTCTTTTTTAACGTTTTTTAACTAGTTTATCTAATATATATATATTTTTTCCT
>NW_022631028.1:15283391-15530732 GCF_010015895.1 Lontra canadensis | reverse complement strand
CCCCCCCCCCCCCTCACGATTTGGGATCTCTTCTGATTTGGCTAAAGCATATTTTCCTGGGGTTGTTGCCACCCTTTTAGTATTTTACTTACTCCTTCATATACTCTTATCTGGACAAAATGACAAGGCGGAAAAATTCACCACAAAAAAAAGAACAAGAGGCAGTACCAAAGGCTAAGGACCTAATCAATACAGACATTGGTAATATGTCAGTTTTAGAGTTCCGAATGACTATTCTCAAGGTTCTAGCTGGGCTCGAAAAAGGCATGGAAGATATTAGAGAAACCCTCTCGGGAGATATAAAAGCCCTTTCTGGAGAAATAAAAGAACTAAAATCTAATCAAGTTGAAATAAAAAAAGCTATTAATGAGGTGCAATAAAAAATGGAGGCTCTCACTGCTAGGATAAATGAGGCAGAAGAAAGAATTAGCGATATAGAAAACCAAATGACAGAGAATAGGAAGCTGAACAAAAGAGGGACAAACAACTACTGGACCACGAGGGCAGAATTCGAGAGATAAGTGACACCATAAGATGAAACAACATTAGAATAATTGGGATTCCAGAAGAAGAAGAAAGAGAGAGGGGAGCAGAAGGTATATTGGAGAGAATTATTGGAGAGAATTTCCCCAATATGGCAAAGGGAACAAGCATCAAAATCCAGGAGGTTCAGAGAACCCCACTCAAAATCAATAAGAATAGGTCCACATCCCGTCACCTAATAGTCAAATTTACAAGTCTTAGTGACAAAGAGAAAATCCTGAAAGCAGCCCAGGAGAAGAAGTCTGTAACATACAATGGTAAAAATATTAGATTGGCAGCAGACTTATCCACAGAGACCTGGCAGGCCAGAAAGAGCTGGCATGATATATTCAGAGTACTAAACGAGAAAAACATGCAGCCAAGAATACTATATCCAGCTAGGCTATCATTGAAAATAGAAGGAGAGATTAAAAGCTTCCAGGACAAGCAAAAACTGAAAGAATTTGCAAACACCAAGCCAGCTCTACAGGAAATATTGAAAGGGGTCCTCTAAGCAAAGAGAGACCCTAAAAGTAGTAGATCAGAAAGGAACAGAAACAATATACAATAGCAGTCACCTTACAGGCAATACAATGGCACTAAATTGATATCTCTCAATAGTTACCCTGAATGTTAATGGGCTAAATGCCCCAATCAAAAGACACAGGGTATCAGAATGGATAAAAAAACAAAACCCATCTATATGTTGCCTACAAGAAACTCATTTTAAACCCGAAGACACTTTCAGATTTAAAGTGAGGGGGTGGAAAAGAATTTACCATGCTAATGGACATCAGAAGAAAGCAGGAGTGGCAATCCTTATATCAGATCACTTAGATTTTAAACCAAAGACTATAATAAGAGATGAAGATGGACACTATATCATACTCAAAGGATCTGTCCAACAAGAAGATCTAACAATTGTAAATATCTATGCCCCTAACGTGGGAGCAGCCAACAATATAAACCAATTAATAACAAAATCAAAGAAACACAACGACAATCATACAATAATAGTAGGGGACTTTAACACTCCCCTCACTGAAATGGACAGATCATCCAAGCAAAAGATCAACAAGGAAATAAAGGCCTTAAATGACACACTGGACCAGATGGACATCACAGATATATTCAGAACATTTCATCCCAAAGCAACAGAATACACATTCTTCTCTAGTGCACATGGAACATTCTCCAGAATAGATAACATCCTTGGTTCTAAATCAGGTCTTAACTGTTATCAAAAAATTGGGATCATTCCCTGCATATTTTCAGACCACAATGCTCTGAAGCTACAACTCAATCGCAAGAGGAAATTTGGAAAGAACCCAAATATATGGCGACTAAACAGCATCCTTCTAAAGAATGAATGGGTCAACCAGGAAATTAAAGAAGAATTGAAAAAATTCATGGAAACAAATGATAATGAAAATACAACAGTTCAAAATCTGTGGGACACAACAAAGGCAGTCCTGAGAGGAAAATATATAGCGGTACAAGCCTTTCTCAAGAAACAAGAAAGGTCTCAGGTACACAACCTAACCCTACACCTAAAGGAGCTGGAGAAAGAACAAGAAAGAAACCCTAAACCCAGCAGGAGAAGAGAAATCATAAAGATCAGAGCAGAAATCAATGAAATAGAAACCAAAAAAACAATAGAACAAATCAACGAAACTAGGAGCTGGTTCTTTGAAAGAATTAATAAGATTGATAAGCCCCTGGCCAGACTTATCAAAAAGAAAAGAGAAAGGACCCAAATAAATAAAATCATGAATGAAAGAGGAGAGATCACAACTAACACCAAAGAAATACAGACAATTATAAGAACATATTATGAGCAACTCTATGCCAACAAATTTGACAATCTGGAAGAAATGGATGCATTCCTAGAGACATATAAACTACCACAACTGAACCAGGAAGAAATAGAAAGCCTGAACAGACCCATAACCAGTAAGGAGATTGAAACAGTCATCAAAAATCTCCAAACAAACAAAAGCCCAGGGCCAGATGGCTTCCCGGGGGAATTCTACCAAACATTTAAAGAAGAACTAATTCCTATTCTCCTGAGACTGTTCCCAAAAATAGAAATGGAAGGAAAACTTCCAAACTCATTTTATGAGGCCAGCATCACCTTGATCCCCAAACCAGACAAGGATCCCATCAAAAAAGAGAACTACAGACCAATATCCTTGATGAACACAGATGCAAAAATTCTCACCAAAATACTAGCCAATAGGATTCAACAGTACATTAAAAGGATTATTCACCACGACCAAGTGGGATTTATTCCAGGGCTGCAAGGTTGGTTCAACATCCGCAAATCAATCAATGTGATACAACACATTAATAAGAGAAAAAACAGGAACCATATGATACTCTCCATAGATGCTGAAAAAGCATTTGACAAAGTACAGCATCCCTTCCTGATCAAAACTCTTCAAAGTGTAGGGATAGAGGGCACATACCTCAATATTATCAAAGCCATCTATGAAAAACCCATCGCAAATATCATTCTCAATGGAGAACAACTGAAAGCTTTTCCGCTAAGGTCAGGAACACGGCAGGGATGTCCGTTATCACCACTGCTATTCAACATAGTACTAGAAGTCCTAGCCTCAGCAATCAGACAACAAAAAGAAATTAAAGGCATCCAAATCGGCAAAGAAGAAGTCAAACTATCACTCTTCGCAGATGATATGATACTATATGTGGAAAACCCAAAAGACTCCACTCCAAAACTGCTAGAACTTGTACAGGAATTCAGTAATGTGTCAGGATATAAAATCAATGCACAGAAATCAGTTGCATTTCTCTACACCAACAACAAGACAGAAGAAAGAGAAATTAAGGAGTCCATCCCATTTACAATTGCACCCAAAACTATAAGATACCTAGGAATAAACCTAACCAAAGAGACTAAGAATCTATACACAGAAAACTATAAAGTACTCATGAAAGAAATTGAGGAAGACACAAAGAAATGGAAAAATGTTCCATGCTCCTGGATTGGAAGAATAAATATTGTGAAAATGTCTATGCTACCTAAAGCAATCTACACATTTAATGCAATTCCTATCAAAGTACCATCCATTTTTTTCAAAGAAATGGAACAAATAATCCTAAAATTTATATGGAACCAGAAAAGACCGCGAATAGCCAAAGGAATATTGAAAAAGAAAGCCAGAGTTGGTGGCATCACAATTCCGGACTTCAAGCTCAATTACAAAGCTGTCATCATCAAGAGAGTATGGTACTGGCACAAAAACAGACACATAGATCAATGGAACAGAATAGAGAGCCCAGAAATAGACCCTCAACTCTATGGTCAACTAATCTTGGACAAAGCAGGAAAGAATGTCCAATGGAAAAAAGACAGCCTCTTCAATAAATGGTGTTGGGAAAATTGGACAGCCACATGCAGAAAAATGAAATTGGATCATTTCCTTACACCACACACGAAAATAGACTCCAAATGGATGAAGGACCTCAATGTGAGAAAGGAATCCATCAACATCCTTGAGGAGAACACAGGCAGCAACCTCTTTGACCTCAGCCGCAGCAACATCTTCCTAGGAACATCGCCAAAGGCAAGGGAAGCAAGGGCAAAAATGAACTATTGGGATTTTATCAAGATCAAAAGCTTTTGCACAGCAAAGGAAACAGTTCACAAAACCAAAAGACAACTGACAGAATGGGAGAAGATATTTGCAAACGACATATCAGATAAAGGGCTAGTGTCCAAAATCTATAAAGAACTTAGCAAACTCAACACCCAAAGAACAAATAATCCAATCAAGAAATGGGCAGAAGACATGAACAGACATTTCTGCAAAGAAGACATCCAGATGGCCAACAGACACATGAAAAAGTGCTCCATATCACTCGGCATCAGGGAAATACAAATCAAAACCACAATGAGATACCACCTCACACCAGTCAGAATGGCTAAAATTAACAAGTCCGGAAATGACAGATGCTGGCGAGGATGCGGAGAAAGGGGAACCCTCCTACACTGTTGGTGGGAATGCAAGCTGGTGCAACCACTCTGGAAAACAGCATGGAGGTTCCTCAAAATGTTGAAAATAGAACTACCCTATGACCCAGCAATTGCACTGCTGGGTATTTACCCTAAAGATACAAACGCAGTGATCCGAAGGGGCACGTGCTCCCGAATGTTTATAGCAGCAATGTCTACAATAGCCAAACTATGGAAAGAACCTAGATGTCCATCAACAGACGAATGGATAAAGAAGATGTGGTATATATATACAATGGAATACTATGCAGCCATCAAAAGAAATGAAATCTTGCCATTTGCGACAACGTGGATGGATCTAGAGGGTATCATGCTTAGCGAAATAAGTCAATCGGAGAAAGACAACTATCATATGATCTCCCTGATATGAGGGAGAGGAGATGCAACATGGGGGGTTAATGTGGTAGGAGAAGAGTAAATGAAACAAGTTGGGATTGGGAGGGAGACAAACCATAAGTGACTCTTAATCTCACAAAACAAACTGAGGGTTGCTGGGCAGAGGGGGGTTGGGGGGGGTTATGGACATTGGGTAGGGTATGTGCTATGGTGAGTGCTGTGAAGTTTGTAAACGTGAAGATTCACAGACCTGTACCCCTGGGGGAAAAAAAAATATATATATATATGTTTATAAAAAATAAAATTATTTAAAAAAAAAGAATATTTACATGTTTTAGCATTTCATATCGATTCTCTTTATTTTAGTCTTTCTGTTATTTTTTCTGTCTTGTTACTTGAGAGTCAGTGTTACATGAGCAAAAGCAGCACAGCTTTAGTCTTCTGAAGGTTTAGATTTGAATCTCAGCTCTTTCTTGCTAGATCTGTGACTTTGAACCAGTCAGCCTCTCAGGGCCTCAGGATTCTCCATTGTTAAGCAGGGACGGAAACAATCTTCCATAACATCTCACAGGGTGTTGTGCATATCAAATAAAATCAATCCATGTGAAAGCATCATTAAATCTAGGTTTAAAATAAGTGTTAATCTCTTATATGCTAGCATTACTAATGTGAACCTAGCTGTTAGATAAAATGAATGACATAATTTTTACAATTTCTTTCCAAATTATAGGATGGTATCTGTAAATAGTAGTACTGGCTGCAAGATATACTGGGATATCCTTGGCGTAGAGGATGTCTTGTTGAAAGCAGGACTGCAGGAGCTAGTATTGTTACAAGGGCTGAACCCTGAAAGGGTGTGTCAAGGATCCACAGGACTTATTGTAATTGTTCATTGAATAAAGGCTAATATTGATATTTTAAACCTATCAGACCTAGTATCTCCGGTCTTTAACAGGTATTTAGTAAAGTATTCTTTATTCTTAGATAATGAAATTTATAGATGATAAAATCTCTGTGTGTATATATACAAATATAATTTCACAGAGGCAATACGTTAATAATAAGTTAATGCCCTAATTTTAATACGATGGACTACCAAGTGTAAAGTAATTAAAAATAATATGTATTTCAATATGTATAAGTACATGGACTTGACTACTCTAAAAGACATAATGAAGCAGTCATATGCTTATACTCACACAGAGAATGGAAACCATAAATGTATACTCATATAGGAGGTTCATGCTTGTGACTCAGGTATAAAGAATGTCACTGCATTATTGGTGAAGTGATTTTCACAAAAATGAACAATTCTTGGTAAAGCTTCCAGTTAGATGGAACAGATTCCCCTTGATTTATAGGCTAGACACTGTTCTAGACAATCTGTTAGGTATTAGAACTTGTATAAAACAAAACAAAACACCTTGAGATGTATGTAAAACAAAGTCAGCATCTAGAGTCAGATAATGTCAAAGAGGTTATTTCCCCTACGTGAATGTCTAGAGAGACACAGTACAGCTGTTCCTCATGTGGGGTTGTTCGTTGCATTGTGGGATGTCTATTTTCACTGGCTCCTACACTCTAAATGCCAGTAAAAGCAGAGTGGTGGTGTGGGTGGAGGCAGCTTCTATTGTGATGACCAAATATGCTGTCAGCTGTTTCCAAATAGCACACTAGAGACAGAGCCATTCCAATTGAGAATCAGTGGTCTAAATAAAGAGTCCATACAGCAGCTTTGGCAGGCTAAGAGTGAAAGTAACCCAGCCACTGACTAGATGCTCAGGGAATGGAAACCAGCCCTAGAAAGTACCGGTGGCAGTGGCTGGGCAGCTCCAGAGACACACAGCTACCCCAGGCTCATAACCTAGTGAAATCAAGGGTTAAGGCAACAGGGATAATTCCAGGCTCTCACCTGTTGATGGGGCTAAGCCTAGTGATTTTTGTCAGGCTTGATCCTGTTTTAATCAGGGACCCGTTAGGGCTGTGGTCACAGATCTAAGGCATTGTGGAGTCTACTCCGAATACTTCTAGACAAAGTAGGAAGTAAAAAGTGTAGAACTAGAAATATTGGAAGGAAGTTAGGAAAGACAGGTATTGGCTCAGTATTTGGAAACACTTCAAATGGAATGGTTACTTAGTAAAATAGTGATCTACTGCATAATAATCTCTTACATTTACAAAGGGATTTCATCTTTGCAATTAAGTTTCATGTGTATATTTATCTTCAATTGCTTGTGCCTTTTCTTCCTCAGTAGCCTAATATTGTCACGGATCGTTTTTATTAGCCGTCTATAGTGAGTTCATCCATCCTGAAGTAGTAGGATCTTCACATATTGTCTTCCAGAGACACTTCTATTTTAGAAGGAAAGACCAATGTTTTATCTCAGTACACTCAATTGGTTTTCCATTTGGCCATGTGCATGAGTTACTTCCAGAGATAAAGTGTGTATATATATAAATATATATATACACACACATAAGTATATGTGACCAAGTCCCTCTTCAGGCTATTTAGATCAAGAAGAGTTGATTATGGAATATATATCTTTAAGAGTCCCACAAGTGATCCTTTCATCATCAAACGCAAAGAACAACTTTCTTAAAGCATAGATTCTTTCACCCGTATTGGAACATAACATCTTCAGTCAGGGATTCAGTTAAGAGACTCCATAACACCTAACTCAGTGCTAGCCTCAAAGTTCTTATTCAGTAAATATTTATTCAACGATTAATGTAAAACTTCAGGCACTGTGGCTCATGTGTGTGTGTGTGAGTGTGTGTGTGTGTGTGTGTGTGTGCACATGTGCGTGCATTTGCGGCACTTTGGAGCAGTGTGGGCTTTTCTAATACTTTGCAGTTTTTAACCTCATAGGCAATGGCTTACTTCTGCAGATTTTAATCTGATTGTAGTCCCACCTCTCTGGGAAGTTAATGGTTCCCCTCCCTTCATTCTTTCCATTATCTATCTACCTACCTACCTACCTATGTTTACCTAGTGCAGGCTGAATTGAGTCCCCACTTTCCCAATTCATATGTTGAAGCCGTAATCTCCAATGTGACTATTTTTAGAAATAGCTTCTTTTTTTTTCTTTATTTAGAGAGAGAGAGAGAGAGAGAGAGAAAACACAGCCCATCCATGGTGGGGGAGGGGAGGCAGAGGAAAGGGAGCCCAACCAAGATCATGACCTGAACTGAAGGGAGATGTTTAACCAACTGAGCCATCCAGGTGCCCCTAGAAATAGCTTCCTTGTGGAGGTGATTAAGTGTAAATGAGATCATAAGGAACTGATGTCCTGGTGCATAAACAATGAAAAAATAAAATTAAATTTTAAAAAAAGAAGAAGAGGCGCCAGAAGTGAGCATAAACAGAGAAAAGGCTATGTGGGGGACAGAGTGACAAAATGGCCATTTGAAAGGTAGGAAGAGAGGCCTCAGGTTAGATATCACCCTATTGACACTTTGATCTTGAATTTCCAGCCTCCAAAACTGTGAGAAACTAAATTTCTGTTGTTTAAGCCACCTAGCCTGTAGTATTTTGTTACAGCAGTCTGAGAAGACTAATACTATCATTTATCAATCACCTTTTTTTGATGTGTAGCAACTAGCCTGGCAGGTAGTAGCTCCTTTCCCACCAACCCTAGAGACATCCAGAAATGACCAAGTTTTGGGAATTATTTTTATTACAACTCCAGGCACTACTACAGTTTCTGCTCTTATATTGCAAAGAGAAAGGGGTGATGTAAAGGATTATGTGACCTAGGTATTTTCTGGTATTGAGGGCTTTAGTGACAGGCAGTTAAATAACACATCCGCTGACATCAGGTACTGCTAATGAGATATTTCTTTAACCCTGGGATAGAGGAGCTTGAGAAGCTCATAAGGTCAAAGGAAAGGCAATGTCTTTAGGCCTTTTGGTACATAATGAAATTTAATAAAATCTTTATTTTTAGGAGCAGTGGCTGTGCTTCACTTTGGTATTTCATGAGAATAACAAATTGAGACAATGAGGCTGAGACACTGAGGATTTGTGAAGCATTAATTTTAGTTTATTGTCTCATTGCATTTTTTTTGTCAGTAGACTCATTCCCTCTCATTTTCACACTTACCAATGAGTTTAACACCTTTATAATGAATTACATGCCAGTGATGAAAGAAAGACCAGTCATTTTCTCCCCCTTACACTTCTCTAATATGACTAAATTATACCTAAAGATCGACTTTTTCAGGCCACCCTTTATGAGCTCTAAGAATGTAATAAGAAAACATCTGAGCTTATGAATCTGTCTCAGTGGAGTTTTAAATCAATGGCAAAACAGTTGTATGTGAAAATCTTTAGATCACAGTTATGGACTTCATTTGAGTAGAAATGTTTCCCTGGGGGGTTTCAATTCTGAACCTTATTCTTCCACTTATAAGTTATGTATGTGCCTATTTCTCTTGAGAACTTGTACTATACCTATTATCTGTCATCTTCTCCACCTAGTTTTCCATCTAAAAGGTCGTTCATTCATTCATTGATTCATTGATTCATTCATTCCTATGTTCATCAAACGTACAGTGATCTAAAGGCAGACTGTCTTTGAAACCTTCACAGATTTGTTTGGGAGATAGACATTTAATTTAATTTAAACAATTAAAATACTCTCTAGAAAGATCTAACAATGGAGCACAAAGGAAGGAGCTGTCTCTGGGAGGATGGAGAAGAAGTAATGTCAGAAATCTATCAGAAAGGACATTAAGGAGTTGTCATAGCGAAAGAGGGGAAGGGTTTTTCCTGACAGGGAGCACAGCATGGATAAAGGTAAAGAAAACATAGTTATGGCCTTTTCTAGAAAGTCTGTGTGATGCAGAGCGGACTTGAATGTGTACAGCTGTGAGGATGGTTTATCATATGAGGTTTACGTGAAAACAAAGGCCCTTTGGTTGTTGATGTGGAATGTCTTTCGTGCTTTATGCTTGCTGCTTCTGAAACATGCCATTCACATCCATGCCTTTGTTCTAATGATTTTTTCTTCCTGGAACACTTCCTCCTCATCCTTTGGGGATTAAATACCCTATGTGGTTAACTTTCTTCCCACCTTCTTGGCAAAATGTATATGTTGTATATGTCCTCATAGTACTTTACTGTTGCTATGCAATCATTATATAGCTCATTGTTTATGATAACTTTCTCCTTACTGGATTGTGAGCTCTTCAAGTACTGACACTTTACATCGTTTTCTTCATCTATTCTAATTGTCTAGCATAATGCCTGGCAAATAGTATGTGCTCAAAAAATGTAGAATGAATATGGGAATGACCACTAGTGCTCCAAACAGAATAATTTTTAGAAGAAAAGCAGCTTGACACAATGGGAAAAGGCCTGCACAAGGATACTGGAAACTGAAATCTAACTTCATGTTGCTTCTTGGTCCTAATCAGCTGTGTGCCAAGAGACCTGCTCCTAACCTTCTGTGGCTGCCTCTATGTGCTCACAGATAGAGCTACCTTGTTATAAAGCCAGTAGATGGAGTGAAATGATCTTTTGAGATTCTTCCTAACTCTAACAGCTGTGATTTTAAAACATATCTGATGAAATGATTTTATATTTACAGACATTTTCTTAATTTTCCTCTGAAGTGGCAGGAGACTGTTTTTACCTGTTTAACTGTTCTCATCAATAATACATGGAGCTGTTGTTGTTGTTGTTGTTTTAATCATTAAGTGTTAGTGAAGGGAGCTGAAATCCTGAGTTTTGTGTCCTGAATCGTCATTAGGGTCAGGAGGGATGTGAGAGCATCTTTAAAACATCTCGCTGTCTCTAGACATTTCTCAAACTATAATCAGCAAAAGTAATTTTATGTTGTTTTCTCTGAACTGACACATTAATGTTCTATCTCCAAGAACTTTTTTGTTGAGTTGAATTCTTAATGAGTTGGTTAGTAGACAGAATCTAAGAAAATGAAAAAAAAAATCATTTTATTAGTATTCACAACCAAAATACTTTGAAACTCTGAAGGAAAAGGGAAATAACTTAGAAATTGTTTTTCATCTAGTTTTTTATTATTAGAAAACATGGCTAATCAAGTGTATCAGGTAGAAAGAGATGGCTTTATAAGATATGCAATCCACCAATGAAGTATTGAAATAAAGTGAATATTTAAAATACTGCTTTCCAGTAAGTCTATTATCTTCCTCCAAGTTTTCCTCATCATCACCACCCTGCTTCTGGTAACCACAAATCTGATCTCTTTTTCTGTTTTTTTTTTGTTGTTGTTGTTTGTTTTGTTTTGTTTTTTAGATTCCACATATAAGTAAGATCATGCAGTATTTGTCTTTCTTTGTCTGACTTACTGTAATTAGTATAATGCCTTCAAGGTCATCCATGTTGTTGCAAGTTGAAGTTCCTCATTTTTAATGGCTGAATAATAATACACACACACACAACTTCTTTATCCATTTATCTATTGATGGATACTTCGATAGTTTCCATGTCTTGACTATTTTAAATAATGGTGCTTTAAAGGTGGCAGTGCAGATATCTTTTTGTTAGTATTTTTATTTCCTTTGGATATATTCCCAGAAGTGGAATTGCTAGGTCATATGGTAGTTCTAAATTTAAATTTTTGAGGATCCTCCATACTGTTTTTTTTTTTCCCTAGTGGCTGTACCAATTTAGAATCCCATCAGCAGTGTACAAGGTTTCCCTTTTTTCCACTTTCATGCCAGCTTTTTTTACCTCTTATCTTTTGGTTGATGGCCATTCTAACAGGTGTGAGGTGATATCTCATTGGGGTTTTTGTTTGTGTTTCCATAATGAGTAGTGATGTTCAGCATCTTTTCACATACCTGTTGGACTTTGGTATATGTTCTTTGGAGAAATGTCTGTTCAGATCATGTGTCCGTTTTTAAATTTGGCTATTTTTTGCTATTGAGTTCCATCAGTTCTTTTTACATTTTGGATATTAGTCCCTTATCAGATATATGGTTTACAGATTTTTTTTTTCATTCTGTATGTCCTTTTCACTTTGTTTATGGTCTCTTTTGCTGTAAATAAGTTTTTAGTTTGATGTAATCCCACTTGTTTATTTTTTGTTTCTTGTGTTTTAGATGTCACATCCAAAAAGTCATTTCCAAGGCCCATGTTAAGGAGCTTTATTCTTTTGTTTTCTTTTATGATTTTCATGGTTTCAGGCATTATATTTAAGTCTTTAGTCCATCACAAGTTACTTTTTGTGAATAGTGTAAGATAAGGGTCCAGTTTCATTCTTTTACATGTGAATATCCAATTGACTCACCATCATTTATTAAAGAGACTGCCTATTCTCCATTGAGTATTCTTGGTCCCCTTGTTAAATGTTAGTTGATTGTGCTTTGGGTTTATTTCTGGGTTTTCAATTCTGTTCTTTTGGTTTATTTGTCTGTTTTTAATGCCAGTACCATCCTGTTTTGATTACCATAGCTTTATAGTATAGCTTGAAATCAGGAATTGTAATGCTTCCTGCTTTGTTCTTCTCTATCAGGATTTTATATAGAACATGTGGTTCTATATAAATTTTTTTTCACTTCTGTAAAAATCCTAATGGAATCTTGATAGGAGTTGTATTAGTTCTATAAATAGCTTTTGGTGGTATGGATATTGTAACACTATTACTTCTTCTAATCCATGAATGTGGGATAACTTTCTAATTTGTGTCTTCTTTTTAAAATACTTTTTATTTTTTATTTTATTTTATTATTTTTTAAAGATTTTATTTATTTATTTGACAGACAGAGATCACAAGTAGGCAGAGAAGCAGGCAGAGACTGGGGGGAAGCAGGCTCCCCGCTGAGCAGAGAGCCCGATGCAGGGCTCAATCCCAGGACCCTGGGATCATGACCTGAGCTGAAGACAGAGGCTTTAGCCCACTGAGCCACCCAGACGCCCCTAAAATAATTTTTTAAAGATTTTATTTATTTGAGAGAGAGAGAGCACATGAGTGGAGCAAGGGGCAGACAGAGAGAGAGAGAGAGAGAGAAGCAGACTCCCCACTGAGCATGGAGTCCAGCACAGGGCCCAATCTGAGGACCGAGAGATCATGACCTGAGCTGAAGTCAGACACTTAACCAACTGAACCACCCCTGTGCCCCTATTTGTACCTTCTTTGATCTTTTTCATCAATTTTTTGTTTTAGAGTAGCGATTTTTCACCTTCTTTGTTACATTTATTCTTAAGTATTTTATTGTTTTGTTTTGTTTATTGGTGTTATTGCAAATGGGATTGATTTCTTTTTTTTCTCTAGAAAATTCATTGTTATTGTATAGACATTTTTATACATTAACTTTGTATCCTACAATTGTACTGAATTCATTGATTAGATTCAATAGTCTTTTGGTTGGTTCTTTAGAAATTTCTATATTTATAAAAGCATGTCATCTGCAAATAGAAATGATTTTACTTCTTCTTTCCAATTTTGATATCTTTTATTTCTTTTTCTTGTCTGATTGACCTAGGTAGGGCTTCCAGTACTATGTTGAATAGGAGTGGCAAGAATGGGCATCCTTTTTTCTGATCTTTTTTAGAATTTTTAAAAAGTTTTATTTATTTAAATAATCTCTTTACTCAATTTGGAGCTTGAGTTTACAGCCCCCAGGTCAAGAGTCACATTTTCTTCCAACTGAGGCAGATAGGCACCCCTGTTTCTGATCTTAGAGGAGAAGCTTTCAACATTTCACCATTGAGTATGATGTTAACTGGGGGATTATTTTATATGACTTTTATTACATTGAAATATGTTCCTTCTCTGCTTAATAGGTAAAAAAAAAGTTTTTATCGCAAATGGACATTGGTTTTTGTCAAATGCTTTTTCTGCATTTATTAAGATTATCATATGGGGGATTCTTTTCTTTCACTCTATTAACATGATGTATCATGTTGATTGATTTCAACCATTCTCGCATCGCAGAGATAAATCCCACTTGATCATGCTGAATGATCCTTTATGTGATGCTAAATTAGTTTGCTAGTATTTATTGAGAATTTTTGCATCAATATTCATTAGGGATATGGATTTGTAGTTTTCTAACAGCATCCTTTTCTGGTTTTGATATTAGGATAATGCTGGTTTCTTAAAATAAGTTTGAGAGTATTCCCTCCTCTTTTGGTTATTTGGAAGAGTTTGAGAAGAATTGGTTTTAATTCTTTCTTAAATATTTGGTAAAATTCACCAGAGAAGCCATCTAGTCCTGGGATTTTTGCCATTGGGAGGAATTTGATTACCAATTCAATCTCCTTACTAGCAATTGGTCTATTCAGATTTTTCATTTTTTTCCTGAGTTGGTCTTGATAAGTTGTATGTTTCTAAGAATTTTAACATTTCTTCTAGGTTGTCCAGTTTGTTGGCCTGTAGTTGTTCATAGCAGCCTCTTATGATCCTTTATTTCTGTGGGATCAATTGTATTATCTCCTTTTTTCTCTTAGGAGATTTTTTTTTTATTTGGGTCCTCTCTCTTTTTCTTTCTTTCTTTCTTTTTTTTTTTTTTTTTAAGATTTATTTATTTATTTGACACACACACACAGAGATCACAAGTAGGCGGAGAGGCAGGCAGAGAGAGGGGAAGCAGGCACCCTGCTGGGCAGAGAGCCGAATGCAGGGCTCTATCCCAGGACCTGAGATCCAGCTCATGACCTGAGCCGAAGGCAGAGGCTTAACCCATTGAGCCACCCAGGCGCCCCTCTCTTTTTCTTTTGGTTAGTCTAGCTAAGAGCTTGTTAATTTTGTTTATCTTTCCAAATAACCAACTCTTAGTTTTGTTAATCTTTTCTATTGCTTTTGTGTTTTCTATTCCATTTATTTCTGCTCTTGCTTTTGTGTTTTCTATTCCATTTATTTCTGCTCTAAGCCTTATTATTTCCTTTCTTCTGCCAACTTTGGGCTTAGTTTGTTCTTTTTTTTCTAGTTCCCTCTGGTGTATAGCTGGGTTGTTTATAGATCTTTTTTTTTTCTTTTTTAAGATTTATTATTTATTTATTTGACAGAGAGATCACAAGTAGGTAGAGAGGCAGGCAGGGGAGGGGGGGGAAGCAGGCTCCCTGCTGAGCAGAGAGCCCGATGCAGGACTCGATTCCAAGATCTTGAGATCATGACCTGAGCCAAAGACAGTGGCTTAACCCACTGAGCCACCCAGGTGCCCAGTCTTTCTTTTTTCTTAATGTAGGTGTTCATTGCTATGAACTTCCCTCTTAGAACTGCTTTTCTGTATTCTATAATTTTGGTATATTGTGTTTCTGTTTTCATTTGTTTCAAGAAACTATTTATTTCCTCTTAATTTCTTTTTTGTTCCACTGGTGGTTTAGGAGAATATTGTATCATTTCCATGTTTGTGAATTTTTCAGTGTTCCTTTTGTCACTGATTTTTAGTTTTATGTTTTTGTGGTTAGAGAAGATACATGGTATGGTTTTAATCTTTCCTAATTTGCTAAAACTTGTTTTGTGGCCTAACATACAGTCTATCTTAGAAGATGTTCCAGGTGCACTTGAGAGGAATGTGTATTCTGGTCCCATTAGATAGAATGTTCTGTATGTGTCTGTGAGGTCCCTTTGATCTACACTGTTGTTCAAATCCTCTTTCCTTATTGACTCTCTGTCTGGATGATCTTTTGTTGAGAGTGGGTTAAGGTCCTTAACTATTACTGTATTACTGTTTATTTCTCCTTTTAGTTCTGTTTGTTTTTGCTTTATATACTTAGGTGCTCCAAGGTTGGGCACATAAATATTTACAATTATTGTATCTTCGTGATGGATTGACCTCTTTATCATTATGTAATGATCTTCTTTGTCTCTTTTTACCACTTTTTTGTTTAAAGCCTATATTGTCTGATACAAGTATGACTACCTGCCCCCTTTTTTCTTTTTGTTACCATTTGTTTGAAATTACTTTTCCATCCCTTTACTCTCAGTCTGTGTGTGTCTTGAAGTTTAAGGCAGGTCTCTTTGGAGAGCATATCATTAGATCTTGGGTTTTTTAAATCCATTCAGCCATTCTGTCTTTTGATTGTAGTATTCAGTCTGTTTAGATTTAAAGTACCAACGGATTTACTACTGCCATTTTATTATTTTGTTTTGTGGATATATTGTTTCTTACTTCTTACTACCTTTTTTTGTGTTTTAATGTTTTTGGGGTATCACTATGCTTTCACTCCTTTATTGTGTTATTTGTGTAGTTGTTATGGTTTTTCTCTTATAGTTATTATGAGGCTTATATAAAAATCTTAAAATTATAATCTCCTATTTTTTTTCTTCTAATTTTTATTTACGTTCTAGTTAGTTAACATACAGTGTGATATTGGTTTCAGGACTAGAATTTAGTGATTCATCACTAATATATAACTCCCAGTACTAATTATAACAAGTGCCCTCCTTAATACCCATCACCCATTTAACCCATCCCCTATCCATCTCCCTATCTACCCTCAGTTTGATCTCTATTGTTAAGAGTCTCTTATGGTTTGCCTCCCCTTCTCTCTTCTGGTCCCCCCACCCTTCCCACATGTTCAGCTGTTTTGTTTCTTAGTAAAATCCTATGGTATTCATCTTTCTTTGACTGACTTATTTTGCTTAGCATAATACACTCTAGCTCCATTCACATCACTGCAAATGGCAAGATAGCATTCTTTTTGATGGCTGAGTAATGTTCCTGTGTGTGTGTGTGTGTGTGTGTGTGTGTGTGTGTGTACTACATCTGCTTTATCCATTTATCAGTCAATGAACACTTGGATTCTTTCCAGTTTGGCTATTGTTTTATTTATTTTTTAAAAATATTTTATTTATTCATTTGAGAGAGAGAGCACAAGCAGGGGGAGCATCAGGCAGAGGGAGAGGGAGAAGCAGGCTCCCTGCCGAGCTGGGAGCTTGACATGGGGCTGGATCTCAGGACCTCGAGATCATGACCTGAACCATGAAGGCAGACATCTAACCATCTGAGTCACCCAGATGCCCCAAAAGTTTGGCTATTATTGATAATGTTATGATAAACATTGGGGTGTATGTACACCTTGGAATCTGTATTTTTGTATCCTTCGAGTAAATACCAGTTGTGCAATTGGTGGGTGATAGGATAATTCTATTTTTAACTTTTTGAGGAACCTCCATACTGTTTTCCAGAATGAGTACACCAGTTTGCATTCCCAACCAACAGTACAAGAGGATTCCACTTTCTTCACATCCTCCTCAATATCTGTTGTTTCCTGTGTTGTTAATTTTATCTGTTCTGACAGGTATGAGGTGTTATCTCATCATGGTTTTGATTTGTATTTCCCTGATGATCAGTAATGCTGAGTATCTTTTAGCCATCTGGAGGTCTTCTTTGGAAAAATGTCTATTCATATCTTCTGCCCATTTCTTAACTGGGTTATTTGTTTTTTGGGTGTTGAGTTTGATAAGTTCTGTATAGATTTTGGATACTAACTCTTTATCTAATATGTCATTTGCAAATATCTTCTCCCATTCCATAGGTTGCCCTTTAGTTTTGTGGATTGTTTCTTTTGCTGTGCAGAAACTTTTTATCTAGATGAAGTCCTAGTAGTTCAGTTTTGCTTTTGTTTCACTTGCTTCCAGTGATGTGTCTAGTAAGAAGTTGCTACAGCTGAGGTCACAGGTTGCTGCCTGTGTTCTCTCTAGGATTTTGATGGTTTCCTGTCTCATATTTAGGTCTTTGATCCATTCTGAATTTATTTTAGTGGTCCAGTTTCATTCTTCTATATGTTGCTATCCAGTTTTCCCGACACCATTTTTTGAAGAGGTTGTATTTTTTTTCAATTGGATATCTTTCCTGCTTTGTTGACCATATAGTTATAGGTCCATTTCGGGTTTTCTATTCTGTTCCATTGATCTGTATGTCTGTTTTTGTGTTAGTACCATTCTGTCCTGATGATTACAGCTTTGTAATAAAGCTTGAAGTCCAGAATCATGTTGCCTCCAGCTTTGCTTTTCTTTTTCAGGATTGCTTTGGCTATTTGGTATAAGTTGGTTTTAAGTCGATGGTAACTTAACTTCAATTGAATTGCCAAACTTTACATGTTCACTTCTCCCCCTCATAGTTCAGTTTATTAGAGTTACAATCTACATATTTTTATATTGTGTAACTAATAGAAGATTGTTGTAGTTATGGTTATTTTTACTATGTCTTTAAAAGGCTTCTTTTTTTAAAGATTTTAATTAATTAATTAATTTGAGAGAGAGTGAGAGCATGCACAGGTGGGGGAGCAGAGGGAGAAGGAGAGAGAGAATCTCAAACAGACTCTGCACTGAGTGTGGAGCCCAACTCAGGGTTTGATCTTATAACCTGAGATCATGACCTGAGTTGAAATCAAGAGTCATAGATTTAACCAACTGAGCCACGAAGGCACCCCTATAATGCTTCTTAAGCATTGTTGTTTTTTTAATTTTTAAATTTTTTTATAAACATATAATGTATTATTAGCCCCAGGGGTACAGGTCTGTGAATCGCCAGGTTTACACACTTCACAGCACTCACCATAGCACATACCATCCCCATGTCCATAACCTCACCACCCTCTCCCATCCCCCTCCCCCAGCAACCCACAGTTTGTTTTGTGAGATTAAGAGTCTCTTATGGTTTGTCTCCCTCCCAAGCCCATCTTGTTTCATTTATTCTTTTCCTACCCCCCAAACCCCCCACACTGCATCTCCACTTCCTCATATCAGGGAGATCATATGATAGTTGTCTGTCTCCAATTGACTTATTTCGCTAAGCATAATACCCTCTAGTTCCATCCACATCATTGCAAATGGCAAGATTTCATTTCTTTTGATGGCTGCAGAGTATCCCATTGTGTATATATAATACCTCTTCTTTATCTATTCATCTGTTGATGGACATCTAGGTTCTTTCCATAGTTTGGCTATTGTAGACATTGCTGCTATAAACATTCGGGTGCACGTGCCCCTTCGGATCACTATGTTTGTATCTTTAGGGTAAATACTCAGTAGTGCAATTGCTGAGTCGTAGGGTAGTTCTATTTTCAACATTTTGAGGAACCTCCATGCTGTTTTCCAGAGTGGTTGCACCAGCTTGCATTCCCACCAACAGTGTAGGGAGGGTTCCCCTTTCTCTGCATCCTCGCCAGCATCTGTCATTTCCTGACTTGTTAATTTTAGCTATTCTGACTGGTGTGAGGTGGTATTTAAGCATTGTTTTTAATAGGTACTTTACATGAAAGAAGATCCATAGTTTACATAATAAGTCTATTGTTATGTAGGTTGTTTTAAAACAGTGACTTTCCACATAAAATTTCTTCTACTCACTAGGTTATTTTGTTGGGATAATTTCCTAGAAATAGAATTATAATGGAAAAGACTATGAGTATTTTTAAGACTCCTGATATGTAATATTTTTATAGAATTTTTATGATGCCATATTCTCTGTTTAACCTCTGAGTCTCTTCTTCTCACACATTGCTGATAATGTGCAATATTTTCTGACACTGTGTGAATGACTGTGGCTATCCACTTTGGGCCATTGGTGCCAATCAGCCAGTCAATGAGGGCCTTTAACCTCAATTTAGACCCTTTGATAGAATAAGAAGTGAAATTTGTTTCATAGAAGTTTATATCCAACTGGATAACAAAATTAAGGCATAACAAAATTAAAGCATAAAATTAACAAGCAATTCAAGACAGAAACTCTATTATCTTCCTTTATTAGCCACGTCTTTCATTAGGAATCTGAGGTCTCTACAACATAGGGTCTCCTTGATTAGCCTGAGCTCTAAACTGAGACTGAACCTGAAACTGCTCTGGGTTTCTGGAGAAGAATTTATTATCCTGTCTTCTCAGTGAATGGCATCTTGAGACACTCAACAGTTTCTAATCCCCACAGTCTTCTGGATAATGACAATAATGGTGATGATGCCTAACACTTAGCAATTTACTTGTGCCGGGCAGAGTTAAACACTTGATGTGCAGTATCACATTTTATCTGCTCCAGACCTTTGTAAGTTGATAGTATTATTCATATTTTGTGAGTGATAAAAAAAAAATGGGGCTTAGAGTGATTAAGAGATTTCCCCCAAGGTCACACAATAGACAGGGACAGAGCTATTATAACAACCCAAGTCTGTCAGTCCATGGCCCATTATCTTGAACACAATGCCATATAGCCTCTTGTTCTGGAAGGGCCAAGAGGCTGAGCCACTGCTGGGAAATGTTACCCAGTCAGACTCTCTAGCCAGTCTAGCTGCTCTTTGCAAAGGCAATTCTAGACAAAGGATTTTGCTATGTTTCTGGCCACAGTGTCAGGAGCTGCTCTCCTTAGTATCTCTTGTCAGGAGTGTTATTGGTTGAGAGTGCTCCCAGGGGACTCGCCTATCAGAGCATTTCTCAGAGACACTTTAATGTCTGCTGGAGTCTGGCTTTCTGAGCTCTCAACTCCTGCACATTTAGCCTCACTTTTAGCATCACTTCTGGAGGGCATCTTACAGTTTTTGCACCTGCAGTTCTGCATTAATTCACAACCCATGGGAGAAATGAAGGAAGCTGCAAAAACCCCTGTATCAAGGCCTGAGTATCCACATCCTTAGCTAATGGTGAGTACTTGTCCTTCTCCAGGAAGCCCTTTTCAGTGTTGCAAAGTTGTAGAATATTAAAGACCCTGTCAACCTCTCCTTTCAATATTAAAATCCACAGCATGTGTAGACTTGACAAAAGCTCCCAATTCCTCTTCCAGTGTCCTCCTAGTGGGCTTGCAGCACATATGGAAAGCCAGCCTTGGGAACATTTTCCCAAGCTAGAAAGGCAAATTCAACTCTTTTGCCCTCCTCCATGGAGGAGGTACTAGGTCTAAGCATTATAGGAACTCAAAGAAGATGCCAATAAAGGGTGCAATGACCAGAGAAGATTCCTTGGAATAGGTGAATCTAGAGTTGAATCTTCAAAATGGCTAGGATTAGGACAGCTGGGCTTGAATAGGGAGGACATTCTGAGAGAGAGAGGAACCTCGTGCAAGATGTCAGCATAGAAGAAAGTTGGGCTGACAGCAGGTCCATGCTATGTGCACAGAGATTTTTTTAACCTTCTCTTTTGTTGCTTATGCCCCACAGATGCTCTGTGTAATGTACTATTTACAAGGCCAACGCTAAGTGTCTCTGGATGTGACAGCTCTTACATTACTGCTTCTTCTAGGCAGATCTTGGCAGAAATTGCCTTGGAAGTAGCAGCCACCTCTGAATGTTTCTTTTGCAGGAAAGCTAGCCAACTACCTACTCGGCATTTCCTAGTTGTTATTGAGGCAGGTGTTTTGGGTTTTCTTTCTTGTGATTTTTTTAGTTTGCTTGCAGATGTCAGAAATTCAAAATAGCTCAAATAGCAAGGGGAATGTATTGACTTGTATAACCTAAAGAAAAGTTCAGCTTGGGTTTCAGGAATGGCTTGATTTAGGAACTCAAGTATTCCTTGTTTTTATTTTGCAACTCTTCATCCCTTCATTTTGGCTAAACAGCTCAAACAGAGTCTAGCCATATTGACGTGCCTAGAAACTTCAAACATTCTTCCTTATAGGTCCAAACACAGGAAACAGAAAACTTTTTCTTATTGGTAAATTTGAAAAAGTATCCTGGGCCTGACTATCACTGGGCTGAATTGCATCACATGCCTAACTCAGAACCAAGTTCTGCGGCAAAGGAGGAGAGATGCTCTGATGGGTCCACTCTGAGTCACATGCTCTCCTTTGAAAGGAGAGGTGGAGAACATCCACTCCAACCATGTGGACTGAGTGGAGAGCATATATGTATCCCAAGAAGAAAACCTGGTTAATGTTAACAGAAAAGTGGCAAATATAGGCTAAGTGGTAAAAAAACAACCTCTGATGACTGTAGTGAGTCTCTGAGTCTCCATGTATTAAGACCTGGTGTTTACTTTGGAAGACGCTTTAGTATTGCCTAGATTCCCCCGCGAGCCATCTAGCCATCCACTCTGTGAGGGATGTGTCTGCTTCATGTGGCCACTGCAAGCGTCCTGGAAGTCACAGCCAGGATTGAAGAGTTACTTCAGTCTCACCAAGAGGATGTAATGGATGATCGGGATGTGCTTTGTATCTGGTGAGAGGGGAAGGAGGATAAGTTTATAATCTGACCTTACTTTGTTGGAAGCGAGCAAGTAAAGCTGCGTAACTCATCCTCTTAGAGGCATCTTTGTCCAAAGATAGTACAGTGGTTAAGACCATTGCCCTCCAGGGGCACCTGGGAGGCTCAGTCAGTTAAGCATCTGCCTTTGGCTCAGGTTATGATCCTGGGGTACTGGGATTGAACCCTGTGTCAGCCCCATGTTGCATTCCCTGCTCAGCAGGGAATCCCTCTGGGAATCCCTCAGGGAATCCCTCTGCCCCCCTCTTTCCCTGCTATTGGCCTCTCTTAGATAAATAAGTAAAATCTTAAAAAAAGAAAAAGAAAGAAAGAAAGAAAGAAAGAAAGAAAGAAAGAAAGAAAGAAAGAAAGAAAAAGAAAGAGAAAAGAAAAGAAAAAAGAACCTTGGCCTCTGAAGTCAGGCTGCCTGGGTTTAAACCTCTTTTTTTCAAAATCAATAGACCTCCATTTTCTTTCTCTATGAGGGGTGTCCTGAGGATTCATGAAATTATGCCTGTGAAATACTTGACACAGTGCCTAGCATACAACCAAGTGTGTATAGAATACAGGTTAAATACTCTTTGCTATAGCAGGTGATGTCACAACAGCTGGTGCTCAGGAGAGCCTATCTATCTAGAAGCATGCAAAGTCCAGGGCATATTTTCTTTTATTGGCTATGAAGCCCTTCTTTCCATCCCCACTTTATTTCCTGAGGGGCCATCAAGTACGACTAGAATCTTTGTATATATTTTCTGACAACTAATGGCTTTTGGGAGTCATTGCTACACCTCTTTTTCCTTCCCACACCAGTCAGTCCCAGAGTCTTGCCTGTTTTATCTCTGAAATATTTCTTGAATCTGACCTCACTCTTCACTGCCCCTGCCCCAGCTCTAGTTCACAAGCCCCTCTCTTCTGCCTGGTTAAGTCAGGAATTTTTCTAACTTGGTTCCCTTTCTCACTTGTCTTTCTATCTGGTCCTCCTTTCCTTTGCTCCTTTCCCTTGCCTACACAATGATGTCCTAATTCCTCAGTGAGGCATTATTTAAACACCTTTCAGTCTGATTCCAGCCTACCTTCCATCTGCAAGAACCTCCCCCACAAAACATCTATTAAGCCATAGCTGCTGATGTTCACTCTTCTCTAAAAACTCCATGCCCCAGCACCCCTGAAGGTTTTTGCCCATGCTGTTTTTGCTGGCTGTCTGCCCTTACCTCTTCTCTGCTTAGCTAACTTCTGCATATTTTTTAAAGGTCAGCTCTTCTCCCCTGGGTCCCTGCTCCTGTGCTTCCATAGCTAGATGTCCGTACTATTACTATGCATTTATCACACTATTTAACAATTGACTGTGTACCTATCTCTATCTCTCTGTATCCCATAAATTCATGGAAGAAAAAGAACATAATTTATGCATTTTTATATACCCAGGGCCTAGAAAAGTGTTCAAAAGCAGAGCTTATTTTCAGCAATGTGTATCTGCTCTTAGGTTGTAAATTGAGAAGGGTAAAGACACTTCTATGCATTTCTCTTATTATAGCACTATTCTGAGTGCTGCTTCTGACTTTTTCTCCCCCCTTTTCAACATATTTTAAATTATATAGTAATAAGAAATACAGGAATCCATTCTTACCCTTGAAAATGTATATTAATCCCTTCTGCCAAGGTAACCACTGTTATTAAGTTGGTGGATATTCTTCAAGGCTTTTAAAAATTATTTATTTATTTAAAATAACAGCTTTATTGAGATACAATCCACAATAAAATTCACTCCTTTAAAATGTACAGTTTGACAATTCTTAGCATTTTCACAGTTATGAAACCATTACCAGTATCTAATGTTAGAACATTTTAGTCATTAGCAGTCACTCCCCACATTTTGCTCCCCATCAGCCCTTAATAACCACTAATGTAGTTTCTGTCTTGGTGAATTCACCTATTCTGGATATTTCCTGTAAATGAAATCATACAAGAAGCATTTTATGTCTGACTTCTATTATTTAGGATACTGTTTTCCAAGCTCATCCATTTGGCACCATGTACCAGTTCTTCTTCCCTTTTATGGCAGAATAATATTCTAATTTTAGATAGAACATATTTTGTTTATCTGTCTATCAGTGGAAAGAAATTTGGGTTGCTTCCACTTTCTGACTGTTATGAATAATACTTTATGAACATCCCTGCACAAATTTTTGTGTAGACATATGTTTTTGGTTCCCTTGGGTATGTGCCTAGGAGTGAAACTGCTCGGTCATATGGTGACTCTATGTTTAATGGGTTGAAGAATTGCTAAACTGTTTTCCATAGCAGCTCCACCATTTCAATTCCCACCAGCGATGAATGAGGATTCCAGTTTTTCTACATCTTTGTCACCACTTGTTCTTGTCTGTGTTTTTCACTATGTCACTGTAGCGAGTGTGAAGTCTTATCTCATTGTGGTTTTGAGTTATGTTTCCATAATGACTAGTAATCTTGGGCATCTTTCATGTACTTATTATCCATTTGTATATCTTCTTTGGAGAAATGTTAATTCAAATGCTTTGTCTATTTTTAAATTGGCTATTTGTCCTTTTATTGAGTTGTAAGCATTCTTAATATATTCTTTTCAGATATATGATTTATAAATATTTTCTTCACAACTTTTTTATATACATTGAAATAAATATATATTTATTTTTGTGCTTGTATTTATATATGTAAAGATTTAAATAGGTTTCTCTTATATATATGTAGATTATATTGTTTGCATTGTGTGTAGCTATCTTTCCCAAACATTGTATATGTAAATCTACCTGATTATTTCAGTTGCCAAATAGATGTACATGTAACCATTCCCTGATGATGGGCATTTTGGTGAGTCTCAATATTTTTACTATTATGAACATTGTATAGTGAGCATCCTTATAAGGGTCCCTTTCCACACATGTGTAATTATCTCTCTAGGATACCTTGAAGAGGAATCACTGAGTTTAAGATTATCTGTATTTTATATTTTGATACATATTATCAAAATGTTTATTGGAAAGGCTGCACAAATACACTTCACAGTAACAGTGTATGAGAATACCATTTCCTTGTATACTGGCCAATATTCATATTTAAGTGTTCTTGCCCGGTGGTGAGCAAAAGTGGTACTTAACTGTTGTTTTAACTTGCATGTTTTGATATCAGGATTTCCATAACTTCTATTAATTGGTGTTCAGAATAGAACCTGTCTCATTTAATTCTGTAGATTTCTTCTTCACATGGGAGCCCCTTCATGACATGGAAAAGAAATGATAGATGGACTGGAATAGTGTGGATTTATATTCTAGCTGTTATGTATAGTGAGGTCAGTTTGAGAAAAACATGGTTCTTCAAAGACTTTCCATTGTATTTAGAGCTGACCAGACTTTTAACCACAATCTACAGACTTTTAACTTCACAAAGATGTGGCATTTTATTTTAATAAAGCTATCAACAGTGCTCCTTTTCGAGTGACTTTTCAAAAGCATCTTTTGTCAGCAGAAAGCTTTTATTAGCCAATGTAACCTTGCTGTACTCCATGTTAGCAGAGAGAGAAAAGAAATGTCTTTGGGTACCGAATATGGAGGTTGTGCAAAAATTCTCAAGGGGAAAGAAGTTGTTCAGCTTTTTTTTTTTTTTTTAAAGATTTTATTTATTTATTTGACAGACAGAGATCACAAGTAGGCAGAGAGGCAGGCAGAGAGAGAGGAAGGGAAGCAGGCTTCCTGTTGAGCAGAGAGCCCGATGCGGGACTCGATCCCAGGACCCTGAGATCATGACCTGAGCCGAAGGCAGCGGCTTAACCCACTGAGCCACCCAGGCGCCCAGTTGTTCAGCTTTTGAAGCTATGCTTGTCACTCTCTTGTATCTTAACTAAAAATAACGAAGTTTTCCAATGCTAATGCCCAGAAGGTAAAGGTTTATAAGATTATGCCTCCAAACAGACAGTTGGATGAAAAGAAATCACAGGGGATTAATATGGAGAGACCAGGTACAAGTGTGGGCATGATAGTTTGGATAGGCTCAACTATAAATGTCTGTGGTCTGAGCCCCTAAAAAATAGGATGTTAGGCAAGAAAATCTAGGAGTAAGGGTAATAGCCATGGCCATGGAATGGGGCAGCTAACTAGTGAGAACTTAGTCTGATCCAGTACTGATAACTGAGCAGTTCCAATAAACTGTAGGGTGATGGGGAAGACATACATATTGTGGGTTCTGGGTACAATCAAGTGGGGAGTTAATGATATGATTCCAGTAATCAGTCTGTTGATGTAAATGCTCATTCAGTAATCGGAGAGTGTGGACAGGGTCTTACACGGGTGTCAAGACACTGGAAAGCAAATTGGGATTCTGGGACAGGTCCACTGCAGTGTGGGAACTGAAGTGTTGTCAGGAAAAAGCCCTCTGACCTTGGTTAACATGGTAGGAATGGTGAAAGTTGCATCTCAAAGTGAATCTATACAAATCTTAAATTTAATGGCTTAATTTCAAAATCCATGAACAGACAAGGTGGGGCAACTACTGCCTTTTCTGTTTTGTTAGGGACTGATTCACAAACTGAGGAGGGCACTTAATTGATACTGTACACTTAGGGCTCACAGTGAGGTCACTGGAGAAGGCAGGAAGGACATGCTGACAGCACTGTCCCTGAGTCCCCAGATACCAATACAAATTATCTCTCATCTTTGCTGGGAACTGGTAGGTAGTGGTGCTTGATGTCTATTAGACTCCAATTCAATTTTGAGGTCTGTAATTCAATGAGGATAGATATAAAAAGGGTTCCTTTTTCATCAAAAGGGTAATTACCTAGTTATCAGTGTGCTGGAAGGATGAGAGCTTATGGATTTTTCATAAAATCATAAGTTCATAAGGGGCTGGGTGAAGTCATTTCATTCTGTCTTCAAGCAGGGCTGAATTTAATTCACCCTTGATGGATAGGACACTGTTTAAGAAAGATCTCTAGAGAATAATAGTTGACAACCTTCAATATTTTAGCTATCCTCTATTGTGACATTCCTTCTATCTTGGTGAATATGTTTACATAGAATGGAAGTTCATAGTCTTTTGTGTCCTTTTTGGGTAGAAAGAACAGTGCTGTTAAGTGTCCCTCATTTTCGTCAATTCAGAGAACACTTATTGGGTACCTGCCTTGTGCTCATTGCAAGTGATACAAGGGTGAAGCAGTAGAAAAGACAGATTTGATTCTTGTTAATACTTAACTGAAAGACACATGATGGATAATACCCAATAAACAAATAAGTGATTACAAGTGATAATAAGTGCTATAAAGGGAATAAAGTACTGCTATAGAAAGGAGCAAAAGGAAGCTAAAGCCTAGTTTAGATGAGTGGACAGAGGCCTTAGAAGTAGAGACTTATAAGTGATGTTTACTACAAGCCCTAAGGTATAAAAGAGACTAGCATTTTAGCATGGAGAGAAGAGTCTTCTTGACAAAGGGAGTAGAATCTGCAAAGGCCCTGAAGCAGAAAGACTATGGTGTGTTTGAGAAATTTAAGAGGTCAGTATAACTACATCAGAGTGGTTGAGGGAGAGGCTGGCATGCAGTGAAGTTGGGGAAGGAACTAAGGGGCCAAATAATATCTGACCTTGTAAGCAATAATGAGGAATGTGGATTTGATTAAAGCAGAACGTTTTTAATAGATCATCTGGGTGCTGTGTGACAGATGAATTAGAAGAGGGAAAATCAGAATAAAGACACCATTTAGGAGGTAATCTGTTGGTGTTGGTGCCTTAGACTGTGTTGGTGGCAGTGAAAATTGATGGAGACTTTTTTGAGATCTACTTAGGGTTCTCATTGATGGGTTGGTTGTAGTACAAAGGTAAAGGGAAGAAATCAATTCAAAGATGACATCTTGGATTCTGGATGGAGGCACTGGTAAGATGGTAGTTTCATCTAATAGTTGGAAAACAATTCAGGAGTAGATTTGTAGAGGCAAGGATGGGATCTGAAAGTTTGCATTTGTACATGTTAAGTTTGAGATACCTGTGAAACACATAAATAAGACTGTTAACTCTAAGTCTGAAGATCAGAGAAGTTGACACTGGAGAAATAAATTTGGATATTAGACTGATAATAAAAGCTATGGGAAGAGAATAAGAAACCAAATTGATGGCCACTACTCAATAGCCAATAGGACTTTTAACCCAGCTGAAATTTTTGGGTTGAAAGGTGAATTCCCAACTGCAATGTAGTGGATGTGTTTGTAGCAAATGAAGTTTCAGAGCATTGTTTAAGGATCTCAGGGTGGTATCTATTCTATATATCTTTTTCTTTACAAATTAACACTGTCGAATTATTCATGTTGGAATGATGTTTTAACGAAGTGCCTTTACTGTTCTATCATGATGCCTTTTGCTATTTATTTATTTATTTATTTGGTTTTTGGTGAGATGATTCTCTGTTGTTTTTGCTTTTGTTTCACAATGTACCATCTGAACCTCCTGAGAAAGTTGGAAAAAACTGAAAAAAAAAAAACCCAAAAAACAAAAAACGAGTTCATACTGAAAAACAAACATTATTGGTTAGTGGAAAATAATAGGTAAAGTAACAATTAGATGTCACATGATAGACTTTCTTTTTTACTCCCCAAATGCTCTGAACATGGCATTGGGTCATCTCAGCAAAGAAGGAACACAATTACAGTGATGACAAGCTTCCTGTCGTGTAAAGCCTTGTCAGCAATTTATTTCTTCTACATGTCACTATTTTCAGGATTCAGAACTCTAGTCATGACTGATAGGGTTATTAGAGAAAGAAGAGGTTAGATTAAGTGAAAACAGTTATTACTTGTTACATCTGGGTGATTTGGCTAAATTAATAGTGGTGTTAAGTGCATAATACAGAAAGTGTTGTAAAAAGGTGTGAGCCAGTAACATAATTGTCCTTAAATGAAATGGGACATTACCAATCTAATTTTGTACTTTTTTCCTCATGATTTTAGGGCTCTACCTGGAAACACTTTCAAATTCTCCAAAATACACCAGCTTGGGTCATTCTCAATATTTGTGTTTATATGAGACAAACACTTCCAAACTGTATTATGTGAGTTTGGCTGTATTATTTGCCCTTCCCCTTTCCCACCTGTATTGAGTTGAATGTAGCCATCCATAAAAAGATATATGCAAGACCTAACTCTAGTACCTGTGGATATGACCCCATTTCCTTGTTTGGAGAAAGAGTCTTTGCAGATGCAAGTAATTGACAGATCTCTAGTTGAAGTCATCCTGGATTAACTGGGTGGGTCCTAAAGCCAATTATAAGGTACTTATAAGACATGCAGGGTATAAGACCATAAGAAGACTGAGACAGAGATTGGAGTGATTTGCCTATAACCCCAGGGACACAATGATTGTAGCAGTCACCACAAGCTAGGAGAGAGTTATGGAAAAGATTCTCCCTCAGAGCCTCTAGAAGCTTGCTCACACCTGGATTTAGATTCTTGGTCTCCAAAATTGTAAGATAATACCTTTCCACTATTTTGAGCCACCTATTTGTGGTAATTTGCTACAATAGCTCTAGGAAGCTAACATACCACCTTCTATTAGGCATTTTGTAGGCCACAGCATGATGGAATAGAAAGGTATTGGATTTAGAATTAGGAAACATAGTTTCTAAGATTAAGGCTGCTATTGGTAGCTGTGTGACCTTGGGTTTGTCACAACCTCTCTCTGAACCATAAAATGAAGACTTGGAAATCCCTTTCAAATCCTTCTAGGTCTACTCTTATTATCCTACTTAAAAAAACAAACTGGAAAACTGTACAAAACATAACATAATGCTTTTTGGAGAGTGGACAACAGGCAGCATAGGAGTGTGTTGACTGAGAAAAGAGAGAGAGAAAAAAAAGATGAGCTTTAAGATTATTCCTGCTTGGGGCGCCTGGGTGGCTCAGTGGGTTAATGCCTCTGCCTTCGGCTCAGGTCATGGTCCCGGGGTCCTGGGATAGAGTCCTGCATCGGGCTCTCTGCTCAGCAGGGAGCCTGCTTCCTCCTCTCTCTGCCTGCCTCTCTGCCTACTTGTGATCTCTGTCTGTCAAATAAATAAATAAAAATCTTAAAAAAAAAAAAAAAAGATTATTCCAGCTTTTGCTTCCGGGCACTTTATGCACTATATCCCAGAGGAGTCAAAACAAAGCCCAGCAGCATTGCTTAGTTGAAAAGAAAAATGTTGGAATTTTTGTAGGACAGGGAACTGGAATTTGTGGTACAGAGTGCCAGAGAGGAGAGAATTATGCAGAAAGACAGCTCCAAAAATCTGCATAGTATTCCCCTTGAACCATTGCTGGATACTAAGATGTAAATGCATATGGTGAAATTTCACAATGATGGACAACGGAGTGACGGGATAGTGGTGAGCTACATGGTTTCCTGATCTCACACAGCCTGGAAGCTGTTTTAGTTCCAACCAGTCATATTGGAGAGACTTCATTGAACACCCAGCATATCATTAAAGACACCACAAGAGTTATGTCTTAGTAGTAGGACTGAACTAACTTTAAATAAAGAGTATTCTTGACCTACCTTAACAGAACAGAAGAATAAATGTTGAAAAGATCAGGTCCGTTTGCAAGCAATGTTAACTGCCTACCAAAAGAAACTTCAACACTTTTTAAAGGAATGCAACAAAATCCAGACACTCAATAATATAACATTTTTAAAGTCCATTATCTCAGAAAAAATTATTAGACATTTTAAGTAGCAGGAAATTGTGACTCATAATCATTTGGTAGAGTCAGACCTAGGAATGTTAGAAACAATGGAATGAGCAGACAAAGATTTTAAAATAGCTCTAGTAAGTGTCCTCAGATTTAAATGAAATTGTGAATGTAGTAATAGGATGAATGGAAGATATTTAAGAAGTATCAGATGGAAATTCTAAAATGTAGACATGCCATTTCAGAAAGGAAAAATTAACAGCAAGTGAATCACACTCTTCACCCCCCACCCCTGAAAAAGAGATCATAGAACTTGAAGACACAGCAGTAGAAACTATTAAACTGAAGCACAGAGAGAGAAAAAAAAAAGTTTTAAATGTAATTAACAGACACAAAATGAGCTTCTGGGACCACAGGCAGTTTAACATATATAATTGGAGTTCCAGAAAGAAAGTATGGGACAGGTACATAAAAAAAAATAATAATAATAGGTGAAAAATCTCCAAAATTAAAGAATATCTTTCAGTCTTCTGATCTAAGTAGTTCAATGAGTCCCAAACAGAAAAAAACAGAAAGAAAACTACACCAAAGTATATCATAATGAAATTATTGAAAACCTGTGATTAAAAAAAGTCTTAAGAAAGCTAAAGAGAGGCACATTACCCACAGAGGAACAAAATAAGAATAATCACGGATTTCTTGTTAGAAATAAGGCAATACAAAAGAAAATGGAATGGCATCTTTAAAATGCTGGGCAGAAAAAAAAACACTTAGAATTCTATGTCTAGTGGAAAATATCCTTCAAAAATAAATGTGAAATAAAGAAATTTTCAGATAGGGGCGCCTGGGTGGCTCAGTGGGTTAAAGCCTCTGCCTTTGGCTCGGGTCATGATCTCGGGGTCCTGGGATCGAGCCCCACGTCAGGCTCTCTGCTCAGCAGGGAGCCTGCTTCTCCCTCTCTCTCTGCCTACTTGTGATCTCCCTCTCTGTCAAATAAATAAAGTCTTTAAAAAAAAAAAAAAAGAAATTTTCAGATAAACAAAAGCTGAGAGAATTCATTGCCAGCATATTTGTACTCCAATAAATGATAAAAGAAGTTTCAGGATGTAGGAAAATGATACCAGATAGAACCTTGGATCTACAAAACAGAATTAAGGGCTCAGGATATGGTAAATATGTGGGAAAATATAAATACAAATAATTTATTTCCTCATGTATACATATATTTCTTTGAACAATAATTTTCTTTTTTTTAAAAAAATATTTTATTTATTTATTTGACAGACAGAGATCACAAGTAGGCAGAGAGGCAGGCAGAGAGAGAGGGAGAAGCAGGCTCCCTGTCGAGCAGAGAGCCTGATGCATGGCTCGATCCTAGGACCCTAGGATCATGACCTGAGCCGAAGGCAGAGGCTTAACCCACTGAGTCACCCAGTGCCCCAAGAATAATTTTCGTTATAGCAAAAATAATGTAGAATTTATAACATATTTAAGAATAAAATATGACAATAGCAGAATGGATAGGGAGGAGAAATGTAAGCATTCTGTTGTAAGGGTCTTCCATCATATGTGAAGTGGTTTAATATTATTTGAAGGTAGACTGTGATAAAATGAAGATGCATATTTTAATTCTAAAGCACCAAAGTTTTACTGTAATAGTCTCCTAACTAATCTTCTGTCCTGAATTTTGTAACTAAATTAAATCATATCACATCTCAGGTTAAAACTCTCCAAAGACTTTCCATGTTAGAGTAAAAGCTGAAGTTTTATAAATCTATACTTACTCTAATCCAAATCTGCTTCTCTGATCACATCTCCAACCTCCGTGCCTCTCACTCACTTTTTTATAGACATGCTGATCTCCTTGTTATTTTGTTTGTTTGTTTGTTTGTTTAAATATTTTATTTATTTATTTGACAGACAGATATTACAAGCAGGCAGAGAGGCAGGCAGAGAGAGAGGAGGAAGCAGGCTCCTTGCTAAGCAGAGAGCCTGATGTGGGGCCTGATCCCAGGACCCTGGGATCACGACCCGAGCCGAAGGCAGAGGTTTTAAACCACTGAGCCACCCAGGCGCCCCTCTCCTTGTTATTTTTTTAACTTGACTGTCAAGGTCTCTCCTTAGGGTTTTTACACTTACTGTGTCCTTTGCCTCTAACACTCTTCATCCCAAGTATCTTTTTTTCAAATCTCTTTTTAGGCTTTACCTGCTCACTGGTATCTTCTCTGAACACTGATTTATAATTGTAAACCTGGGGTTCCTGGGTGGTTCAGTTGGTTAAGCCTCCAACTCTTGGTTTTGGCTCAGGTCATGATCTCATAGGTTGTGAGAATTGAGCCAGGCATTGGACTCCCCGCTCAGTACAGAGTCTGCTTGAGATTCTCTCCCTCTGCCCCTACCCCCATATGTGCTCTCTCTCTCATTCTCTCTCTCTCTCTCAAATAAATAAATAGATCTTTTAAAAAATAAAATTGTTAACCTACCATTTGCTTGCCCAACACTCCCTGTACCTCTTCCTTTGAGTACCTGGTAGTACTTTTATTTTCTTTGTAGTATTTTCCTTGGCTTAATTGTCCTTGTAGTACTTATTATTTTCTAAGGCATTACAAACTATCTTATTTATTTTATTTATTTTAAGTATCTCTCAACAGAGTCCATCACAACATAACTTTTACTTGAACAGGTTTCCTGTTTTTCTCTTTCTCCTCTATTTTCTTTTTGCTCAATGATGAATCCACAGGACCTAGAATATTGTCTAATATATAGTAACTACTCAATAAATATTTGGTCAAATGACAGGATCTGCAACCAAAAGCTTGGAAACTCTAGGAAGAGTACCCAAACTCCGTTTTGTTTTGTTTTGTTTTGTTATAGCTGCCCCTGTATATTGGAACCTGTATCTAGTATATAACACAAGGCACTTTTCCTGCCCTCTTCAACAATTTCCCAACCATCTCCCTGTCCTCATTTGCCTTAAGGCTGCAAGGGATTGGAAAGATGTTCCTTACCACAAAAAGAGAGACTTGAGAGCCCCACTCTAGGCTTTTTTATTTGCCCTGACAAATATGACAATCTGTTTTTATCTTTAAAGCATTTGTGTGTCTGGAAAGTAGCCACTCTGAGAAGGCTGGTTTTCTGTATTTCAAAGGGAATTTGTGGTCTTTTTTGGGTTTTGATTTCTATCTTTTGGAAAAGTCGGCACCTGCAGCTCTGTTGCACTCAAGGCTTGAAATCTTTCATCCCTGACAGTAGGAGGATAAAAGGGGGCTCATCATGGTCTACCAAGAAGAATTTAGTTTCACATACCTCTGGATGTAAGCAAAGGCCAAAAACAGACTGACCACAAAACTCTTGCTGTTTCCTGGGATCAGGGTTGAGGAAAAGAGTCCAGTTTGCCCCACAATAATTTATTTTTCAGACATAGCATTTTCAAGGGCCAGGCAGTTTCCGGAGAGAATCTGTTTCCCAGTCTGCCTCTGCCTCATGATTGGAGCTCTGGTAGGAAAGCTTAGAGCGCTTTGAATACAGCCTCAGCCTTTAGCGGTCAAGTTCCTTGGTATCTAGGACACTGAACGAGAAGGGCAACACAAGACAAATGGGCAGATGTTCAATGGTCGAAGGTGCAGTTTGTGTGTACAGCTTACTTCACTACTAATTAAGTACCTTTTAGGTAATGTTTTTGCACCATATCTGAAGGTTAAGAGATTAGGAGGCTGTTTGCTATTTTAAGCTGGCTTTATCTTTACATGCAGCCAGACAGATGACTAGTGGTAGTTTTCATTAGTACATTTAATTTTCTTTTGAGTTGATTATCAAAATAGCAGTGCTTCTCCATTTTCCTAACATACTCAGTGCAGCTAATGCATAAGATTCATTTCTTTAGTATTAATGAATAAGACTTCTGGGCTCAGGACTTCTGAGCATCTGTTGAGGGTTAGATGTATTAGCTATTGTGCCAACAGATAACAAACTAAATTTTATCCTCCCTTTCTTGACTCTTTCCCTAGATTTGAGCTTGTTTTGTGGCATCCTGGGGAGATAACATGTTGTGAAATAGAAATTAAAAAGACAGGGTGAGACAAAGCCTGTCTTGGTATATGGTCAGGAAGGGGATCCAAGTGAATTTGTCAGGACTTATCTCTTCCTCACTTTTATTTTTCTCTGTGGATCTCTTATTTTCCTGTAGATGTGAAAGAGAGATAAATCCTGATAACCTTACTTGGGTTCCTGGATCCAGCCATGCCTGAAGCCATAGTAGCCTTTAACTTTGAAGTTATGTGAGCCAATGAATTCCCTTTTATTATTCAAGTTAATAGAAGTTGAATTTAATTTCTCTTGGTTGCAACCAAAAGAGTTTTGAATAAAAAAATTAAAGCATAAAAAGCCTATTGAAGTTATCTGAAACTTTTGTAAATTGTTTGGACAATTACTCTCTTAGGATAAAAGCATCTCTAATCTTAAAAATATGACCCTGGTTAGAATAAAGGAGATGTATGATGCCTTAACCCCAGTCACCAACCTGATTGTATCCCTTACCTAGTTGAAACCCTTCCTCCTCGGACCCAGTCTTTCTTCTTATAGCAGGGAAGAGATGCTAGCAGTATTTGATTCAAATCCTTTTGTCTCAGTGACTCAGATTCTAAGCCCTTCCTCCCTTAGCTCTAAATCTAAAAATCCTTAGATGGTAGACTTTGACTCAGTTGCATCACACATCCAGTTTTGAGGCGAGGGAGGCAGAGTAATATGATCTTTAGTCCTATTAGAATCAAACATTTAAATCTGGGGAGACATTGTTTAGTTAAATTTAGGTAGTAATTTTTATTTTTTTTCTTTTATCATTTGCTTACTTGTGCATAAAATACCACTTGTAAAAAAGGGAGCATTTTCACTGAATGAATGAGATGGTCATGTGAATAAGTGTTGACCCCAATGCCAAAATTTAATAAATTTATCTCCATATTATCATTTGCATGTTGCAGTCTCTTGGGGTAGATAGATCTAGAGTCATCTCACCTGTTCATTTAAGAGAACTGAAGCTCAGGATAGATTAGGAAGTTAGTACTTTTAAGGAAAACCAAGCAGAAGAGCAAAAGTAATTTAATGTATACTCCTTTTATGTCTACTTTTTTGGGGGAAAGGGGTTAACATTTATGGGTAAGAATAAAGTATTAAAATATAAATACTGGGGTGCCTAGGTGGCTCAGTTTGTTAACTGTCTGACTCTTGGCTTTGGCTCAGGTTATGATCTCATGGGTTGTGGAATAGAGCACTGTGTTAAGCTCCCCACTCAGCAGAGAGTCCTGCTTGAAGATTCTTTCTCTCTGCCCTTCCCCCAACTCTTGTGCTCACTCAAACTCTTTCTTTCTTTAAAATAAATACATAAATCTTTAAATAAAACAAAATAAAATAAAAATATTAAAAACAGTGCATAGTCCATAATTTGTAGTGTGTTACCAACAGCAAAATTTAAAAATGTAAATTAGGCTTCTGCTATTTTTTCTTCTACTTTCCTTAACTTTTCTAAATTCCACTTTACTCCTTGTGGAATGAGCAAGAGTCAATAGACCAAAAGTATTTATTCAGCCCGTCTTTAGATTAAAAAGTTCTTAAAAACAAAAGTCTTACGTAGTTTTTTTGTTCACCCACAGTAATTAACTCAGAGGCTCACACAGAACAAGAAATACTTGCTGAATGAATGTAAAAATGAGTAAGTGAATAAGTAAATGAATGAGTAAGTGATTGAACAAGTAAGTGAAGGAAAAATGCCATGGCCTATTCTGATTTTCTTACTTAAATGGACTGTATTAGAAAAACACATGCAGCCATGAGAGCAAAGCAATCTCTTCATGTATTTTCTTTTTAGAGTTGCATTTTGCTATATAATTAATACTTTCCTTTGAAGAAAAATACTGTGGCTCTTTGATTATCACTGCATAACTAACCACCCTTAAACATAGTGGTTTAAAACAATGATCATTTATTATTCTTTCCCTCCTTTGTGGGTTAACTGGACTCTGTTGGGTTATTCTGCTCCATGTGGTGTTGATTGGAGCTATTGTGATCACGATGTTCTACTGGCCAGGGATTGTCAAGATGGTTTACACACATAGCTGGCATTTGATGTTGGCCTACCTATTCAGGCTATGAACTGGAATATCTTAGTTTTTTTCCATGTAGTCTCTCATGTGGCTTGGGCTTCTCTGTAACAGAATAGTCCCAAGAATGTTCCAAAGGTGTGATAACAGAAATCTGCAGATCTCCTTAGCCTGAGCCTGGGAAGTGACTTAGGCACTTCTACTATATTCCACTGGTCAAATTAAGTCACAGGGCAAGCCCAGTTTCAGAGAAGAGAAAATAGACTTTATTTCCCAATTTGTAGAGCGACAATTTTCAGCCATCTTTCTCCTACAGTGGCATATCTTTAAGAAAAAGAATCATTTGGTGAATGCATACATATCTGAATGAATAAATGAAAGAAACAGTATGTCTGCATTCTAATCTTGGCTCCATCATTACCTAATGTTTGATCTGGTCGAGTGATTTAAGCTTTTTGAACCTCAGTTTTCCGAACTGTGAGTTGGGTTTTTTGAGGATTAAATGAGGTCCAGTAGATAAAGCACTAAGCCTAGATACTCAGGTCCATAGTATTTATTCATGGAATTGTTAACTGTTGTTGTTATTGTTATTATTTTCACTGTTATTGTTAAAATATAAAAGCCAACTGAATTTTAATTGCAGATAGGCATGTGATACTTCCCAGTGTGTACTTTGGTGTAATAATGTTTGGCCTGGAGAACTTCTGGTACTGAGTGATTGAGCCTTACCATTTATGTAATTAAATAATTTGTTACCCTCAGTGCTATAGGCTTCACACAGAAACAAAACGTCAGAATCATTAGCAGGTCATTGTGATCTTTCAGATCCCCATGAATAGGTAAAACTCTGATGGCTTTGATTTTAAGCATTGATTTGGGTTATTGACTTCTAATAATAAGAGTAAATTAAATATCATTTCCATTTGGAGGGCAAATGGTGTGAAAGAACAAACATATCTGTGACCTTTAAGTTGTTAGAAGCATCCATGTAATTTGACAAAAATTACCTCATGGATAGAGCTGCAAAGTGATACTGGTCAGGAAGCAAGCATTAAAACACAGGATAAATGTGCAATTTATTGTACCATTATATTAATCTCGCTGTGCATAAGGGCTGAATGTTAGTTGATATCCATAGCAGAAAAGAAACAATGATTAAAATGGAGCTCTTCCCACCCAAATCTGTTCCTATTGCAGTTTTAGAGATGTCTGCATAAATTGCTCAAGCCGAAAACGGAGCCCCTCTCTGTCTTAACCCAAGTCTTACCCAGTCCAAAAGCTGGTAATTTAAGGTTTATCTTCAAATGTATATTCCAATTTGACTACTTCTTTCCATTTTTCACTTTTAAACCTAATCCCAAACTCATCATATCTAACCTAGATTATAATGATAGCTCCTGATACATCCTACTTCCATGTTTGCCTCCCTCCTTTTCCTTCTGTGCACAGCCACCTGAAAGTTCTTTAAAACCTTCCAGGGGTGCCTTGGTGGCACAGTCTGTTAAGCCTCTGATTCTGGGTTTCAGCTCAGGTCCTGATCTCAGGGTCGTGAGATCAAGCCCTGCTTTGGACTCTGTGCTCAGCATGGAGTCTGCTTGAGATTCTCTCCCTCTCCCTCTGCCCTTCCCCCCCATGCACTCACTCTCTCTCTCTAAAATTAATCTTAAAAATCAAAACAAAAAAAACCTTCCAGTAGCTTTTTCCATTAGTCTTAGGATAGAATTCAAATTTGCCCTCTTGTCTCACTTATTCTCTGATCTCATCTCCTATTAGTCTCCTTTTTGCTATGTGGGCTCCAGATAGAGCTGCCCTGTTTTTGCACTTCTAATACACCAAGCTAAAGTTTCTATTTGCCAAAACACTTTGATACTTGTTGTTTCCTCTGTCTGAAATTCTGTGTGTTCAGGTTATCCCCTGGCAGCGTCCTTCTTATCTTTGAGGTCTCAGCTTGGAGAAACTTTCCTGGATCTTCCTTGATGTGGAAGCTAAATTAGTACCCCCTCCAATCACATAATCACTACTATAGCCTCCTTGCATTTACCATGTTATGCAATTATTTTGGCCATTTATTTATCATTTGTTTCCTTTTTAAAATCATCAGAGTGGTGGTCTTATTTTTCTATCTTATTCACTACTATAACCACAGCATCTAGAAGGTGTCTGGGTACATAGTAGGTGTTCAGTAGATATTAGTTGACTATTTCCAGGTCCTAAGAAGGCAGAAATGATCACTACCTTCATGAAATATATCCTTCTTTAGTCAATTTTACTTATATACTTATTTTTTAAAAAGTGTTACGGCTTTTTAGATGAGAATATGTGAAAGTAATTTGGTATTCTCAGGTATTTTATTTAAATTGACATCCCTATTTTCATTAATTGATCTTCCTTCCTGCTGATTTTAGTGACTGTTCTGCTGATAGCCTAGACAATGAGTTGGAAAAGTGTAAAGGCTGTCATATTCAGTTTCAGGGCTGTCATATTTTATTGATGTTTGGTATGTGGATGATACTTAATAGAAAATGAAAAGCTCTATAGGTTCTTCTCTTTTCAAAATTTGCTTTCGGTGAATCAGAGCAAGAGATCAGAAAGATTTTTAAATAAATCTATTAAACTAATAATATGAGAACTGAAAAATGGGCCATTCTATAGTTTTCTTCCTAACTTTGAAATGGTGTTTCATTATTCACAAATTATTTTTCTGAACATTTTGATGCACTTTGTGGAAGTAGATTTTGAAATAGTACTTACATATTCAGTTTGGGGGTCTTTCAAAAGTGAACAATTTTTGTTTCAACATTAATGAGTGCTCATTTTAACAATTTAAAATACATTTCTAGATGTTGTAATTCTTCATAGTTCAAACTGAGGTACATTTCATGTGTTCAATAGTCTTGTCACAATTTGGTGGCAAAGTTAAAGCAAGCATTTTTATAACTTACTATTTCTATAAATTTTATTTTAAAATACACAGGATTTGAGGGGAAATTTGCTTAAAACACTGCCATATTATTTAATCAAAGATGTATTAAACATATCTAGAAGGATTAAAGCTGAATTCTCTTGATTCTTTCAGGGTATTTTGGTCAAGTTATTGAGATAAAATAACTGTATAACACTGAGTGCCTGATAGATGCATTAATTCAAGTTTTCACATGCTAGCACCTTATTAGCCTCATTTCTTGGAAAAGAAAACAAATTTTTAAACAGCTGAAATAACTTGTTCAAGATTATGTAACCAATATGGCAGAGTCAGAATTTAATTCAAGTTCTGCCTAGATCCAAAAATTTTTTATTATGCCGCACCATTAAATTGTCTTCCTTAGGGTTGGGATCACCTTATATGTTCTTCGTGATCATTTGAAAGATTAGTGATGAAAACTAGAGGGCACAGGAAGGAAATTTAATGTTAGGCTATTAAGCTCAAAGACGAATTAATGGGAAAATTCCTAATTTGGGATACTATTACTAACTTGGGATACTTGGGCAGCCCTGGAATTTCACAGAAGGAGAAGGATACCTTCAAGAAGATTTACGTCTTCTCTCCCCACTGCTCTTTCACCTTCTCCTCCTCCTCCTCCTTCTTTTTTCAGTATAGTTGACACACAATGTTACATTAGTTTCTGGTATACAACATAGTGATTCAACCACTCTGTTGAACCACAAGTGTAGGTACCATCTGTCACCTGCCACTTTTAATCCAACCTCATTTTGCAGATGACGATGTTAAAGCACTGATAACCAGGCTTATAGCTAAGTGTTTCGCAACACTGTCTTTTTATTTCCATAACAGCTTGTTGGGATGGATGATATAATCCCCATTTTACTCTAGTTCATACCAGAATTTAAAAAGGCTAAATAACTTACTCTTTCAATGGGTGAATTGGGAGTCCAGCCTAAATATGTTTACCACCAAGCTGTGGTGGTCCCTACTATCCCTCAAGGATCACTTGAGGGATAATAATCTTTTAGGAAGGAGATATGGGGGAGGGGACTTGAAGGTCCATGGATTGAGAAAGATCACAAGAATCCTACCAAACTCTTGACTTAGCATTGCCAGTGATTCTTTTCCAAGCACTGACTGCTTAGAAACTACCTTATTACATGCTCTGCTCATACCAGATATCCAGGATTTTATCCTGTGCCTGATTTTAAGATCCTGTTCTTTTGGTTGTTGTTGATTGTGACTTTTGTAAAACATATTTTAGGCTATTTGCAGAAAGATAAGTAAATTAATTTTTTAGTTGACTTTTTATTTAAATTCCACAGATATGTGATACAATAGATTATTTGTTTTTCTCTGTCTGGCTTATTTCACTTAGCATAATGCCCTCAAATTCCATCCATGTTGTTGCAAATAGCAGGATTCCCTTTTTTCTCATAGCTGAATAATATTGTATTGCACATATATACTACATCTTCTTTATCCAATCATACATTGACATACATTTAGATTGTTTCCATATTTTGGCTATTGTGAATAATGCTGCAGTGGACACTGGAGTACAGTTATTTCTTTCAGATGTTGTCTTCATTTACTTTAGGGATATACCTAGGAAAAAATATATACTCAGAAGTGGGATTATTGGATTTTATGGTAGTTCTATTTTTAATTTTTTTTGAAGGAGAATCTCCATACAATTTTCCATACTGGCTGCAATAGTTTACATTCCAAGCCTTACACAAGAGTTGCCCCTTCTCCACATCTGTACCAATACTTGTTCTCTCTTTTTGATGACTGCCACTCTAACAGGTGTGAGGTGGTTTTGATTTGCATTTCCCTGGTGATTAGTTGTGTTAAGCACCTTTTGATGAACCTCTTCGTTATTTTCATATCATCGTTTGAAAACTCTTTGGGTCTTCTGCCTATTTTTTTAAATCAGATTTGTTATTTGTTTTTGTCTTTTTTTTACTATTGAATAATGTGGATTCTTTATATATTTTTGGATATTAACCCCTTATCAGATATATGATTTACAAATATTTTCTCCTGTTCCATAGGTTGCCTTTTCATTTTGTTGATGGTTTCCTTCACTGTGCAGAAGCTTTTTAGTTTGATGTAATCCCACTTGTTTATTTTTGCTTTTGTTGCTTTTGCTTTTGATGACAAATTTAAAAAATTATCACCAAGACCAATGTAAAGGAGCTTGCCTTCTATATTGTCCTCTAGTTTTATGGTTTAGGTTGTAAATTTAAGCTGTAACCCATTTTGAGTTGACTTTTGTGTATGATATAAGATAGGGGTCCAACTAATCTTGAATCTGGAAGTAGTCAAGTGGGTTATCAAAAAGGAAGCTGAAGAACAAGTTGTGTTAGCTTTCTAAAAATTTAGCCACTTGAATGATATGTTGGAATTATTCTGTTTCTTTTTTCCCCTTAGATTTATTTATTACTGGAGAGAGGGGCAGAGGGGGAGGGAGAGATAAACTTAAGGAAACTTCATGCTGAGTGCAGAGTTTGACATGGGGCTTGATTCCACGACCCTGAGATCGATTGCAACCTGAGCCCTGAGCCAAAATCAAGAGTCAACACTTAACCAACTGCACCACCAAGGTGCCCCCATTCCTATCTTTAATTCCCTTAACTTTTAAAAAAAATTGTGCTTGCGATTCTTTCATTCTCTTAGCAATAATTTTATGCTTTTATCACTTTCGGTATCTGTGGCCTCCTTGTGTCCCCATCTATCAGTGGGCTTTGGATGCCTCCAGGACTCTACTTCTTTGGATCTGACCCTGACCTGCCTTTTTTGTTATGTCTGGTGTTTCAAACTTCTGGTTTTTACTGTACCTTGTCCTCCCATGTAAAAATAGCTATTTAGAAAAAAACATTTCATCCTACTTACACTATAGTGTTAGCTTATGCTGAAGAAGGTCTGTAGTAGAACAAATACAAAATCACTCTACCTTGAATTGATTAGAGTCAATAAAACCATATACGAACTTATAACAAATCCCGGTATTAACAACTTTGCATTGGTGACTTTGAAAGGTATATAAAACCAGTTGATTTAGTTCTCATTTTGTTCTGTTTCTATTGAAAATGCCTTAATGGTTTTGACTGGCACTAACATAGTCCTCTACATATGGACATTTCTCAAAGAGAGACATAGAATGCATATTTGTACTTGAGGTAGGAATGATGCCCTTGAAATTGATGCTCAAGGAGTACCATATTGGAGAGATTGAGTTATAAGTTCCACTAGCTTTATTTGGAAATAAAGATTCTGTAGAAAATAATAAGGATGATAAAGGTGATGATGAAAGTGGAAATCATAATGGTGGTGGATATAATCATAGTGCCACTGTGCAGAGCACTTTCCATTTCTTATTTAGTTCTTGAAACAATTCCATTCAGTAAGTTCTATTATTACCCTTATTATAAGATGAGAAAGTAAGACAGTTTAAGATACTTGTTTACCATCAGAAAGTAAGTGGTATGATGAGATTATATTCTAAGTGTTTACAGAGATTGCTTTTTTTCCTTTTTAGATCAGTTTAAGGTTCACAGCAAAACTTAGAGGGAAGTGCAGAGATTTCTTATACACCCTCTGCTACCTTACATGTATAGCTTCCTCTCTTACTAATGGCCTCCACCAGAGTGATACATTTGTTACAATTGTTGAATCTACATTGACATTTCATGCTTACCTAAAGCCTGTAGTTTACATTAAGATCCACTCTTGATGTTTTATATTTTATGGGTTTTAACAAATGTATAATGACATATATCCACCGTTATAGTATCATACAGAGTATTTTCACTGCCTTAAAAATGCTCTGTGCTTGGTCTGTTCATCCCTCTTCTGTCCCCAACCCCTGGCAACTATTGATCTTTTTACTGTTTCCATAGTTTTGCCTTTTCCAGAATGTCATATAGTTGGAATCATATAAGATTTCCTTCTTCCACGTAATTTACATTTCCTTCATGTCTTTCCATGGTTTAATTAGATAATTTCTTATTAATACTGAATAATAGTCCTTTGTCTGGGTGTACAACAGTTTATTTATCCATTCACTTACTGAAGGATTTCTTGATTGCTCCTGAGTTTTGCCATTACAAGTAAAGCTACCATAAATAGCTGGTGCATGTTTTTATGTAGACTTAAGTTTTCAACTCTTAGGGTATATAACAAAGAGCATGATTTTTGGATTATATGGTAAGAGTATATTTATATATTCTTATATATAAATATATATATGTAAGTATATGGAAGTATGTGTGTATGTATGTGTGTGTGTGTGTGTGTGTGTGTATCCTTATATATAAGTAACTACCAAAATATTTTCCAAACTGGCTGTGTCATTTTACATTCTCACCCAGTAAGTGAGAATTTCTGTGCTCCACATCATCACCAGTATTTGGTGCTGTCAGTGTTCTAAATTTCTGGTTAGTCTAACAGGTGTGTAGTAATCTTATGGTTGTTTTAATTTGCAATTTCCTGATGACATATGTGGAAAATGTTTTCATATACTATTTTCCATCTGTTCATCTCTTTTGGTGAGGTGACAAGGTCTTTAGCCCATTTTTTAATTGTACTGTTTTTTAAAATAGTTGAGTTATAAGAATTCTTGGTATATTTTAGATACCAATCCTTTACATATATCTTTTCAAATATTTTCTCTCTGTCTGTGGCTTGTCTTCTTATTGTATTATCTATTGTCTTTTACAGAGCATAAATATTTCATTTTAATGAAGTCCAGTTTGTCAGTTCTTTCTCTCATGGATCATGACTTGGGTATTATATAAAAGTCATTGCCATACCCAAGATCATCTAGGTTTTTCACTATGTTATCTACTAGGAGTTTTATTGTTTTGCATTTCACATTTAGGTCAGTAATCCGTTTTCAGTTAATTTTTGTGAAGGGTGTAAGATCTAGGTCCAGATTCACTTTTTAAATATGTGATGCCCAGTTAATGCACCATTTGTTGAAAATACTTTCTTTTCTCCCTTGTATTACTTTTGCTTTTTTGTTGAGATGAATTGACTATATTTATGTGGGTTTGTTTCTGAGCTGTTGATTCTGGTCCATTGATCTATTTGTTTATTCTTTCATTAATACTGCACTGTGTCTGTTACTATTGCTTTACAGTAAATCTTGAAGTTGGAGGATGTCAGTCCTCCAACTTTGTTATTCTCTTTCAATATTATATTGGCTACCCTGTGTCTTTTGCCTCTTCATTTAAACTTTAGAATCAGTTTGCCACAAAGTAACTTACTGAGATTTTGCTTGGTATTGCAATGAACTTATAAATTAATTTGGGAAGAACTGACACCTTGACAATATTATCTTCTTATCCATGAACATGGACTGTCTCTCCATTTCTTTAGTTTTTCTTTGATTTCTTTTTTTGAAGTTTTATAGTCTTCCTCATAGATCTTATACCTTATACCATAGATCTTATACCTTATACCTTATACCAATTTGTACCCGAGTTTTTCATTTTTTGGGTGCTAATATAATTGGTATTGTATTTTTAATTTCAAATTCCACTTGTTCATTGCTGAGATATAGAAAAGCATTAACTGGGCACCTGGGTGGCTCAGTGGGTTAAAGCCTCTGCCTTCAGCTTAGGTCATGATCCCAGGGTCCTGGGATCGAGTCCCGCATTGGGCTCTCTGCTTAGCACGGAGCCTGCTTCTCTGTCTCTCTCTGCCTGCCTCTCTGCCTACTTGTGATCTCCGTCTGTCAAATAAATAAATAAATAAATAAATAAATAAAAAGAAAAGCATTAACTTCTGTATATTAACTTTGTATCCTGCTACTTTGCTATTATCAATTATTAGCTTTCAGAGTCTTTTGGTCCAGGTTTTCAGATTTTCTTTATAAATGATCATGTCATCTGCAAACAAAGATAGTTTTAATTCTTCCTTCCCAGGCTATGTATCTTTATGTCCTTTTTGTGTTGTAACATTTTAGTTATAACTTACAGGACAATGCTGAAAAGGAGTCATGAATGAGACATCCTTGCCTTGTACCTGATCTTAGTTGGAAAACTTCGAATTTCTCGCCATTAAGTATGATGTTAGCTGTAGGATTTTAAAGACCTTCTTTACAAGTTGGAGAAGTTCCTCTCTATTCCTAGTTTACTGAAGGTTTTTATCATGAATGTGTTTTGAATTGCGTAAAATACTTTTTCTTCATCTGTGGATATGATTGTGTGATTTTTCTTTTTTTAGCTTACTGATACAATAGATTATATTAATTGATTTTTGAGTGTTGAAGCATTCTTGCCAGAGCTTTTTCTTCTAGCCACCCTGTAGTAAGGTTCTATTGAGCTTGTATAAGAGACAATCTATTTTGTAGGAGACTAGTCTATCCTAAACAGAAAGACTTTATCATGATTATGCCTAAAATACCATCATCCATGATGTCTGATGCTCTTGATGTTGAATATTTAGAATCTCAGCACACAGCATGTAGATCTCTAGACCTTGACCCTTTGGGTTATTTCAACATAATGTGCCTCATTTTCTTTCTAGCCATAGTACTGAGAGTCATAAAAAATATTTTGGAGGAGAGCCTTGCAATATTTTTACCTACATATAGTCAAAATAAGATATAAAGTGGTGCCTGGGTGACATAGTCGTGTAAGCATCTGCCTTTGGTGCAGGTCATGGTCCCAGAATTCTGCGATCAAGCCCTCCATTGGGCTCCCTGATCTGTGGGGAATCTGCTTCTCCCACTCCCTTCTCCCCTCTCGTTCTCTTTTTCTCTCAAAAAAATAAATAAAAATCTTGAAAAAAAAGTAAGATATGAATATTAGCATATGTCCGTCCTTCCTTCCTTCCTTCCTTCCTTCCCTTCTTTCTTTTTAAAAAGATTTATTGGGGAACCTGGGTGGCTCAGTTGGTTGGGCAACTGCCATTGGCTCAGGTTATGATCCTGGGTTCTGGGATTGAGCCCCGCATCTGGCTCCTTGCTCAGCGGGGAACCTGCTGCTCCCTCTCCCTCTGCCTGCTACTCTACCTGCTTATGCTCTCTCTGTCAAATAACTAAAATCTTTTAAAAAATAATAAAATAATAAAAAGATTTATTAATTTATTTATTTGAGAGAGAACAAGAGAGAGAGCACAAGCAGGGGAGGGGCAGAGGGTGAGGGAGAAGCAGGCTTCCCGCTGAGTAGGGAGCCCAATGAAAGTTTCCATCCCAGGAACCCAGAACCATGATCTGAGCCAAAGGCAGATACTTAAGCAACTGAGACACCCAGGTGCCCCTCTTTTTCTCTTTCTTTCTTATCTGTCTCTATCTACCCCCTAATATATACTTCTTGATGTATAATATAATATGTACTTAGTTTGCCAGGTTTTAATGTTTGCATTCATGTACAACTTAATGAACAATATTTTTATTTTGTATCAGGATAATCTAGAATTATTCTTTTTAGTGGTTTTGAAAGTAAAGTACGTAGATTAACATCCAGTTTATAAGTGAACTTCATGGTATGTGTATTGAGTACAAACTTTATTCTTGGTTTCAGTTTGTTTCTATACACCTATTTTTCTTTTGCTTTGTCTTTGTTTATTTCATTCTATTTTTGGATCTTTTAAGTTGCTTTAAAAACCTTTTATGATAAAACACAATATAAATAAATGATAAAATATATTGCATTATAATTCAGTATTTACTTCATATTATTAATTATGAACTATTGAGAGATACATTTAATACCTTTAGCTTGAAAATAGTCACTTGCCCCAAGTAAACCAAAACAATGTTAATTGCATATAATTTGTCTGTTTCTAGCCACAGGGGATTGTAAAATGGAGAGGTAAGAATGGAGCTGGCTTTTCATTTTTAAAATATTTAAAAATGGCTATAAGGCTATAAACTCTGTGGTATATTAATTTTCCTAAACCCGTTAATAGATTATTTAAAATTAAATTTATTTTCATCTTTAAATATTTTGAAAAGGTGGATAAAATGTCTGGAAACATTTGTCAGAAAAAAATTTTAGTTTTCCTTACAGATGTAGTAGGCAGCAATATATAAATACTAAATGTATCATAATTTAGGAAGAAAGCTAAAGGCTATCTTCTGTTTCAACTGGAAGTTATGAAGAGTTGGATTTTTCCCTGAGGAGCTAATTATTTGCTGAGATTACTATGGTAGCAGATTTTACAAGAAGTTCAAGATCTCTGTAAATAGTCATAAAAAAAACTATAGATGTCATTTAAGTGTAACACTGAAACCATATAAGCCAGTTCATTTTTAAAAATGGCTGATTGCATAAATGATTAACTATGAAGAATTGTTTAATTAAAAAGTTAGATAGTCCTAGGACACCTGGATGGCTCAGTCAGTGGAGTTACTGGCTCTTGATTTCAGCTCAGGTCATGATCTTGGTGATCTGAGATGGAGCTCTGCATTGGGCTCAGGCCTCAGCAGGGAGTCTGCTTGAGGGTTTCTCTCCTTCTCTATCCCTACTTCCTGCCTTCTCTTTCTCTTCTAAAATAAATAAATCTTTTGAAGAAAAAATTATACAGTCCTATGAAGTAATATTTGAAATTGTTCTGATTTTCTAGTTCCTGGGATGAAAAGTCAGTAACATTTTATAATTTTCTAATTGGCATATCAAATTCATAGTCTTTCAAAAGATGATCTTTATTTGTAAGGTACTAAAAGTTAGAGTAATGATCATCCATAAGGCAAAGTATGTATCTTTAAATACTATCTTTGGGAATATGCCATCATATCATATGTGTTTTCATGAGGCACTTATGTTTTTCCTTGAGTATATATCCTCTAATGGACATTTCTATTTCTTGCTTCTGTAGACAGCATCTATTCTCTCTTTAGGTAAGAGAACCAGGTTTTTTTGTTTGTTTTTTTCAGGAGACAACAACTCCTCCCTTCCAATCAGTCTGTATAGTTTGGGTGTCAGTCTGTATAGTTTGGAAGGGCCTGAGTCTGCCTTGTGACTCTAAAGAGAATAAAAACTCAGATTGGACCAAGGAAAAAAACTGATTTGCTATGGCAAGGATGAATGTATGATCCAAACCAGGTCATGATGAGGGAACATTAGTCTTCGCGCATTTTGGTGGAACTTCTGGGAAGAGGTGGTTTCTCTCCACTAGGGTTGCTAAGCTAAAATGTTCTAAGTGGGAAGTTACTGTTGTTCATATTTGCCTCAGTATGGGAGAGCTTCCCCAAGAACACTGTGGTATAAGAAAAATGGAAATGGAAAAAGAGAGTGTTCTGTTTATCTTTTGTATCCTCTGGATCTAGCTATACCTATAACTAGATATACCTCTGAATTGCTTAGCCACTTGAGCCACTCTTTTACCTCATTTTGCTTGAACTAGTTTGAATTATGGTGTTGTCACTTGCCAAAAAGGCTGGAAGGTTTAGGTTGTTGGACCACTGTACTGTGGCTTATAGTAAATGATTTAATAATAAGATACAGTTTTACTAAGGTAAAGCCTATGTATTTTAATGGAGGGGATTATTGAGGCAATTATCCTGACAATTCAAAACAATCTTTAATTACTTACCTGTTTTCCACTGAATTATTTGTGTTTTTAAAGTTTTAAATAGCAGAACAATTTAGCCTTGATTAATATTAATCTTCAATGGACAAAAGGAAAAGGACAACAAGATAAAGCATAAAGAGCACAAAGTTAAGATTGAGAAAATGAATTCTGCTCAGCAGGTTTTAAAGGGAATATTCAAAAAGAATTGGGAAGAGTTCTAATAGACAATTGGCGTAAGAGACAGAAGTCTGGATCAGCAGACATTCCAAGCCGACTTTGGTGTGCTTTTCGTTCCTCTCCATTCTCCCTAATATACTTTTACATCTTGGTGATGTCCTCATGATTTTTAAAATCATTAGCATGATTTCCTATACATTTTTTTGTTTTGTTTTAGAACACTTTTAGTCTCATTTTGTGATGTGCATTTAATAATTTAGTTAGAGCTGGTGAGGACTCTTGGCTATACAGAATTTATGTAATTTGGGAGTTACCTATTATCATGTCTTCTAGTACTGGGGAAACCATGTAAGGATCTCAGTGATATCTTTGACCTAGAGAAGCGAGAACTACTTGGATGCATCTGGGAACATTTTCCAGCCCTAAGTAAACAGTGCTATAACAATGTCAATCTTGTATGAGACAAGATCCTTAGATGTCTGAAAAGAGATATCAGAAGCTTACCTCTTTTGCCTGTCTTGGCAATTGACCCTATTGTGCTTTTTATGAGATGTGTTTTATATATACCTTTACATGTATGTACACATACACACACACATATAGATATCTTTATATAGAGATACATATACAGGTGTTTATATATTGGTATATACATATAAATTGGTGTGTGTATATAGGGGTATAGGTACATAAATAAAATATTTTGTATATAAAGGTATATCTATGCATATGTGTTTATATGTATAAACATACCCTTTTATAGCCCTTTATATGTATAAACATTTTTGTGTGCTACTCCTTTGTATAGGGTATATTATATGACTTTGCCTGCCAATATATAATAATACAAAGTATCTTCAGTACTAAATTTGTCTCTCTTTTGTCTATTTGTCTATTGCCTACTGACCATGTAGAGGTCAAACCTACTGAGCAGTGCCCATTATTAGTAACAGGTTCTATGCTTGTTTTTTTCACTTTCTTGTCTATATGACCTTGGGTGAGGCACTTTGCTTACCTAGGTATTTGCCACAAAGATATTTTCAACTCTAAATATTTTATTCTTTCAGAATTTTTTAGTTCATTCTAATATTAACACCAGAAATATTTTGGGCTGAAAAATGTATTCATATTCATACAATTCATAATTGTATTCATACAATTTCAGTTTCTTTAGCATATTGCTTTTGCTTAATTATCTAATGTTGGTCCCCATACCCTTGGGGGAGATGAGTACACTGCATTAATGTAGACATTCTAACTAGAGAGAAAACTGAGTAATTCATCTATTATTCTGTGGATTTACAAGTAAATCCACATTCCAGTGGATCAGAGCCCCTTCTGAGACATTTTGTTTACTTTTGATAGAAGTTTGCCCTTCATATACCTGCCACCTTGAATTCTCTTACCTTGTTAATCTCCCAGTTTGAACAGTAACATGTTCTTTTAATGTTGCCACTTGCTATAGAGATAGACCAGTTCCTGACAATAACTTGTACAGACTGGTGACATGTTTGAAAATAACATAGCATTTCCTAGAAGAGTGCTGTCTTTTGATTGCATCATTGATTTTTTTCCTTCTGCCATTCTGTTTCTTACCAAGTATACTGTGAACTTCTTATCAATATTATCAGGGATATATGAGAAACCTAGCATTCCTCTGGGAATATTATTTGTGTTGTTTCTCTCTAAAAACACAATGGAAAAAGAGGCTCTTTGATTTCCATGCAGTCTTTCAGACAGTTAAAATACTAAATTTTAGCACAATTATATGTTCTAGCTGTAAAACAACCACTTGATAATCTTAACATTAATTAATAATCTTAAATATTAAAATAAAGAAAAGACACTTTCAAAATTACTGTCACTAAATTGGCATCATAAATTAGTAATTATGACTTCGAGGTTATGAATGATACATATTTAAGGACAATTAATGAACAAAATCTTTTTGTGTATTCTCTGCAGGAGTTAATATTAGCTAAAATAATCCAGTTCACTGTAGCAGGAACCTTACCTTTGTCAACATTTGCGTTATACTTAGAATGCTAAGGCTAAATAGGACCTGATCCAATTTCTGTGTTTAATACATGATGAAACTCAGGGGTAAATGACTTGGCTAATGTGAAGTAGTGTTGGAGGTAAGATAATTTCATGGATCTTGTAGTAACGATTTATTTATTAAAAAGTAACTCATAAATGAAGAATGATTCTTCCCGTTCTTGAAACATTTTAAATTATGTATCTTTGGGAGTCTCCTTTATTTAATGTTTTAGTGACAAATTCAAAACAATAATGTTCAGTTCAAAGGTAAAAAAAGATTAGTTTCAAACCAAGCTAACCTAGATAAACGGTCTAGGCCAGGCATTATTATTATTATTTTTTTTTGTATGCTTAAAGTTCACGTCTTCAAAAAGGAAAGCCAAGGAGTCTTTGGCACATTATATATTTTTTCCCTATATCTAGGAAGGTTGGTCATATTTCTTCAGATGTATAAGAGCTGACACATATTTTAATGATTTTGTTCAACATGAAATAACAAGGAACTAAGGGGTGAATCCTAAAGAAGGGCAATTTGTAATACACAGACATAAAAAATATGATTTAAAGGTGTCTTTTATAGTGTTGTTTGATTTTTTTGTATTGTGGATGTTGTTATTTAATTAGCATTTTGTTTTTAAGCTTGTAAATTTAGCATAGCACTTAAAATCGTTTTCTATCTTTATGTGATTATCTGTGCATAGATGTGTTTTTATATAGAACCTAACTGTGGTAAACAAAATAACATATACTCAAAGTAGCCTAAATATTTTTTAAAGTGCAAATGGATTTTCACAAAGTGAATACACCGATTTCATCAACACCCAGATGAGAATAAAACATCATCATTCTTGAAAACCTCATTCACCCTCCCATGCCCAGAATCAGCAATTATCCCGACTACTATCATCATTAATTAGTTCTTCCTGTTTTTGACCATTATATAAATGGAATCTTACCGTATGTACTCTTTCCTGAATATTATAGTTTATATTACATGTATGAAATTCATTCATATTGTCACATGTGGTTGTAACTTGTTTATTTTCATTGTTCTATAGTATTCCATCACATGAATACACCACAATTTGTCTTTTCTATTACTGATGAACATTTTGGTTGTTTGGTTATGTAAACAGTGCTGCTCTGACCATCATCCACAGGTCTTTTTGTGCATAAATATAAAGAAGTGAAATTATTGGGTCATAAGGTAGATGTGTGTTCAGTTTTTGTAAATACTGCTGAATGGTTTTCTAAAGTATAGTCCATTTTTTTTTAAGATTTTATCTATTTGACAGAGAGAGATCACAAGTAGGCAGAGAAGGAGAGAGAGAGAGAGAGAGAGGGAGGAGGAAGCAGGCTCCCCGCCCAGCAGAGAACCCCATGCGGGACTCGATCCCAGGACCCTGAGATCATGACCTGAGCTGAAGGCAGAGGCCTAACCCACTGAGCCACCCAGGCAGCCCCTAAAGTATAATTCTTAACAGCAATATGAAAATTGTAGCTCTTTTCAAACTCATCAATCCTTGGCATTTTCAGTCTTTTAAATATTGTCATTCTGGCAGTTATGTAGTAGTATTTCATTGTTGTTTAAATTTGCAGTTAATTTCATTTTGGTTAAATTTGATAACTAAAATACCCCTTTTCAAACATTTATTAGCCATTCATATATACTCTTTGGGAAAGTGCCTGTTCATGATTTGTGCCCATTTTTTTCTATTATCTTATTGTTCTTTGTAGATTTTGTCTTATATATGTTGTTAACAAATTATATATATATATATATATATATATATATAAAACTTTTTCTGCTCCGTGGTTTACCTTTTAAATATCTCTTTGGATGAACAAAAGTGTTCAATTTTAATGTAGTCCAATTCATCAATTTTCCCTTCATGATTACTACTTCCTTTGTATTGTTTTCAAATCTTTGCCTACTCCAAGATCATGGAAGTTTTCTGTGATATATCCTATTTATTGTCTTGCTTTTATAATTAGATCTACAGTTAAATCAAGTGATCACATAAATGTAAGCCTATTCTATTCTCTTCCATTGGTGTATTTGTTTATCCTTAGGTGAAAACACACTTTCTTAATTATCATAGTTTTTCATAGGGCTTCATGTCTGGTACTATAGGTCCTCTAGCTTTATTCTTCTTCAAGATATTCCTGAAGGGAGGATTCTGGAGGATTGGAGTAGCTAAATGTCAGGAATCTGTGTTCTTGTCTAGACAACAGTTGTACTGGTGGAATCTGTCTGGTGTAACTACAGACATATTTCACTTTATTATGTTTCACTTTATTGTGTTTTGTGGGTACTGTGTTTTTAATAAATTGAAGGTTTGTGGCAACCCTGAATCAAACATTACTATTGGCATATTTTCCCAGTAACATGCTCTCACGTTGTGTCTCTTTGTCACATTTTGGTAGGTCTTACAATATTTCAAACTTTTTCATTATTATTATATTTATTATGGGGATCTCTCATCTGAAATTACAACTCACTGAAAGGTCAGATGTTGGCATTTTTTAGCAATAAAGTATTTTTAAATTAGGGTGTGTACTTTTTAAAAGACATAATGCTATTGCACACCTAATAGATTACAGTATAGTGTAAACATATTTTTTATGCATTGGGAAGCCAAAAACTTGATTTAATTTATTTCTTTGTACTATTTGCCTTATTGCAATGATCTGGAAATGAACCTACAATATCTGAGCTATGCCTGTGTTTTGGAACTCTAGAGTGTGTTGAAGGCTTGTTACCTCCAAGGTAATTCTTGGATGGTAAATTGTGGTTAGTTTGGTTCATTTTAGCTCTCAGCACAGTACCATCTACCCATAATCCATTCCTAACCATTCTTGAAGCAACGTGCACTTAGCCTGCAGGAGCCAGGGTTGGCAAAAAGGACACCGTCCTCCCTATATTTGGGATTTGTACCCTAATCGTTGATTGCTGTTTCTAATCACAGAGGTACAAAGAATCAAGTGGCCACTGCTGTTGCACCTCTCCTTATTGTTGTAAACCCTTCCTCCTCTGGATATAACAACTTCAAGTGGACTTCATTTTTCTCTTTTCCCCTTTTATTGGAGTGAGGCACTAAATATTATATAACATTCGAGAGCAATTGCATATATGAGGAAAATTAGGAAGTGATTCCTCATGCAAAGGAAAAGATACATGTTCATTAAAGATCTGAGAAGACTTAAAGTTTACAGTTCAAGCTGGTCCTCAGCATAGAAGCAGCCTATGGGGCACCTGGGTGGCTCAGTCGTTAAGCATCTGCCTTTGGCTCAGGTCATGATCCCAGGGTCCTGGGATCGAGCCCCACATGGGGCTCCCTGCTTTGGTGGGAAGCCTGCTTCTCTCTCTCCCACTGACCCTGCTTATGTTCCTGCTCTCACTGTCTCTCTCTCTATCAAATAAATAAAATCTTTTTTTAAAAAAGCAGCAGCCCACAATAATAAAAACATAAAACACAAAAAAGCAAAAATTAAAAAAAAAACAGCAAAACATGAAAGGGGTAGAATCTGATTTCTAGAGTTACCACATTATTAGACTCAAATGTCAGTTTTCAACAGAAATATCACAACACACACAAAAAAATAGGAAAGTACAGCCCATCCAAATGAAAACAACATATCAATAGAAACTGTCCCTAAAATGGTAGACTTGGATATTCTTGGCTTTTTGAATTTCTGTATAAAATTTATAAGCAGCTAATTTGTGTTATCCATTTATGTTTTAAATATACTTGCTGAGATTTTGATTTGGGTTACATTGAATATATAGTCTAACTTAGAGATGATTAATATATTACTATAGTAGGTCTTCCAGACCATGAGCATTGTATAGTTTTTCATTTCATAAGATTTTCTTTTTTCTTTTCTTCTTCTTTTTTTTTTTTTTTAGTTTAAATAAAAGAGGGAATTTATTACATGAACACAAAGGTTCTTTCAGGGATTCCAACAGCCATAATGGGTCATAGCTAGAAGCACACCTTTCTGAAGGACAGATCATGTTGTAATCACAGATTTCTACTTCTGGGTTTTGCAAGATCATGAAGAGAATATCCTAGAGGACAGTCCTCCCTGTATAGTGCATAAGGGACTAGAATGTAGATTCATTTCTGCTTGCTTTTTGATCCTTATAGTAATTTATTCTGACCGCAAACTTGTCAAGCTCATGTTGGCAGATATTCATAAGCTTATTTAAACCTCCCCAAAATGGTTCAACAGCTGGAAGAGCACCTCAAGTCTGAATGTGTAAATTAACTTTGCTCTCTGAAGAATGGGTTGTAGTGTAACTGCAAAATTCTACTTCCAAATTCTTCGTGATCATGTAACAAAGAGAATTTCCTAGAGTATGGCCTCCTTGTGTAATACAAATGTCATACACTGTCTATCTGTTCCAGCTGCCTGGACTGTTTTCCAGGGCTGTCTTCCTCTAGCCTTCAGCCACTGAGGTCTTCAATTCAGTTATTTTTCTCTCCAGCTCTTGATCCTCTTTCATTGCATGGTGAGGGGTGGAGTGGCGGTGGTGTGTCTCCTGAAATGCTCTGGTGGTGCTGGCTGATTGGAGGCTCTAACCTATATCATGAAACATGTGGGAGAAGCAGCTAGTAAGGAATTCTTTTTTTTTTTTTAAGATTTTATTTATTTATTTGACAGAGAGAGATCACAAGTAGGCAGAGAGGCAGGCAGAGAGAGAGGAAGGGAGGCAGGCAGAGAGAGAGGAAGGGAAGCAGGCTCCCCGCTGAGCAGAGAGCCCAATAGGGGCTTGACCCCAGGACCTGAGTGGAAGGCAGAGGCTTTAACCCACTGAGCCACCCAGGCGCCCCGAGTAAGGCCTTCTTTATCTCAATAATTTTTAATAAGATTTATTTTTAGAGCATTTTTAGAGTCACAGCAAAATTGAGTATAAGGTACAGAGAGTTCTCATGTATCTCTGCCCCAGCTCACTCACAACCTTTCCCACTGTCAGCACATTTTTTTTTCCTCTCTCTCTCTTTTTTTTTTTTTTAGATTTTATTTATTCATTTGATAGATAGAGATCACAAGTAGGCAGAGAGGCAGACAGAGAGAAAGGAGGAAGCAGGCTCCCCGCTGAGCAGAGAGCCGGACGTGGGGCTCAATCCCAGGACCCTGAGATCATGACCTGAGCTGAAGGCAGAGGCTTTAAACCACCTAGCCACCCAGGTGCCCCAATCTTTATTTTTTTAAATAAAGATTTTATTTATTTGTTTTAGAGAGAGGGAGCACTTGTGAATAGGGAAGGGCAGGGGGAAGGGAGAGGGGAAAGGAAGAGGGAAAGGGAGAAAGAATCTGATGTAGATTCCACACTGAGTGCAGAGCCCCAATACAGTGAGATCATGACCTGAGCCAAAACCAAAGTTGGCCACTTAACTGACTGAGTCACCCAGGCACCCCACACTATCAACACTTTCAACCAGAGTAGTACATTTGTTACACTTGATGAACCTACATTGACCATCATCATCACCCAAAGTCCATAGTTTACATTAGAGTTCACTCTTGATCTTGTACATTCTGTGGGTTTTAACAAATGTGCAATACCTGTGTCCACCATTATCATATCCTACAGAAAAAAGTTTCATTGTCTTAAAAATCTTTTGCTCTGTACTTGCTTATGTGTCCCTTCCTTTTTTTTTTAATATATATTTTTCAGGATTTTATTTATTTATTTGACAGACAGAGATCACAAGTAGGCAGAGAAGCAGGCAGAGAGAGAGGAGGAAGCAGGATCTCCGCTGAGCAGAGAGCCCGATGCGGGGCTCGATCCCAGAACCCTGGGATCATGACCCGAGCCGAAGGCAGAGGCTTTAACCCACTGAGCCACCCAGGCGCCCCTCTGTCCCTTCCTTTTAGCCACTGACAGCCTCTGGTCTTGTTATTACTTCTATAGTTTTGCCTTTTCCATTATGTCATATAGTTAGAGTCATAATGTTTTCATCTGGCTTCTTTCATTTAGCAATCTTCATTTACATTTCCTCCATGTCTTTTCATGGCTTGCTATGATCTCTTCATGGCTTGCTCAATTCTTTTCATGGCTTGCTCAATTCTTTTTCTCACTAAGTAGCATTCCATTGTTTGGATGTACTATAGTTAATTTATCCATTCATCTAGTGAAGGACATCTTGATTGCTTCCTAATGTTGGTGATTATTAAAAAAAAAAAGCTGATATAAACATGTGCAGGTTTTGTGTGGAAGTAAGTTTTCAACTAATCTGAGTAAATACCAAGGTGTATGATTGTTGGATCATATGGTAAAAGTATGTTTAGTTTTGTAAAAAAATGCCATACTATCTTCCAAAGTGTTTGTACCATTTTGCATTCTACTCAGAGCAATGAATGAAATTTCCTTTTGTTTCACATCCTTATCAGCATTTGGTGTGCTTGGTGTTTGGGCTGTTGTTTTTTTTCCATTCCACTTGTAGTGGTATCATAGTAATTTAGTTTGCAATTCCCCAGTGAAATATGATGTTAAGTCTCCTTTTATATGCTTATTTGCCATTTTTTAAATCTTCTTTGGTGAGGTGTCAATGCAGTACTTTGGCCCATTTTTTCAAATGGGTTTCTTTCTTACTGCTGAATTTTAAGAGTTCTTTGTATATTTGGTATAATAGTCCTTTATCAGATTTTTTTTTTAAATATTTTCTCCCATTGTGCACCTTGTCTTCTCATTCTTTTCAGTATCTTTCTTACAGTACAAGTTTTTAATTTTAATGAAATCCAGCTCATCAGTTATGTCTTCCATGGATCAAGTTTTGATGTTGAATCTAAAATATTACCACCATACCCAAAGTCATCTAGATTTTCTCCTATGTATCTTCTAAGAGATTTATAGTTTTGCATTTTACATTTAGGTCTGTGATGCATTTTGAATTCTTATTTGTGAGAACTGCTAAGATCTGTGTCTATATATGTATTTTTTTAAGTAGGCTCCAAGTCCAGCATGGAGCCCAAAGCTGGGCTTGAATTCATGACCCTAAGATCAAGACCTGAGCTGAGATCAAGAGTTAGATGCTTAACAGACTGGACCATCCAGGCACCCCAAGATTTTTGTATTTTTGGTGTGTGATGTTCAGTTGTTCCAGCACCATTTTTTGAAAAAACTATCATTTCTCCATTGTATTATTGGTTAGAGATCTGTTGACTATACTTATGTTTGTCTATTTATGGGCCCTCTCTTCTGTTGCAGTGATATATTTGTCTATTCTTTAGTTGGTACAACACTGTCTTGATTGTTGTAGCTTTATAGAAAGTCTTTAGGTTGGGTAATTTTAGTCCTCTGACTTCGTTTTCCTTGGTGTTATATTCTCTCTTTTGAATCTTTGTTTCTCCATATAAATTTTAGAATCGGTTTGTCAATATCTACAAACTAGTTGAGATTTTGGTTGGGATTGCTGTGAATCTATAGATCAATTTGGGAAGATCTGGCATTTTAACAATATTAAGTCTTCCTATCTATAAACATGGAATATCTCTCCATTTATTTAGTTCTTTGATTTCTCTCATCAGAGTTACATAGTGTGTCTCATATAAATCTTGTATATATTTTGTTAGATTTACACCTAAGTATTTCATTTGTGGGGATGCTGATGTAAATGGCATTATTTTTCATTTCAAAGTCCACTTGTTCATTGCTGATGTATAGGAAAATGATTGACTTTTGTATATTAATGTTAAATCCTGCAACCTTGCTAAAATAGCTGTTTAGGTGCAGGAAATTTTTTGGTGATTTTACTCTACTAATGAGCCCATCAAAGGCATTCTTCATTTCTGTTACAGTGTTTTTGATCTTTAGCATTTTAAATTTTTTCTTTGAATTTCCATCTCTCTGCTTACATTATCCATCTATTCTTGAAGGTTGTCTACTTCTTCCATTACAGTTTTTAAAATAGTAATCACAGTGTTTTAAATTTGTGATCTAATAATTCCAGCACATTTATCATATCAAGTCTGATTCTGGTGCTTGCTCTGTCTCTTCATACTGTGCTTTCTGTCTTTAGTATGCCTTCTGACATTTTGTGAACAGCCTGAAATGGTGTACTGGGTAAAAGGAACTTAGGTAAATAGATCTTTAGTGGTATGGTGATAAGGCATGGCAAAGGGGAAGTGTTCTTTAGTCTTATGATTAAGTCTTAATCTTTTAGCCAGCCTGTGTCCCTGGGCTGTGAATGTCACAAGGTCTTCTCAGTTTCCCCCAGTTCGGTGGGACAGGATGGCTAGAGGGTTTTGAAGTTGTATTTTCCTTCCTCCACATCAATAATGTTGTATAGTTTTGTATGACTGCTCATTTTCTAATTGATTTATTTCTAAATATTTGATTTTGGGGGCTGCTATTTTAAGTAGTCTTGTTTGTATGGTTTATTTCTCTAATATTGTTTTATGGATAAAAGTGAAATAGATTTTTTATACTAATCTTGTTTCCAATGAACTTTCTAAATTCATAAAGTAATATTCAAATTTCACAAACTTGCTTGAATTTTCTGTGTACTTGGTCATGTTATCTGCATAGAACAGTTTTTATTTCTTCTTTTTCAATTATGATACCTTTTCCTTCTGCCTTATTGCTGTGGCGAGGACATCAGACACAATGCTGGGTAAAAGTGATGATAGCAGAAATCCTATCTCATTGATTTCAGAGGAAAACTTTCAGTATTTTACTAGTAAGTATAATGTTTATTGTAGTTTCTTCCTCCCCCCCACTTTTTTTTTTAATAGATAACATTTGTCAGATTAAGGAGATTTCTTTTTATTCCGAGTGTATTGAGTTTTTGTCTTAAATAGGTATTGAATTTTATAAAAAGTTTATCTGCATCTGTTGAGATGATCATATGATTTTGTTTTGTTTTGTTAATATGGTGAGTTTTATGGATTAATTATCTTGAAAATTAAACCATTCTTGCATTTCTGGGAGAAATTCAAATTGATCATAATGCAGTAGCCTTTTTATGAGTGACTGGATTCAGTTTGTTAGTATTTCTTAGAATATATGCATTTATATTCTTTTTTGAAAAAATATTTTATTTATTTATTTGAGAGAGAAAGAGCAGGATCAGGAGCAGGAGGGACATGAAGATAGAATCCAAAGCAGACTCCCTGCTGAGTGCAGAGCCCCTCCCAGGCTCAATCCCATGACCGTGAAATCGTGATCTGAGCTGAAACCAAGAGCTGGTCGCCTAACTGACTAAAATACCAGAGGCCCCTGTGCATTTATATTATTAACAGAAATTGCCTTGCATTTCTTTTTGTGTGTGACTTTTTGGGATAATACTAGATTACTAATGAGTTACTATTTGTCACTTTTTCTAGAGCTTGTGTAAGAGCAGTATTATTTCTTCATTAAATGTTTATAAAAATTCAACAGGGCCTGGAGATCTCCGTGTAGAAAGACTATAAACTATGGGTTCAATTTTTGAAAAAAATGGGGAAATATTACACTTTTCATTTCTTCTTGGGTGGGCTTTTTTCCTGAGTTACTTTTTTTTAAATAGAAATATTATTGGGGCACCTAGGTGGCACAGTTTGTTAAACGTCCAACTCTTAGCTTTGGCTTAGGTTGTGATCTCAGGGTCATAGGATTGAGCCCCAGGTCAGACTCCATGCTCAGCACAGAGTCTACTTGAGACGCTCTCTCCCTCTCCTACCCTTCCCCCTTCACAGTCTCTCTCTCTCAAATAAATAAATAAATCTTTTAAAAAGGAAATATTATTGACATATAGTAGTCTATTCATTTCATGTGTGTACCATTGTATATTCTTACCTCCTTTGTCATAAATTAATTGACCATATAAGTGTGGGTTTATTTCTGGGCTCTCTTCTATTCCATTGATCTGTTTTAATGCCAATACTATACTTTGTAGTATAGTTTGAAATCAGGAGCATGATACTTCCAGAGTTTTTCTTCTTTCTCAAGATTGCTTTGGCTATTTGGTATCTTTTGTGGTTCCATACAAATTTTAGGATAACTTGTTCTAGCTCTGTGAAAATACTTTTGATATTTTCATGGGAATTACATTGCATATGTAGATTATTTAGGATAGTAATAAATACCACTTGAGCGTGGTATATGATCTTCTTAATAAAATGTTCAGTTCAGCTTGCTAATATTTTGTCAAGGATTTTTGCACTATATTCATTAAGGATATTGGCCTGTAATTTCCTTTCCTTTCTTTTCTTTTCCTTTCCTTTCCCTTTCTTCTTTTCTTTTTTGTTTTCCTTCCTTCCTTCCTTCCTTCCTTCCTTCCTTCCTTCCTTCCTTCTATCTTTTGTCTTTCTGTGTGTGTGTGTGTGTGTGTGTGTGTGTGTGTGTGTGATGTCTTTGTCTAGTTTTGTTATCAGGGTAATGATAGCCTCATAGAATGAGTTTGAAATTGTTCCTTCCTTTTTAGTTTCTTGGAATACTTTCAGAAGGATAGATACTAACTCTTTTTTAAATGTTTGGTAGACCTCTGTGAAGCCATCTGGTCTTGGACTTTGATTGGGTTTTTGTAAGCTGTACTTTTCTAGGGATTGGTGCATTTAATTTAAATGTTCAAATTTTTCTTTGGCATGGAGTTGCTCATTATATATTCTTGTTATATTTTTAATATTTATAAAATTTGTAGTGATGTCACCATTTTTTATTCTTGATGTTAGAAATGTATGTCATCACCTGTTTTCTTAGGCAGTTTTTTTGGGTGTTAATCAAATTTATTCATTACTTTAATGAATAATTACATTATTTGGCTTTTTAAAATGTGTTTTCCATCAAATGTGTTTTTATTTTATTAATTTTTGTTCTTTCCTCATTACTGACTTCCTCATACTTTGAGGGCATTAATTTGATATTTGTTTACCTAATTTCATGAGATGAACCTTAAATCATTAATATTTAGCCATTCTTCTTTTCAAAAAAATGTATTCTAAGGCTAAAGAGTTTTCTTCTGGGTACAGCTTTATCTCCATTCTGTCTATTTTTTTCCTTGTTTGCAAATATTTTTAATTTCCTTTCATTTTTTAAAAAGATTTTATTTATTTATTTGAAAGAGAGAGATAGCAAGAGAGCATGAACGAGGAGGAGATGGAGAAGCAGGCTTCCCACGAACAGGGAGCCCGATGTGGGACTTGATCCCAGAGCCCTAGGATCATGACATGAGCTAAAGGCAGATGCTTAACTGACTGGGTCACCCAGGTGCCCCTAATTTGCTTTCATTTTTGAAGGATTTTTTGTTCTGGATAGATTTTGAAGTTATAAATTCTTTTACTTTAGAATTCCAAATGTGTCATTCATCCTGTTTTTTCTTGGATCTTATCACTTATTTTGAGAAGTCACTTTTCAGTGTTATTTTTGTTTCTCTAAAGATAATATTTCTTTTAACAACTTAAGATTTTGTTTGTTTTTTTCTCTTTTATTTGCAGTTTTACTGTGATATGCCTAGGTGGGATTTTCTTTGTGTTTATCTTTCTGGGAGTTTATAGCACTATTTGAATTTATGGATTAATGCCCTCCATTACTTTTGGAAAATTCTCAGTCATCATCTCTTTACATTGGTTCTTTATTCTCTTTCCACTTCCCTTCTAAGATACAATTACCCTTATGTTAGTCCTCTTCATCATGTTCCCTATAGTATATTAAAGGTGGCCACAGGTTCTTTGCCCCTTCTGCCATCAAGGGGCAGAATATGTTTTCCCCCTGACCCTACGTTCTTGTAATCTGGACTGGTTCAATGACTTGATTTAACTATGAGTACCTCATTTCTTCAGCCAGTGGCACACAAAGTATAGTCCCTGGACCAGCAGTATAAGCATCTAGAGCTTGTTAAAAATGCATATTTTTTGGACTTATTCCAAATCCACTAAATTAGAAACTCTGGTGATAGGGTACTATGAGTGTTTTTTGACAAATCTGGGTGATTTTCATGCATGCTAAAATTTTAGAGTAACTGTCCTAGGCAATGGTGATTTGTCCATGGGAGGATCAGATGAAGCAGGATATTTGATTCCTTCTCTATGATTATATGAACCCTAGAAGGTGGAAGCTCTCTTTTCCTGGTGGTATTGCTAAGAGTGTGTGATGTAGACTGGGAGCTGTTGTTAGCCGTTGTCATTTACTTAGCAGAAAAAATTTCCTATGGAGTAAGACAGTATGAGATGGATACATACATAAGATAGAGCCCAGACAACTTTGTTTAAACTCTGAATCCAACTGTGCCTAAAGCTTCATATTAGCTCTTGGCTTTTCAATTATATGAACTTTTTTTTTCTTAAGCTAGTTTGATTTAGTTTATGCACTTAGAAGTAAAGAATCTTGACTAATACACAAGTAAACTCCCACTTCTTCCAAATGATAATCTCATGCAGTGCCCCTAACATGTAAAATAGGTAACTATAGATCTTCTCTGAGTGGAGCAGAGATAGAAGGCTTCAAATCTTACCATGTGGCTTTTCCCAGGCCTCCCTCAGCTACTCCTGGAGACTTTTTGCAGAACAATCATAAAGCTCGAGGCAACATATATTAAAACCATTTGTGGTAGACCTTGTGGTGGCTTATGACAGAACCTCTTGTTCTGCCTGATTTCAGCTACAACTGAGACGGAAAGTTGCTTAAAGTGGTTCAACTCAAGCATCCTGCTGTTTCTCTGCTTGTCAGTTGCTGGGCTTTCTCTCAACTAGGGTTTGCCTAGCTCAGAATAGGCAACCTGGAAATTCTGAGTAGTTCATTCCTCTGAGGTCAAGCTTCTGCAGGGATGAGTATGTAAGTGTTCTGGCCTTCCATCTTGTAGAAGCACATTTCTTAGACACATTTTCTGTAATTCCAGAGGATTTCCAGTGGGATTGGATTCTAGGAACCCATAGAAGTAACAAGAACAATCCTGTATCTTCCTTTTCCCTCTTTCCCTGCCTTACTGCCTTTTTTTTTTTTTCCTTTTGTGATTTTTTTTTTTCCAGAATAAGCCACCTGTATCCAGTCCTTTTCTCAGACTCTGCTTTTGGGAGAAACTAAACTAAGACATCAGTGTTATAAAGAATAGAACTGGGAGTTAGAACTTATGTCTCTGAATCTTAGCTCTGTGAGGTAAGTTATGATATAGGCCTAATCATTTCCTTTCTCTAGGCCTTAGATGTGCCGTTTATAAAACAAAGAGGTTGAATTAGCTTCTTACTTAGTTTATTTTAGGTCTGAATTATCAGGCTCCTTCTCACTCTGACTTTCATGTAACTCTATATACTGCTTCAGAAGCTGAATAATTACATATGAAATGAGAGTGATAAGGCTGGCCAATATGAAGAATCAGGCCCTCGTGGTTTTCCCCTCTTTTGTAAACACCATTCTTAATTTTTCTCCATAGTCCCCGTTCTCTCCTCCTCCCACCACCACAACCCAACCCCTGCCCTGGAGTATCCAGATGACTTGTCTCACCCTTCTCCTTGATTGGTCCTTGTAGATACAGACCCAGAAAAACAACCAGAAATACTCAGCTCTGAGCAGACTACACACGGCTATTTTGACAGGCCAGCAGCTCTCAAAATCACAGATATTTAGAGCCTCATGTTTATGTAGGACATAGAGATTGAGAGTAAAAACAAGTATAGGCTGAATATGATCAACTCTCTGGATGACTAAACACAGCATAATAGACTTAGTACTTTAGGGCTGGAGCCAAAAATACTTAATGAAAAAATGGCTTCAATTTCACATTGATTTAAAAAAATGAAATGTTACACCTGGGGATCCAGCCATATATTTCAATCTACTTTTCCTTATAATTTGAGACAAATTGGAATCTATGATAATGAACACAATCAGGAAGGAAAAGTCTGTTTTTCCTTCAGCAACTAGAAACGATCAATTTAAAATTGTATTGTTGTTGTTGTTTTCACATAGTGGTGACTTCCAGTGGAGCCTTAATACAATGATTGTGTTGATCCCTGTTGGGAAAAGAAGAGAGGGAAGAGATGCTTGCTGTTTTAAAAAGGAAGCAGAAGGAGTGTGGAGGGTGTGACAAAGAGGACATTCCTGCATGCTATTGTCATGGGAGACAGATTCCTCCATGCTCCCCAAGGGTTCCCTCTGCAGGGCTGGTCTTAAACACAGGAGGGTTAGGAACCACCTATGAATGTTATTTAAGGGATTTATGCAGAGTTTCTGTCTTTCGATGTGCTTTCTCCGCTTAGTCCTTAATGTGTGAAATTCCTTTGGGGTCAGATCCATTCCTTTTCTAAGTAAAGAAAAACTCTATTGGAAAACACCTTTGAGGAGTTCTAGTGGATAGAGTCCTGAGTTGGGAGTCAGCAGGTAGAACTTTTGCCTCTGTTCTGAAGATAATTAACTGTGAAATCAGGGAGGTCACTTAACCTTTCCCTGGTTTGCTCTCTACATCTCTAAAATGAGTGAGTTCAGAAACAATGATTTCTGCCATCCTTTGCAGCTCTAAAATCTGGATTATTAATGGAAATTAATGATAATATTTAAACAGCAGATATATTTTTTCTTAGAGTGGATTTGATGAGAGGAGGTGTGTATCTGGACTTAGAGAATCTGGAGGGCCATGAAATGTGCTTCTTTACAATTTTTACCTGTCCTGCTTATTGCCACCCCATCTGCAGCATTGCATGAAGTGACATGAAATAGAGTAGGAGGCTTAGAATAGTCTAAAATGAATGGCTTTTACTGAAAGACAGACCTAAGTTCTAATCCTGGCTCTGTCACTTATAAATGGTCACAGGAAGTTACATGACAGCTCTGAGACTCAATTTATATACCAATAAAATGAGGACAATAATACTTTCATTATGGGGTGTCAAATATCCTGGGAATGATGGTCAGACAGAAATAGTCAAGGGAAGGAAGATTATGAAGTTTTATAAGACAGTTTTGTCCTCTGGGTAACACTGTGTCTCCCTAATACAGAAGATCATAGAGTTCTGCTGTCTGCAGGGTATTAATTTGAAAGTTGAAGGGAGTCATCAGGCAGTCTAATTCTTTCACAATTACACCAACAGTTATGTTATTACTGCTCAATGCTGTGTCATTTCAAAGATGGCAGCCAGTGTTGACATCAATAGAGCTTGCAACATTTTCCCAAAGCAGTGATGCCTCATAGATCTCATCAATATCACTTTGAAAATGGACTCATATCCAGACACATGAAAAGAAAGAACATGGTTATGGATCATTGCTGTGCAGCACATGGGCTGTATTGAACACAGAAAACAATCTGAAATAACTGAAATCATTATTTTGATGAGAAAAGTCTGCACTGAAACCCATGCTTGTTATTAACATTCGTGATGTTGTTAGAAAATCTTACTAATCTTCTTGTATTCTAATTGGTTTGTTAAGTATAAAACTTTAACCATAAAGAAGAGCAAAACATCTAAGCATATATTTTTAGTTGACTCTGGAAATTCATCATTGTACTGTGTGCTCTTTATACTTTAGAGATGATTTGATGATAAAAAAAAACAACTTTTATAATTCTTGATTTTTTATTAAAAGGCTTTTAAATTCTTCTTTGGATCCATGACTCCCAAACTTTCTAGTGTTATGTGATCAGTCTCAAATCAAGGGCATTTGGAAATTAATCTTAACTCTGAGGATGATGGATTTTGAAATTCTTAAAAATGCTATAACAGTTTGGGTCTAATATGTGGACCACTTAAATTTAAAAATGCTGCAGCTTTTCAGTTCTCCCTATTATAGAATCAACAAAATGTATTCCTCCTTTTATTTCTGAACAGTAAGAATACTATTTAGATTTTTGGCAGTTCATTCCTACAGGCTGGGACATTGAGATGCAGATTACTAATGCCCACTATGAAAAGTTGGTGTGGGAAAACATGCAAGTTTCCAGTAATCTTCCCTTCCTTATATATTGATTAATAATTCCCTTTAAGTGAAATAATGCAGCATATGCTTTATAGGTATTACTTGGCTCCTTATTAGAACTAGAAAGAGGAACCATAAAATACAACAGACTACCTGCCTCTTGGTAGTTATAATACATCTATAGGTAAAACTACTAAATACACATTAATTCCTACCTGGAAGATTTATTTTCTGCATGAAAGCAATAATACGTATGTCTTAACTTCTTTTATAACACCAAATGCCAACTACCTACATGAGGAAGGGAAATGATACCTAGAGTCATTCAGAAGATTACTGATGAGTATGATAAGGTCCCAACTTGCAGCATCCACACAAAATCATTTTATTAAGAAAAATTTCTTTTATTAATGGAGAAACAGTGGGCTGTGTATTTCTGTTTCAGTAGAAGACTACCCAGCTCTTATGTAATTACACTGGAGCACCTTTATTCTCAGGAACAACAGCATTGTAATGGATGTACCATCAGGCAGCAACCAGATTTATTTCCTGAAACAGAAGAGCTTTGCGGTGTATAGTAAGTAGGGCATTTCTGTGAGCAGAGAATAAAAACAGCTGAAGGAACTTACTAACTTACTAACATGCTATTTGACCTCTTATAATTGTATACTATTTGCTAAAAGGTCAAAGTTGAGGTGGTAAAGGAGGAAGAAAGTATAGGAGGAGACAGAAGAAATGATAGGGTATTCAGAAACAACTTGAATTCTTTCTGCTTTGCGGCTTGTTGAATCCTTTAAAGGATTTCCTGCATAGCTAGGTTGATATTCTGATTTTGAGATGGTTGGATTCTAGTTGTGAGCTCATCCAAGTCTTTTGTCTTTCCTAGGCCTAATACAGAAGAAGTTGGTTGAAGGTAGTCTTCTCACTTAGCTTCTGTTATCACTTTTGAGGAAGAGGTGGCAGAAGCAAGAGAGAGATGTAAACTTCCCGAAAGTGAGAATGGGGTGGAGGATAGTGGATCCAAGTTTTTCAGAGACCACAACCTAAGTTTAGTTGTGTACAATGTAGTAGGATCTCAGAAGGGTTTGGTGGTGTGTCCAAACTGTGGGTTCTGTAGGTAGGCTGGTGAGAGGATGACCTTTTACCTACTTTTACCTAGACTCACTTTCTCAGAGTCAGCTCTTTGTCTTGGCTTGGCCTTCACATCGGGACCATAAAAAGATTTCTCGAGTGGAGGGTTGGAGCAGAGAAAATGCGTCTAGGGACGCCTGGGTGGCTCAGTTGGTTGGGCAGCTGCCTTCGGCTCAGGTCATGATCCCAGTGTCCTGGGATCAAGTCCCACATCGGGCTCCTTGCTCTGCAGGGAGCCTGCTTCTCCCTCTGCCTCTTCCTGCCATTCTGTCTACCTGTGCTCGCGCTCTCTCTCTCTCTCTCTCATAAATAAATAAAATCTTTGGAAAAAAAAATAAAAGAAAATGCGTCTAATAGTAAAGGCTGAATCTTCCAAAAACTTGGCAGGATGGAGATTTGCATTAATTTGCTAGGACTGCTATAATGAAATACTACAAACTGAGTGGCTTAAACAACAGAGATTTATTGTCTCATCATTCTGGAGGCTGGAAGTCCATGAAGAAAATGTCACCAGAGTTAGTTCCTTCTGAGGGCTCTTAGAAAGAATTTGTTCCATGCTTCTTGCCTAGCTTCTGGTGGTTTAGTGGCAGTCTTCAGCATCCTCTCACTTGGAGACATTATCATCCCAATCTCAGTTGTTGTTGTTGTTGTTGTTTTAAGATTTTATTTATTTATTTGACAGACAGAGATCACAAGTAGGCAGAGAGGCAGGCAGAGAGAGGGGGAAGCAGTCTCCCTGCCAGCCCGATGTGGGGCTCGATCCCAGGACCCTGAGACCATGACCTAAGCCAAAGGCAGAGGCTTTAAACCACTGAACCACTCAGGCGGCCCCCAATCTCAGTTTTTTGCTTAATCAAACTATGCGCATAGTGATAGTCACTTAGGGCTGCCATAACAAAAATACCATAGACTGGATAGCTTAAAAGATATGTACTTATTTTTCACAATTCTGGAGTCTCATAAATCCAAGATCAAAGCACCATCAGAGCTAGTGTCTTGTGAAGACATTTCTTGGTGTTCAGATGGATGTCTTTTCCTTGTATCTTCACATGGCAGAGGGGAGGGAGAGGAAATAAACTCTTGAGTCTCTTCCTATAACAGCCCTGATCTCATTTATGGGGGCTCCACTCTCATGACCTAATCACCTTACAAAGGGACCACCTCTTATTGTCATTAGACGGCAGTTAGCATTTCAACATGTGAATTTTGGTGGGAAAAAACTCTCCTGTAACAGTGATGCCACTTGCCAAAATAGGGAAAATGGTGGGAAGGAAAAATCTACAGGGTAGAAAAAACCAAGAGTCTTTTGGCCAAGTTCAGATTGAAATGCCTCTAGATAGACAGATGAGGATGTCAGTTAAATAGTTGGATAGGTGAATTTTGAGCTAAACTGAGAGGTTAGAACTAGAAGATCATTGTCATTGTCATATAAATTATATTTAAAACCAAGGTGCAAATGAGTTCATTTGGGAGAATGTATAAGTAGAAAAGAAGACCAAGGATAACTTTTCACATTTCAGTGATTAGAAAGAGGAGAGAGAAGTAGCAAAAGTGATTGAAAAGGAATGGCCAGTGAGATGGAAGGCAAGTCAGGAGAAATAAGGAGGTGGGAATTTTTCAAAAAGGAGGGAGTAGACAACCGGGCTGAATGCTGCTGTGAGGTCAAGCCAGACAAGCATAGAGAAATAACCATATGAGTTGGAAATAAGGAAAACACCTTGCTAAGTTTGATTTCAGTGGAATTGAGAGGTGGAGTGGAAAACCTGATTGTAGAGGACTGAGAGGAAAATGGAAGGTGAAGAAGTAGAAATGTATTCGTATACAGTATTTTTTCCAAGAATTTTGCTAAAAAGCCGAGCAGAGATATATAGATGGATAGAGGTGAATGAGATTATACTGCAATGACAAAAACCAAATAAAATCATAACAGGACTTGATTACATTAATTCAGTAGCTAGAGGTCAGCTATCACCCTACACCATGGGTCTTCTGATTTCTGGACACAAGCTGACAGAGCTCTCCCAACATGGGACATGCTCTTTTGATGGAAGAAGGAGGGAGCGAGAGATAGAACTATACTAATCCATGTCTCAAATCTTCAGCTGGCACTTTCCATATTTGATGTTTGTTCACATTCCATTGGCCAAAACAAGATACATGGTTAAGCACAATGACAATGAGGTAGACAAGTATAGTTTTCCAGAAGGCACTGTATGTACCTCATATGGTAAAGAATAAGTGCATATACTTGACATTCTAAGGAAGAGGTAGTGAATACTTGGAAGGAATATTGCAGTGCAGCCCCCCAATCCTACATACATACACATTTTTTTCATGGATGATAAAGCATGTTAATGCTATTGAAAATAATGCAAGAGACACATTTATTGCAGAGAAAAGTCTAGTCCGTAAGAAGTATTTGTTTTTTAGGGATAAGGGCACTTTCTTACTAACAGGAGGAAAGGCATAGAGAGAGTACAGATATTAAAAAGTTGGTAGTTTTTCTTTCTAAACTTTGGTTCTATTCTCAATTCCCAATGACTTCTAAGATCAGGGTACCTGGGAGTTATATTTTGTGAAACTTGAATATTTAGGAATCTTCCCTTGTTGCCTTCAACAAAAACAAATAGATTGGTCTAGAATTAGTTTTTAATCCCCAAATGTCTTAGAGACATTGTTACATTGTTATAGAAATTAGGACAAAGAGGAGTTTTGACTAAGATCTTATTATCTCCAGGACGTGCTTCCTGCATGTCAGAGCAGCTTAATACTTACTTATTAATGAGTGCATACATGAACCACACCCACCATATTTTTCAGGCAACTTTTTAATGCCTGATTCTTTAATATTTTAAATTATATCATCTCTTTTAATTCTGGGAGAATGAAACCCAATTGCCTTTGATGACTATGAGGTATGAGAGGAAAAGATAAGTCTTACAAGCATATGCTTTGAGAATGCAGTCTTTAAATGTAGATAGATCAAGTACAATCAAGTGAAAACTCTTACATGTTAGTTGTATTCTCAATTCTGAGACCAGTGAAGAAAAGTTACATATCTATTAGGGTGGTAAAGTAGCAGGGCTTTCAGAGTGAAAACTGGATCTTCTGTGCAACGTATGTGTTGTACATCAATCTTAGTAATAACTTCTACTAGATGAACAAATATGAAAGATTTCACCTACCTATATTTCAGAAATGAACTCATTTCCTTCTCATAAAATATTCTTTTCTTCATAGCAGTGGTATAAGATAGTAACTCAAGTAATTATCACTGAGGAATGAGAACACCTACTTCAAGTGCTCTTGTATAGATGGTTTTCTTGCTCGCTTCACAAAGCAAAGCCTTTGGGATTGGAGAAATAAGTCAGAAGGCTCTAGTGTGTGGGCACTTCAATATACAGTAGAATTTTCAGCAGGTTTTGAGCTATTGAGTTGCTGCTTGTTTCCTCGAGAATCATGATTCTTAATTATGAGAAACCGATTTTGACAAAGATTGAGAGTGTCAGAGAGTTATGTGGGAAAGTTAGCTGTCAGAATATCATCTGTCCCCTATTTTTCTGCGTTTGGGAGAGTATTTGGGAACAAAGTCCCAATTTCACAGCTATTGCTCCTTAGCAGATGAATTAGCAGCAATTTGGGAAAGAGGCCCGTGACATTTCTGCCTGATAATTTTTTAATCATTCTTTAGAAGGAAAAAAAAAAAGTCTACTTGGTTCAGTTTTGAAACTTGGGCTTTGTCTTAACCAATAGCAAGCTCAGAGATCTCTCTAGGAGACAGCAAGTCTTCTGCTACAGTTTGGATATAAATGGACCAAAGTTTGAAAACCAGTTCTGCCATTTACTAGCTGACTGGCACTGGGCATGTTCTTTTACTTTGCCGAAGGAGGTTTAACTCATTTATAAATAAGAATACTAGTACTTGTCTTACTAATTTATTAATTAATTCTTTTAAAAATCATGAATTACTATATTCTCATTTCCAAGTTGTGGATCCTAGGGGTGCCAATAACATAACGAATGTTTGGTGAGTATTAACCAAGCCACTCTAAATATACCTCCTTTATTCTTTCCATCAGCTTTATGAGAGAATCAGTGCTCTCATGCTCATCTATCAGATAGGAAAACTGCTCTTAGAATTAAAGTAACTCATCTAAGTTACATAAAGTAGAAAGCATGAAGACTAAATTCAAACCAAGACAGCTTTCAGTTGAAAGTATATGCTCTTAACCATAATGTTGTAACCATTGTGAAGGTACGAGGATACCATCTCTGATGCTAGTGTGTATCCATACAAGAAAGTGAGCAGTTATAGTAACCGGACATGAAGAGTACTAAGGCATTGTGGAAGAACAAGCACTTAATTCCTCGGAATTAATTTTGGTTTGAAATCTAAGACCATGAATCTATTAAATCTATTAAAAATTTTTTTTCTGTTGTGTTTGGATTGTTGCTGATTTCAGAGCTACTAGTATTTTTAGAAATGTCAATATTTATCATTTAAAGGTCAACCTCTTTATAAAAATTCTTGATCTCATGGTAATGAAGTACCACAAGTTTTACCGAATGTCTGCTATCAAGGAAATACTTAGCCTATAGCACCAGTGACATTAAGAGGATGATCGGACTATTTAAAAGATTTTGATTTTGTTGATGAGGGATACTATTAAGAATACCTTTCATGGAAAATATGCTAATATTATTTTCATTAATCAAATGCATATTTTAATAATAACTGAAAAGTGATTTTTATGAGCATATTATAGGAGGATGTGATGTGCGAACTGCGCTGTAAAGGCACCAGTAAATCAGAATGAAACAAATGAAAGTGGTGCATTTTTAATGACTTGAAGTTTGGGTCAGATAAAATGAAGCTGTAAAGTTTTGAATTAATAGCATACCACAAGCTTGGAGACTTGCATGCAATCCAGTATTTGTGTGTGTGTGTGTATATATACTGTGTGCTATTAACTTGAAAGCAAAATGCCTTCTATAAAGCATTGCTTTTTGTTAATTAGACAACTTTGAGCCTTTGAACATGAATCATTAACTGCTGATATTGCCCTAAGGACAAATGTTTGTGATCTCCTGGGGCTGTTAGAGATAAAGAAGAGGGAAAAACAATGAGGAAAGGAAAGTGCTTATTTCTCAGTTTTAGATTATCTAATTATTTCAAGTAGAGAAATATCATTAATAGCATCACTTAAAATAGAATTAAGTGGGAAAACAGGAAGAAAGCATCTCAGTAGCAGGCATGGGATTTTTGACAATTATAAAAAATAAAATTTATTATAGAATGGCTATTTATCATTTTAATGGTGACAGGAGGCTAATGCGTTGCAAGTTTCTATATGTGAGGAAAATGTGACATCCACTAGTAACATCCATCTTAGTACAGACTGTGGGACTCTGTTTGCAAGCATACTGATCAGTCATTATTAAGGAAGTCTGTGATGTTCTTGGCAGAGGCAAAGTATATTGAAAGGGGAATTACATTATATCTTTAAACATTTAAATGTTTGGATTTTATAGTTCACTGATCTTGAGCAACCTGACTTTCATTTTGATTTCTTTTGTTCTTTGGGTCTTTGTTGATGGTGACTTTTGTATTTATTATATCACATGGAGGGATTTCCCCATCCCCCACACACATATACATAGGTTTACTTCCTATGTACTGTTTTTGTCAATCATGCTGAGTGCTTCATCCAACAACCCACACTTCCTAGGAATATTTGTTCTGGTGTCACTATCTGCTGAGCATGTGGTGGGGAAAGGGACGCTTTCCTACTTTATTCTGCAAAACTGTATGTAGTGAGGACTTGCCTTCTTTTCTCAGCTCTTACATCTCTTCTATGGCCTCTGCTAGTGGGAAACAAAAGGTATGGAGATGGTAGGTGAGAACCAAGGTGCTGGCCATTCCATTCACATTAAGAGGTATCAGCCCCCAATGATTGCAGGCAGTAAATAAGGAGAAATGGAGTGGGGAGGTCATGTTGGGGAAAAGTGGTTCTTAAACACTTTGTAAGTTGTAAAATGCTGTATTTAAAGATTACAGATATTATTATTGTTTATTGCTTTGACAGCTCAAATTCTCTAAGATTTCTCTGAAATTATGTGACGGACTAAGCTACGTTTTTCCTTCTAACACTTTCCTTCCCTTTCTTTTCTTCTCTGCACTCTTCTTGCTGTGCCACCTATTCTGCGTCAGTAAGTGGAGGTTGGAAGGTCTGGCCAAAGCTATTCCCTGCCCTCTCTTCCTGTTCCCCCTCACCTTCAAGCCATGCATGAACTAATGGCAGCATATTTTGTATCTTCTTGAATGACCATTTCATAGCACTGTTGTGTTCAGAATCTCCCATTTGAGTCACCACTAGTTTCTCCTCCAGTTCCTGGCCCTGTATGCCTGCCTCTCCCATGTCCTCTCCCTCTTACCTCACTTAATCTGTGACCCTCTTCTTTGCCTCCGTGGGAGGTATTTTTCTTTTATCTTCTTCTTTTTTTGGAGGGATCTCTTTATGTACTACATTTTAATAAAAATGCTGACCCTTTTGTACTGGCTGGCAACATTTCATGATGGTCTTTAGGCAATAAAAGAGATAAACACATTTTAAATGAAAGCAACAGGCACAGTGTGCTCAGATTGCCTTTGTTGGCTGCAAGCCAGTTTGCACAGCTAATGGTCTTCTTTTTGCATGGGTGGTTATTAGATGTTTAATGACCATCACTGTTAGAACTTTAGATGGTCTTAGATCTGGGTGAGCAGTTTGAAATCTGGCTGCCTTAGCTAAGGTCTTACTGTAAAAGGCTTCTTTCTACCTATTTCTAGATGAGATCCCAAGCAAGATTTACTTTTTGACTTGGATAAACCTTATTTGGGGAGTGGGAGTCTTAAAAACTATGGTTCTGTTTGTTTATGACTGTTATTAATCATGTAATGATCATTCATCATATAATAAACACTTGGATATTTAGAAAGAAGGGAGATTCAAATGTTTGGAAAGACATCTTGTTTATAATTTCATTTGTGTGGGCAACACATTGCTCCTTGATTACAGATTTGGGGATTCTATTTCTTTTTTTTTTTAAAGGTTTTATTTGTTTATTTAATTTAATTTAATTTAATTTAATTATTTTTAAAGATTTTATTTATTTATATGAGAGAAACAGACAGCACAGTGGAGGAAGGGACAGAGGGAGAAGGAGAAGCAGACTTCCTGCTGAGCAGGGAGCCTGACACAGGGCTTGATCCCAAGGACCCTGAGATCATGACCTGAGCTGAAGTCAGTTGCTTAACTGACCAAGTCACCCAGGTGCCCCCGTTATTTATTTGAGAGACAGAGAGCATGGGAGTGGAGGAGGAGAGGGAGAGGGAGAGAGAAAATCTCATGTAGACTCCCCACTGAGCACAGAGCCTCATCCAGGGCTCAATCTGAGAACTGTGAGATCATGACCTGAGCTGAAATCAAGAGTCAGGTGCCAAAAAACCAAAAACAACAACAAAAAAAGAGTCAGGTGTCACCTGTCTAAGCCACCCAGGTTCCCCTTGGGATTCTATTCCTTTCTGTTTGTCTGGAATCTAAAAAGAGATTTGATCTATAAGGGACACTCATTAAGTATTTGCTGAATAATGAATGCAAAATGTAAACATAACAAGTACACTGCAAGCAGAATGTAGATGCTCAGACACCATGAATGAAGCCATTAGTTAGAGGCCACATCTCCAGTAGAAAAAGTAAATAAAGTGAGTCTTGTTTTGTCTTTGTGACCTCTCTATGCCTCAATTTCTTCATCAGTAAGATACATGGTCTGAATTAGATCAATATTTTTTTAAAAACTTTAGTTTTGTGCACGATAATCACCTTGTTGAAGTGTAGGTAGGATCTGGGACTCTGTTGCCAGGAGGCTGATCTGGTGGTTCTGGGTAGATAGTAGGAGTCTGCATTTTCCACAAGGCCCAGAGGTGATTCTAAGGCATGAGGTCCATGAGTGAGGTGTAAGCCCCTTATTTGCCTTAGAAGCTTTCCTTCTACTAGTCCCAAGGTACTGACATCTTCTCAAAGGCCTCGATGTCTTCATGAAGTCACCATTATGGTGCTGCTTACAACTCCTTACTCCCCATACAAACCCAAGAGTTGCAATCTTCAGCATCTCTGTTGGGCAGAGATTTTCATGTTCAGCCAAGTCCATGGATCAATGGCTAGTCTAGGAGTTGGCTGCTCTTGGGTCCAGTTCAAAAAGTTGTGGCTAGAGTGAGGCCAGAGTCCTATGTATGGAAGCTGGTGCTCTCTACTCAAGGTACTATTTCTCTCAGAAGGGGCTGTGCATGTGGCAAGCACTGTGACTGATCCACTCTGGACTGTGCTATCCAGTGTGGCTCTCACATGCTCATCTCTTTGTAGAGACTGCCCTGCTCAAGGTCACTGAGGTATTTCTGGTAGAGTTGAAGTCACAGTAGGTTTAGCTGCTCCTATGCCACTGAGGAACATCAGCTTTCAAAATGCTGTGCTTATGTTAACAAAGCTGACACACTCTATATGAACATTTGCTGATGTCATTGTTGAAAAATAGGTAGCTCTTTTCTTCTCCCCTCCTAAATCCCTTTTGGTGATGAACACTCTTTAGCTCAGTTTATATACCGTGGCACTCCTGACTTGAGCTCCAGTATATATGCCTTGAATAAAAGTACATTTATTTCCCTTCAGTTTCATTTTTTACATGTTTTTTATAGAAATACATTTTATAGTTTTTTTAGGAAGAAAAAGTCAATAAGCATAGGTAAGCCTGTGCTTTCTCTCCTTTGAGTTCAGTGGAATTTCTTTTAAATCTAATAAATCTTTCCCATCAGCTGGACATTTCTTTCATCTCTTCTTTAGGTCACTCTTATTTTCTGAGCATAAATAGTATCTGTAGCATTCTACAAATGGTTCTCCCGTAATAGGGCCTTGTGAAGCATGTAGTATTGTCCTTTGCCTCAAACTGCAAATATTGTAAGAGTTAATTTCCATGATATGTGTTGGGAATTAGTATGATGCTGAAGCAAGAATACAAAGCTTGGCACATAGTAAATTCCATAAATGCAGTTAAATGCATGGATTAATGCTTGGATGCTGGGTATCAAAAAGTTTAAGGTCTAGTTCCTGCTATGTTACTTGTGAGTTCTGTTTTTTCAGGCAACTCTCTTCAGCTTTTGTGGGCCCCAAATTTCTAATGCATGAATGAGGAGCTCAATCAGAGTAGATGGCTTCTTTCTGCTAAAAATACAGTAGTTCTAATATAGCCTAAAGCATAAAAGACACCCTGGGTAGGTGCAGTTGTATATTGAATATTTGCCTCCCCCCGCTTAGGATATTTTTAACTGTAGATTCAAGATAATAAAATCCCAGACTCAAATGGCTTAAACAATAAGGACAGTTATTCTCTCGTATAACAGGAAGATAAAATGAAGGACAGGCTTTGCATTTCAGTGATTCAGCAACTCAACAATGTCATGAGGAGCCCAGGAACTTTCAGTCTCTGCTTAGTGATTTCCCATGGAGCGGGTTATCCTGGCAGCTACATGTAAATTAAAGCATCATGCTTCCTTTTTTACATCCATTGGGAGAGAGAAGAAAGGCTCTTAAGCAACAATATGATTTCTTTTCTGCAATCTGTTTGGGCCAAGTGAAGACCTGTGTCCATTCGTGGACCTCCTGAGTCCTGGGGGACTTGAGTGGGCTGATTGGATTGGACTGGTTATCTGGGATAGAATGGACATTAGGGTGCCAACCACAATGTCTACTACATGTAATTAACCATTATGTATTTGGTCTTGCAGTGCTTACGAGAAGGCAAAATCTACTTTCGAGTGTTTATACATCTGTATATGCAGTGAAGTGTTACACCTGGCATTGTAACTGTGAGACACCAAGAACCCAGTTTCAATTGCCCACTATAGAGTGGGCACCTTTGATATATTTCAATCCAACTTTGTTACCTTATAAAAGATTCAGCTGAAGTAAACAAAACATAGTCCTTGCTGTTCTCATGGGAGAAATAAGAAGTAAATACCTGGAACGAAGTAAATACCTGGAACTAAGTAAATGAGAGTACAAAGAAAGTATATGTCAAGTGTCAAAGAAACCAATATATAACCAACTACTAGGTAACTTACTGTGTACCAGGCATTGTATTAAGTGCTTTGCATATGTGATTACATTTAATTCTTGCAATGACCTTATTAGGTAGATGGTGATATCACTACTTGATAAAGGAGAAAACTGAGGCTCAGATTCAATACCATGCTCAAACCCACTTAGCTAGTTAGTGCCAGGGAATTTGAACCCAGAGCTTTCTGTCTCCAAAGCATGTGCTCGCTCTACTAATTCACGCTTTGGACAATAAGTGAAAGCTGGACCACAAACTTCCAATTAATTAAGCCATCTTGTAGTACTGTTCAGCCAATTATACCATCTTATTTTGGGATGATGGGCTAAAAGATGGTATAATTAAGAGGACAAAAGTCACAGAACAAAAAGAGGTAGTTGTTGCTGGTTGGGTTCTTCAGAAGATGCTGAAATGGAGATTGAGGTGCAAGATATTTATTGGAGATCAATGCTTTTGGGGGAAAGGAACAAACAAAACTGGGCAGAGGAAGAAGTCAAACTGTGATGGCCAACAAAGCTGTGGCTGACCTGGAGGGAAGTGCTGGAGTAAGCATCGTCCTGCAGAATGTCCTGCTCCTGGCTGAAGAGTAAGGGCTTTATAACTTCACCTTGCTTAGCCTCTGGATGCAGGGCACCCTAGGAAAGCATGACCTCAGTGAGCCAGCTCACTGGAGTGGAGGCAGGCCCTGGAGAACCTGACAGATGGAGGCTGTCTGCTAACCTCTCCTTGCAGCTAGAGGGTGAATTTCTGTGTCTGTCACAGCATTGCCAGGGAAAACTGCCTATGTATCCCAATCCTGACCATATTCTAGTTTGTGTCCAGTGAGTATTCCTAACAGTGGTAACTGGAGGCCTGTTTGACTATGAGTCTTTGTCTGATAAGACCACAGATGTTATTTCCATGCTTGCTAAAATGCTTACAGGAGGCCATCTTTCAGTTTGGCTTCATTTCTTTCAAACCATTACTCCTCACAATTACTCTTCACAAATGGGCTACATTGTATCACAAGATAGGAGTTAAACTTTTCTCATCACTGCAATACATGTCCCCAGATTTCATTGGTTTTCTGAAGTTGGTAAAGGCAATAGCAGGATGTTCACAGGCTTGTACAGGTCAAAAATGTGCTGCTCTCATGTAATATGTTGATTAGATTGATAATAGTAATCATTTGACTCTGTATATTTATACCAAATCATCATATTATACCATGAATATATATGGTTTCTTAAAATTTTATTTTTTTTCAGGGTTCCAAAATTCATTGTTTATGTACCACACCCAGTGCTCCATGCAATACGTGGTTTTTATTCTGTAAAAAAAAAAGGCAAATTTCAGCCCAGTAATAAAGCCACTCTTGGTGTGGCTAAGCGACAAATACACATTATGCAGTAAAGCATGGATCATATCAGCGCAAATTTGAATTCTGCATTATCAGTTATTGGTTATATGACCTTGGAAAAGTTTCTCTCCAAAGCTGTGTCCTCCTTTGTAGAATGAGTTAGCTATTGCTATTGCTGATGTTAGTATGCTGAGTTCCAAATGTTTAATCTTGTCATTTATTCTCTGCCTGCATTCTAGAACTTGCCTCTTAAAATGTGGAGTTCAGACATGAATATAATGTGCTAGACTCAGTATGATCAAAGTGGCCTGTAGTGAGACTCAGCTCTCCTTGTCCTGTACCATACATGTGTATGAACCTGGCACAGGTCTGCAAGAGCATGGTTGATAACACGCATATTCTTGGTTCCCTATGATCAATATCGACAGACTTTTTTCTCACAAACAGCAGATAAGTCAGGTTTCCCCATGCCCAACCCTGATTCCTGTCTATCAAATACAATTGCATTAACCAAAAAGTAGGAGTTTATGTTTATTTCAGCTAAATTCTATGCTATTTAAAAAATAAGGGAAATATTTCTCCCCTATCTTATATCCTTTCTCTACCAGTTATCTATGGTTTACTGGTCCATGCAAAACAGAAAAACAGAAAAGCTTATTCCTTTCATTTGGGGACTCTGCTGACCTCCTGACTCATCTGCAGAGGCCTTGGTTAGCCAAGTGACCTAAAGATGTTTTCATTCCCATACTGCCTACCTGCATTTTTGTGTCACATTTAGGAGATATAAGAAAGTCTAAACCCAAATTACTATGAACAGGGCTGGAGGAGAGGTGTGAACTCTCCCTTCTCACTCAGATATCATATGAAATAATGTTCCAACTTGCTTAGTGACCAGATGAATCTGGAGTAGCTCTTCCCTGGCTCTTTAAGGTGCTGGGGTAACTTAACAGGAGGCCAACCCCACATAGGTTAGTGGGGATATTGGCAAACAAGCAGTTTGCATCTGTGAAAGAATCCTTCCACAGCAGCTTTGGGGATGTCAATGCATTTTTAAAAACTCCTCCCTGTTTGCTATCCAAAATGTGGTATTTTCTTTCATAAGTCTTTTCAGGTTCCTGGCTTGCTGGGTGGGCATGAGTGGGCTTGATCTACTCTGTCTGGGCTCCCAAATATTAAGCCAGCCACATCCGTAGTTGGTGGAAGAGCCCAGCTTTTGGCAGGTTTCCACATCAGCTCTATTGGAGTGATAATTGGAGGGGTTGTCATTAGGTAACTCTTAATGGCTTTCTTAATGTGCTGACTTAAATTTATTTAGTTCCACGGGTTCTCTGAGCAGCCATAACTATATTTCAAATAGTGATTTCTATAAATTAGAAATGCCATTTTTCTTCAGCCCAAGAATTTCAATGAACCAATTATTCAAAACCAAATTTAATCAAGTTGATTTTTTTTCTTTCCTTCTGCAAGTGTATATTCTTTAGACCTGTAAAGAAACATGTTGTTGCCATCGGATTGGCTGAATAGATCTGATAGATGGGGCTGTCAGAATTTATTGCTAATTTGGCTGTTAGGCCTTGGAAGGACTTGACAGCACTGGTGCCTTCCATAATGATATTTAATGTCTGGTCTTGGGTTTGAACTTCAGTTTCCCCAAGTATTGGTAAATACACAGCATTGCTCTGCTTTTGCAATACATACTCTCAACTTAGTCCATTTCCTTCAGTAGAGGAAACAATTTTCAAGTGTGTCAATAGTGTTAGTGTATTCCCTCTTTGTTCTAATTAGGCCCATATGCTAAGACTTATGTTGGGTCTTTCAAGTAACCACCTTTGACTGTGACATTGAAAACCTAGGTTATGGGAAAAATAAAACATGTTTAAAAACCTAGGATATGGAAAAATAAAAACTGCAATATCCTACTTGGCTAAGGATAAGGGTTCTAGTCAAAGGAACAGAACTCTGAGAGTTTGTCAGAGTAGTAGATTGGAAAAATTAGAAATTTGTTATCATTTAGAGACTCAAATGCATTAAGAACCTAAGATTGAGGTGGTGAGAAAAGATGGCAGAGGAATAGGGGACCCTATTTCAACCAGTCCCCTGAATTGAGCTGGATATCTACCAGACCATTCTGAACACCCATGAAATCATCCTGAGATGTAAGAAGATATATGTGGATCTTTACAAATAGAATATCTATGGTGGGTTGGTCTCAAGATATGAAGTGGGGAGCCATGATTCTGCGGGCAGGTACTGGAAGATAAATGGAAGAAGGAGGGAGGCTTTGGAATCCTGCTCCACCAGAGTGCAAAAGCCTCCCACTCTGGGGCCTGGGCACAGACTCGAAGACCAGTAGAGGCAGGGAAAGGACTTTAGGGCAGCCCCCCAACTGAAACTTGGAGATGTAGGGGTGCACATGCCAACTTGGGGTGGCTTGTTCTTTTAGAAGCACAAAGGGCAAAGATGTGCCTGGACCTGTAAGCAAGGGCTGGGAGTGTTGCTGGGGGGTGCATAGCCCAGGACACTGTGGTTTTTAGCAGCACAGACAGAGGCAGAGACACTATGGCCTGAAGAGCTCATTGAAGAGCAGACTGCAAACTTGCTGTTCTGAGACAGAGGTTTGGATATGGCCACTTCTGCTCTGACTCTCAGAAGAGATGTGGAAAACCACCAGGGAAAGCTGCCAGAGAACAAAAGCCTCAGAAAACCGGTTTTCACTGAGCCCACCCCACTCCTGACAGGGGGAAGGGCAACTGTGCCCAAATAGTGTTGCCTGAGTAACAACATGGCAGGCCTCTCCCCCAGAAGGTAGGCTGGAAGAAAAGAGGCTGACAACCCTAAGGTCCCTGTAAAACAACTGCATCTTGCTTGGGCTGTGCTAATAATTTGGACTCTGCACATTCCCTCAACCACCCCTCAACAGAATGACTAAGAGGAGGAATCCCCAACAAAGGAAAGATTCAGAGACTGTGGCCTCTGCCACAGAACTAATGGATATGGATATAACCAAGATGTCAATTTCATTAATATTTTTCTCAAGCCTAGATATTGCCTTGAGAAAAATATTAATGACAATATAGAATATCTAAGGGCAGAAATGATATCCAATAGGCTGAACTTAAAAATGCAATGAATGAAATGCAGTCTAAACTGGATAATCTGCCTGGGTAAATGAGGCAGAAGAATGAATTAGTGAGATAGAGGATAAGATCATAGAAAAGAAGGAAATCGAGGTAGCATGGTAAAAACAAATTAAAACCCAAGGAATCAAACAGAGAGAGATTAGTGACTTGATGAAACATTCCAATATCACAATTATTGGGACCCTGAGGGGGTGGAGAGAGAGGAAGGTCTAGAAGATGTATTTGAGCAAATCATAACTGAGAACTTCCCTAATGTGGGGAAGGAAACAATTATTCATGTCCAAGAGGCAGAGAGGACCCCTTCCAAGAATAATGAGAACAGACCAATGTCACAACATATAACAGTACAGTTTGCAAATCTTAGACTCAAGGAAACAATCTTGAAAGTGGTGAGAGGGAAGAGATTACATAGAGAGGGAGGAGCATCAGAATAATATCAGGCCTGTCCACAGAGAGCTGGTAAGCCAGAAAGGGCTGGCAAGACATATTCAGGATACTAAATGAGAAAAACATGCAGCCAAGGATACTTTATCCAGCAAGGCTGTCATTCAGAATGGATATAGAGACAAGGAAATTCCAGGACCAGCAGAAACTGAAAGAATATGTGACCACCAAGCTGGCCCTGCAAGAAATACTAAGGGGGTTCTATAAAAAGAGAAAGACCCCAAGAGTGATAGAGATCGGAAATTTACAGAGACAATCTATAGAAATAAGGACTTCACAGGCAACATGATGACAATAAAATCATTCTCTCAATAATCACTCTCAACATTAGTGGCCTAAATAATTCCATGAAATGGCACAGGGTTGCAGACTAGATAAAAAGACAGGACCCATTCATATACTGTCTACAAGAGACTCATTTTGAACCTAAATATATATCCAGGCTGAAAGTAAAGGGATGGAGAAGCATTTTTCATTCCAATGGACCTCAAATGAAAGCTGGGGTAGCAATTCTCATACCAAATTAGATTTTAAGCTAAAGACTGTAGTTAGAGATACAGAAAGACACTATATCATGCTAAAAGGATCTATCCAACAAGAGGATTTAACAATTGTAAATATCTATGCCCTCAAGATGGGTCCAGCCAACTACATATGCCAACTGTTAACCAAAATAAAGATAATAATAAGCTAATAGTAGGAAACCTCAACACTCCACTCTCAGCAATAGACAGATGATCTAAGCAGAAAATCAACAAAGAAACAAGAGCTTTGAATGACACACTGGACCAGATGGATCTCATAGATATATACAGAACATTCTACCGTAAAGCAACAGAATACTCTACTGAATAGAGTGGTCTACTGAATAGAGCACGTACTAGGTCACAAATCGTGTTTTAACTGATACCAAAAGACTGAGATTATTCCTGCATGTTCTCAGTCCATAATACTGTGAATCCAGAACTCAATCACAAGAAAAAAATTTGGAAGAAATTCAAACACTTGGAAGCTAAATAACATCCTGCTTAAGAATGTTTGGGTCAACCAGAAAATCAAAAGAGAACTTAAACAATTTATGGAAACCAATGAGAATGAAAACACATTGGTCCAAAACCTATGGGATACTGCAAAGGTGGTCCTGGGGGGCGGGGGGGGTAATACATAGCTATCCAAGCCTCACTCAAAAAAAAAAAAATTAGAAAAATCCCATATACACAAATTAACTTTACACCTTAAAGAACTGAAGAAAGAACAACAAGTAAAGCCTAAGCCACACATTAGAAGAGAAATAATTAAGATTAGAGCAGAGATCAATGAATTAGAAACCAGAAATACAGTAGAGCAGATCAATGATACTAGAAGCTAGTTCATTGAAAGAATAAATAAGATTGATAAATCATGGCCAGACTTATCCAAAAGAAAAGAGAAAGGACCTAAATTAATAAAATTATGAATGAAGGGGAGAGATCACAACTAACCCCAAGGAAATAGAAAGAGTTCTTAGAAATTATTGTCAACAACTACATGCCAATAAATTAAGCAACTTAGAAGAAATGGGTGCCTTCCTGGAAACCTATAAACTACCAAGACTGAAACAGGAAGAAATTGACAACCTGAATAGACCAATAGCCAGTAAAGAGATTGAAGCAGTGATCAAAAAGCTCCCAAAAAACAAGAGTCCGGGGCCTGATGGATTCCCTGGGGAATTCTATCAAGCATTCAAATAAGAAATAATACCTATTCTCTTGAAGCTTTTTCAAAAAATAGAAACAGAAGGAAAACTTCCAAATTCATTCTACATGGTCAGCATTACCTTGATCCCCAAAGACCCCATCAAAAAGAATTACAAATCAATATCCCTGATTAATATGGATGCCAAAATTATCAACAAGATCCTAGCTCATCGGATCCAGCAAACCATTGAAAGGATTATCCTTTACAACCAGGTGGGATTTATCCCTGGGATGCAAGGGTGGTTCAACATTCGAAAAGCAATCAACGTGATAGAACACATAAATAAGAGAAGAGACAAGAATCACATGGTCCTGTCTATTGATGCAGAAAAAGCATTTGAGAAAATGCAGCATCCTTTCCTGTCTAAAACTATTTAGAGTATAGGGATAGAACATTCTTCAATTTTATAAAAACCATCCAGGAAGAGCCCACAGTGAATAGCATTCTCAATGGGGAAAAGCTGAGAGCCTTTTCCTTAAGGTCAAGAACATGGTAAGGAGACCCATTATCACCACTATTACTCAACATAGTACTGGAAGTCCTAGCAATAGCAGTCAGACAGCAAAAAGAAATAAAAGGTATTCAAATTGGCAAAGAAGAAGTCAAACTCTCTCTCTTCACAGGTGACATGATACTGTCATGTGAAAAACCCAAAAGACTCCACCCCCAAATTATTAGAACTCATACAGCAATTCAGTAATGTGGCAGGATACAAAAATCAATGCACAGAAATCAGTTGCTTTTCTATGCACTAACAATGCAACTTTAGAAAGAGAAATTAGGGAATCAATTCCATTTACAATAGCACCAAAGATCATAAGATACCATGGAATAAACTGAACCAAAGAGATGAAGGATCTATACTCTGGAAACTACAGAATGCTCATGAAAGTAATTGAAGGCACAAAAAGATGGAAAAACATTCCATGCTCATGGTTGAGAAGAATAAACATTGTTAAAATGTCTATGCTGCCCAGAGCAATCTATACTTTCAGTGCCATCCCAATCACCTATGGCATTTTTCAAAGGGCTAAAACAAACAATCCTAAAATTTATATGGAACCAGCTAAGACCCTGAATTGCCAAGGAAATGTTGAAAAAGAAAACCAAAGGTGGGGCATCATGTTCCCTGATTTCAATCTATATTACAAAGCTGTGATCACCAAGACAGCATGGTACTGGCACAAAAACAGACACATAGATCAGTGGAACAGAATAGAGAGCCCAGCTATGGACCCTCAACTCTGTCAACTTATCTTTGACAAAGCAGGAAAAAAATATCCAATGGAAAAAAGACAGTCTTTTCAATAAATGGTGCTGGGAAAATTGGACAGCTATATACAGAAGAATGAAACTGGACTATTCTCTTATACCATACACAAAGGTAAACTCTAAATGTATGAAAGACCTCAGTGTGAGACAGGAATCCATCAAACTCCTAGAGAAGAACATAGGCCATAAGCTTTTCAACATTGGCCACAGCATCTTCTTTCAAGACATGCCTCCAAAAGCAAGGGAAACAAATGCAATAATGAACTTTGGGGACTTCATCAAGATAAAAAGCTTCTGCTCAGCAAAGGAAACAATCAACAAAACAAAGAGACAACCCATGGAATGGGAGAAGATACTTGTAAATGACACTACAGATAAAGGGCTGGTATCCAAGATCTTTAAAGAACTCAATCTGAACACCCAAAAAACAAATAACCAATTTAAAAAATGGGCAGAAGACATGAACAGATACTTCTCCAAAGAAGACATACAAATGGCTAACAGACACATGAAAAAATGTTCAACATCATTAGCCATCAGGGAAATTCAAATCAAAACCACACTGAGATACCACCTTACACCAGCTAGAATGGCAAATATTGACAAGGCAAGAAACAAATGTTGGATAGGAGAAAGGGGAACCCTCTCACACTCTTGGTGGGAATGCAAGTTGGTACAGCCACTTTGGAAAATAGTGTGGAGGTTCTTCTATAAGTTAAAAATAGAGCTACCTATGACCCAGCAATTGCATTACTAGGTATTTACCCCAAGGATACAGATGTAGTGAAAAGAAGGGTCATATGTGCCCCAATGCTCATAACAGCAATGTCCACAATAGCCAAACTGTGAAAGGAGCTGAGATGCCCTTCAACAGAAGAATGGATAAAGAAGATGTGGTCCATATATGCAATGGAATATTACTAGCCATCAGAAAAGATGAATACCCAACATTTGCATCAACATGGATGGAACTGGAGGAGATTATGCTAAGTGAAATAAGTCAAACAGAGAAAGACAATTATCATATGGTTTCACTTTTTTGTGGAACATAAGGAATAACATGGAGAAGGAAGGGGAAATGAAGGGGGTGGTTATCAGAGGGGGAGATGAACCATGAGAATCTATGGACTCTGGGAATCAAACTGAGGGTTTTAGAAAGGAGAGGGGTAAGGCAATGGATGAACCTGGTGATAGGTATTAAGGACGGTTGTATTGCATGGAGCACTGGGTGTTATATGCAAACAATGAATCATGGAACACTACATCAAAAACTAATGATGTACTATATGGTGACTAACATAACATAATAAAAAATTATTAAAAAAAAAAACACATAAGATTGAATGTTAAGAGCCCAAGATTGCCTGGACCTGAGTCGTGGCGTCATTACATACTACTTGTGTGAACTTGAGTGAATTATTTAAACTCTCTAAACCTCAGTTTTCCCATTAATAAAATGGAAATGATAATTTTTTTTCTTCCCAGAGTTGTTGTGAGGAGATAATATTAACTGCCCGTTGCCCATTGCTTGAGTTGAAAATACTTCATGTTGGCTATTGTTACCATCCATTCAAGGGTAGAAGGGTAGAAGGTCCTGTTGAATGATTGTTTCACAGAATTCTTGGACAAAGTAACCCCATGTGACAAAACAAATCATGGGGCACCTGGGTGGCTCAGTGGGTTAACCCTGTGCCTTCGGCTGAGGTCATAATCTCAGGGTCCTGGGATTGAGCCCCACATCTTTCCCCTCTCTCTCTGCCTGCCTTTCTGCCTACTTGTGATCTCTTTCTCTGTCAAATAAATAAAATCTTTTTTTATAAAAGCAGAAAATAAGTCATAAGGACCAATCAGTGATTCCCTTCTCACCTTCCACAAATATTCATTGAGTTTGATAGTTGCACAGCCCTTTAATGGGGTTTCTGGCTGTCCAAAACCAAACAATAATAAGAAAGCAAGGCCTTGTTCTCAAGGATTCCATAATCAAGATATCATTAGAATAAAAAATATATAGGTATTTTTCAGCATAAAAGCCTTCTGTGATTGGCAGTCTGTTCACATTCAAAACAATGATCTTTATCTTCTAACATCTCCACGGAATGCTGGGATGAATCTAATAGGATGAAGTCTTTGGTTTAGGGTTTATGACTATATATGGAGGAATTTGGAAATGTAGCCAGAACCTATTCCCTATCACTACCTCAGGCTTTCAGGACCTATTTCAGTCATGGAGCTAAACTGAATGACAGAAGAATTTCCCCAGGTAGTATGGCTAACTCCTCAGCAATATGATAGGATTTGTGTTTTAGGGCGGCTCTCTACTATGGATAATCATTCCAATAGCTAATAGTTATTGGGTACTTATTATGTGCCAAGCATTGTGCTAAGTACTCTATGTGCATGTCTTATTTAATGTTTACACTCACCTTACAATATAGCCATTTTTAGAATCCTTATAATTACCTAGGAGGAAGTCGGAGCTAAGTGGGATAAAATAAGTGGCTGAGTTGGAACATCAGTCTAGATCTCCTGACTCTGTGTCTCATGGTTTTAACCATTGTGTACCATGCTTTTGGTCTTGGCTTACCCAGCACCAGCATGGTGGCATGGACTAGTCCTTTCCTCACTCTTGTTCTTACTCTTCCCATCTGCAAATTGAATTGTACTGGCCTCTAACATTCTTCCAGTTTTGACATTCTTTGACTTTGGATGTTTCAGATGCTTTGTATCATTTAAAATATTGGCAACATCCATAAGCATGTAACTCATTTCCCTCTTTCTTCTCTCCTTTGACTTTCCCTTAAATTATCTGAAGATGGATTGCAAAGAAGTAGTGTATACCTGCATTTTCTTTTCTTTTTCTTTTTGTTTTTAGTTTAAACTGACTCAAATAGGTCACCTACACGTTTTGGACATTGCTGGGCTCTGTGTCTGGTTCTAGCCTTGAGGGACACCCATTCTTGCCTATGGTGATATCTGAGAGCAGCTCTCTGGGGACATTTGACAAGTCTTGGGTAAACAAGGTAATGGTTCTGTTGGATAGATTGTTTTCAGCCTGTCAAATGGGCTCTATCAATAGACGCTCTATCAAATAGAAAGATTTGAGAATTTGGAAGTACTTGGGGAAGTGCAATAATAAATATATGGTGTAATTTTACTCAGATTTAGCCTATCACCCCTTCTGGGTTGATTATTGGTGAGGAGGCTCAGAACACTGGAGAGGGATAAAGCTCTTCCTGCTCTCTTATAAATGATATGTGGAATTGAATGAAGTGCAAAGACACAACAAAGAGAAAGGGATGGTGAACTAGAGAAGCTTCAGGTCTAGTCCTCAGAAATAGTAAAAACCTTCAACTTCTTAGAAATTTTAGTCTCTTTCTTGAAGCAATACATAATGTATATTTTATAAATTTACCCAATGACTGTGATTTTGATTAAACAGCAATTACAGAGTTTTTGGCCTTAACCCAACAATTAGTGACTAAAAATGGGCGATAAACAAGAACCATTCATCTTTTATTTATATACTTAGTTACCCACTCAGTAATCTTAGCAAATTATCTGAGGCTCAGTTCCCTTTTCCCACTACTACCTAGCTAACCCCTTCCATTGGTCTACTTTTAGCTTAATTATTTCTGGTTGGCTCTAAACTCTATTTGTGCCCCTGATGTTTATTCTCAAAGGTGTTTAGCACTTCTCTTGTAATAGCACTTAACACATTCTATCATAATTGTTGATTTCTCAGAGAGCTTTCGGCTTTTTGATCAGGACAATTCTTCATTGTGTTAAATTATTCCATATGTTGCTCAGTAAATGTCAGTGGATTATCCCAGTCATTGAACAACCCAAGATGCCACCATTCATTTCCATAGGCCCTATAGGGGCAAATATTTTTCCTTGTGGAGAACCAATGGATGAATGTAAATTTCAAGAAGGCAAACATCATACATGCTTTGCTCAATATTGGCTTCATTGTACCTAGTGTGATGCATGGGACACAAACAGTGCTCAATGAAGGAATATTTTATTGAATGAGTGCAGTTTGGGACTGACATGGAGAGAGAGGAAGGTAATAAAGCTGTTTGAAATGTGGTTGAGAGGATGCTGTATAATGCTGTCTGCCAACCAGTTTGCTGCTAGTTTTGTTTTTCTAAATATTTCTTAATTTGATCAGGTGATAGAAGAAGAATGGTAGAAAATAATGAGTTTAATGTTATATATTGAATTAGAAAGAGTAGGGGGCTTCTCCCGCCAATTTAATTTCATCTACCTTTTGAAAATCTGGAGATAAAATTTATGAAATATTGGAACTTGGGGGTGTTTTTGGCTAAGATTTCCCTATTGAAGTCTATTTCTCCTACTTAGGAGGGAGTAGCATCTCTACTTCAGCTTTTGAAAAGCAAACACAAAGTCTGATGGATTTTTCAGTCCTCCATCTGTGTCTGGGGTCAGAATTGTTCATGTAGGATTGTGTCTGAACTTTGGACAGCTGTTTGGTACTTTTACTTCAATTTCTTTCTTTGTGCAATAAATTAGAAATTGCTAAAGCCCAAGGACCTTGACATTTTAAGGCCACCATAAAAACATTTGAGAAGGCAGATTTTAGGAGACTCTGCTAAGCTGGATGCATTTGTTTCTTGGCTGCCTGACTCTTCAAAGACTGAGCAACTAGTTTCAGGCACCTATTGAAACTTATATGTAGAACATATAAAAATAAGGATTAAGGACTGAAGAACAGAATTTCAACCATTAGAGTTATCATAACTGTCAAACATTAAGATTTGGCTAAGAGCTTCCTGGTCATAGGACAAAAATGGAAACACTGAAAGTTATAAAGTTCTCTTTTTTAACCAGTTTCCTCAGGTGGCAAAAAAAGAAAGATATATTTTTTCTCTCATCTTAGATGATAGAGATTTTACTATTAGCATATTCCAGGAGGTAAGGAAAGGGTAGAAACCCTCTCAGTAACTGTATAGTCATGTCTCACTCAAATGTTCATAATAGCATAGCAGTTTTTTTTTTTAATTTGATTTTTTATTTTTTATTTTTTTTAACATATAATTTATTATTAGCCTCAGGGGTACAGGTCTGTGAATTGCCAGGTTTACACACTTCACAGCACTCATGATAGCACACATCCTCCCAATGTCCATAACCCAACCATCCAGCATAGCAGTTTTAAGAACTGCTAAGAACAAACTTAAAGTGAGTTGCCTTGATGACTCGATTTTTTTCTATCCTTGTTTATTTCCACTTACTCACTAAGTGGATTGCCACTTCTCTATGTATATTACGCATTCCATTTCCCTAGAAGGAGAAAACTGATTGGAATAGTTGGTTATTAGCAATACAGATAATTCCTATCAGGCTAATTCTCAAGCCAAGTCACCCCTGAGATCACTTCCCACCACATAGAACTCCATTTCTACCAGTTGTGGCTAATTTGGCCTGGAAAAATTAAGACAGTATGCCAACCTCTGGGTAAACATCTACCAGTAATAGTTTTCTGAGACGAGAGCAGAATAACTGGCAGAAACTTTGAGGCTTCAAGACTGTTTGATACACTCTCCTTGTTAGGAAGGAGTTAGTTCGTGTTGACTCTCTACTCTATGTTTGGGGTAAAGACAATTTCCACTCCTGGGATATGGGAAGACTAGGGTGAGCTGTTGTTCCATTTCATTCAACTCATTCGGGGTGCCAAGAAAGTGAGTCCTGGGGTCCTAAGACTTTGTTTCCAGTAGTCATGCTATCAAGTAGAACAGGTGAGAGAATTTGAATAAGCAATTATGGTTTTTGTTGTTGTTGTTGTTGTTTTGTTTTGTTTTTGCTACAAGGACTTAACTAGCACCAGGGAGAGAAACAACAGGCCTATAGAATCTAGAGATCCTCTTGATGGTGCATGTTCAAGTTACCTTTTTTGTTCATAGCTTAATTCTTCTGTTTTATTTCCCAAAGTCCTCCTTAGACCTTTTCTCAAGATGAGGATAATAGATAACTTGTGGTTCCACTTCTCATTACTATTTGCTTCATATTATGGACTGAATGTTTGTGTTCCCCCAAAATACAATGTTGAAACCCTACCCCTGCCCCATATGCTGATATTAGGAGGTAGGGCTTTGGGGAAGTCATTAGGATTAGATGAGATCATGAGGCTAGAGCCCTCATGAATGGGATTAGTACCCTTATAAGAGTCATGAGAGAACTTGCTTTCTGGTCTCCAGTACATAAGGATATAACAAGAAATTGGCAGTCAGCAATGTGGAAGAGGACCTTGACCAGAACCCAATGATGTAGGCACCCTAATCTTGGACTTCTAGCCTCCAGAACCATGAAAAAGAAATTTCTTGTTTACAAGCTATGCAGTCTAAGGTATGTTGTTTTGGCAGCCTCAACTAAGACACTTGATCTGTATGTAGACTTTCTCATTTTAGTGCCAGGGCAAGTAGCAGTGAGGTATCTACACCTACTCTGTTTTTGGTTCCTCTTTACACTTTGAGTAAGAAGAATGCAAAGCTTTCCAAAGTTCCTCTTGGTTTCCCTCACTATATTATTTTCCTCTTTCATCATAACTATAACCTGAATTTATTTACTCTTTGTGTTTTTACTAACCAACTTTCATAGCTTTGCCTCTCTTCTTATAAGTAGCTCCCCTACCACTTTTACAGAAGAAACAAAGCTTTTATTGGAATCAGCTTTGAAAATAGGGTTCTGAAATGGACTCTTTATGGGGATTGAGTAGTGCAGTTAAACAACTGGTGATGAATTATATAACCAACTAAAACAATTTAGCTTTTGGCAATACCCGGTGCTCCTGGGCAGGGAGATGAGGAGTCATATATGAGATTCCCAAGAGTGGAAATATAAGAATTCCACTTTTTATCTTGCTTTTTTTCGGTCCTATATTTCCTGCCTATGGCAGATTTATCCCAGTAATCTGTCCATTCATTGTTGTTAGTTTTTCAATATGGGAGATATCAAGTCAAATAGTGTGACAGGACTTGCTGAATGACTGAGTCAACTCTTGACCACCAATGGCATTGTCAACCATGGTGTTGAATTAATGAGGAAAACTAAAATTCATTTTTCAGAGGTCAAGAGAAGCTTACTTTTGTAATTTGACTTTACATGATAGATGACCATTTTTCCACCCTTTGTTTTAACACCTTTGATATTGAAAACAACCTGTGACAGAACACCATTTAAGATCAATGACCAGTGTCAGAGACACTGTTCAAATTTGAGAGGTGGTACCTTAGAAGGAACTGGATGGTAAATGATCTGTGCTGGAATCCTAGCTGTGTGACCTTGGGCATATCATTGAAGCTTTTAAAGCCTTGGGTTTTTTTTTTTTAAATCGATAAAAGTAAGGTCACAATCTTACTTCATTTCACTGATCGAATGACATGATCAATGTGAATTTTGCAATCTGTAAGGCGCATTACAGATCTTTATATGGCAATGTACTTAGTTTTTTTTGTTTGTTTGGTTGGTTGGGTTTTGCTTAAAATTGTCTCTAAAAACATTATTGATTTAATTTTTCTTAAAGATCTTAGTGCTATATTTGATCTGCTTTTGACAGACAAGTGCTATTAAAGTTATTTCAATAGAAATAGGATACTTCCAAACAAAAGACAAGAACATTTTCTTTTATTTATTTTATTTTATTAGTTTTTTATTATGTTCAGTTAGCAACTGTATAGTACCTCATTAGTTTTTGACTGGTGTTCAGGGATTTATTCATTGCATTTAACACCCAGTCCACAATAGCCAAACTGTGGAAGGAGCCAAAACTTTTCCTTTAAACAAAAGGATTCACTAAATTCCAAAAAGACTGTCCAGAAGTCTGAATAGGAGTACATCTGCTTAAGTGATAACGGCTGTATTAGTTATCTTTGATACATAAAAAATTAGTACAAATTTAGCAGCTTAAAACAACAAATGTTTATCATCTACAGTATCACTGGGTCAGGAATTCCACTTAGTTGGGTAACTCTGGCTCAGCATCTCATGACTTTGTAGTCAAGATGTCAGTTGTGGTTATGGTCATCTAAAGGCTTGAACATGGCTGTTGGCAGGAAACCTTAGTTCATTGCTGCTTGTTTTTTAGAGGCTCCAGTGTTTCACCTTATAGGCCCATCACTAGGGTTGTTTGAGGGTCTTCACAAAATGGCAACTGTCCACCCCTGGAGAGACTGATACAAAAGAGAGAGGAAAAGTAACAATGCATTTTATGATCGAGTGCCTCGCACTACACACTGCTGCCTCCACTGGGGTTGCCAGCTACAGTACAACTCAAATTAATTCAAATTCAAATTTGAATTTCAGATAAATAACAAATAAAAAGTTTTAGTATAAGTAATATCCCATGTAACATTTGTCATATATTTATACTAAAAAATCCATTATTTATCTCAAATTCAGTTTTAACTTGGCATCCCTAATTTTCCCCCCTAGTTCACAGTACCTTTATTTTAGAAAATGATGTAGGAAAGACTTTAGGGTTTGAAACCAACAGCCAAGGAAGAATTCTTGAAATGTCTTTGGTGCAAAAAGGTGACTTTATTATTAAAGGTGGTTTTATTTTATTTTATTAAAGGTTAGGGATAGCATAAGTCTCTAAGAAATTTTGGAAGCAAGGTTTCCAGGACCTTGAGGGGGTTAGGTATTGTTGGGAAAAGGTCATTTATTACTGTCTAATAAAACCTTAATCATGAGACCCTCTAGATATATATTGGTGGGCCATATTCTTAGAGAATGATTGCCAACATGTATCCTGGGAAGTTTAAAGAGAAAGGAAGTTTCCAAAAGAATTTTTATATGTTAAAGTAGGCTTATAGGATCTTGGGGGTGTGGGAACTCAGGCTAGGATTGCCTTTTGCCCTTAGCCAAGTGTCAACATTTAGGTAGTTGAGTTCCTAGAGGAGTCACTTTACCTGTTTCAAGGACTTGTCAATGGCCTGTAAGTAGTAAGGAAATTTAATGATTTTTCTTCTGCCTCTGTTTCCCACATCAGAAAACATATTGAATCAGATCTACTGCTTTCTTACTCTGTGTATTTCTGCCCTCCACTTGAAAAAAATGTACAGTCAAATATATCTTTGTCCATTCTGTCAGTGAGGTAATAAGCAAAAAGCATTACTCATTGCTTCAAAGAACTCTTTAGAGTCAAATTCCAGGAATCTGGGTCCTATTGCCATTTTTTTTTTCCTCTCCCTTGCTCCACTTGGTATGTCAAACTCTAGCTCTTTTCCTATGCAGATTTTAAGTCAGTAACCATCAATCTGAGGAATTCTTTCTGCTGCTGCCACCTACCAGTTTGTTTCACTGCCGCTAGCAGGCTGGGCCTGGGCCTGAATCCAAACTCTGAATTTAACATTCTTATGGTAATGCTGCTTTATTGGAGGAAGGGGAAGTTAGAAGGGCAGTGACCTCAAAGTTCTCAGTACTTCTCACTTGTCAGGAAATGGGAAAAAGGAAAGGTTTTTCTCTGGATATTACTTTGGTTAGTTGATTTTTTTTTTTTTTTTTTTTTGCTCCTGAAAGGATTTTTTTCTTAGGATCATGTCTCATTATCCATATAGGCCATAAACTTCAAAAAGAGTGGGCCAGGAGAAAAACAGGCACCAGATTTTTTTTTTTTTTAAGACTTTGTTTATTTAATTTAGAGAGAGAAAGATAGAAAGTGTACACACTGTGGGGAGGTGGCAAGGGGAGGGAGAGAATCTCAAGCAGACTCTGAGCCGAGTGGGGAGCCAGGGGTGGGGCTCCAACTCAAGACACTGAGATCTTGACCTGAGCCAAGATCAAGAGTCTGATACTTAATCAGTTGAGCCACCCAGGTGTGCCATGGCACCAAACTTGATTGCACAATGTCTCTAAACTTCCCAGACCCCAGACTGAGAAGTCGTTGAATAAGGAGTATTTGTTTTTCCAATGTTTTCTTCTTGAGAAAGAAGAGATGATTTTGAAAGTCAATGAATTCTTTCCACGTCTTTGATAACTTTTCAAAGTCTAATAAAGTACTTAATGAAACCAACCCTCTTGTTGGGTTTCTTCTAATGTTCCAGGGTAGTTTTCTTATTTAAAGAATATTGAGAAAGATTTCAAAGTTCAGTGGAGTAAAAGCCAGTAGAAATTACCATTTGTAGGCATGAAAAAAAAAAAACAAAGCTACTAAAAATTTAAATAGAATAGTTCATGCTTGTGTGTGTATGTGTGTGTTTATGTGTGTGTATTCTAGTTTTCCTTATAGGAAACATAAAAACAATTTCAGAAAGAATCATTTTTATAATGTAATTCAGAATTACAGTTTTAGCAATACACAAAAATTTTACAGTAATTCAGATTTTGGCATGATAAAGACTATACATATTTGATAAATACATTTTTATTTCTTAGTAAGATTATATGAAAGTTATTAAACATTTATGAAAGCATATTTGACTTTCACTTAAATATATGGGCCATTCATTTAGTTTCTTTCAGAATGATTTGTCCTTATTCTTTACCTTAATTTATGAGGGAATTTAAGAAGATATCCATATTTTTGAAGTTTAAGATGACCATTCCTGCACTTTTCATTAAGATGCATTCTGTTTTTATTTTTTAAATCTGGCACCCTAAAACTTCCTTTTTACATTATCTGTAGAATCTAGTCACCAAATCCAGCCTACACTCAAGGGGAGGGGAATTGAGTTCTACTTTTTTGGGAATGAAAACTAACAAAGAATTGTGAACATGTTTTTTAAACCACCATAATGACATAGTGGAGAGAATGTGGACTTTTAAGGCTGACATACATTGGGTTCAAATCCTCTTTTTTCTACTCATTAGCTGTGTCACCCTAGGCACGTCATCTGTCTTCTCAGAGCCTCTATTTCCTTATGTGTATATTGGAAATAATAATTATTGCCTTCCTGCGAAAGGGTTACACAAAAGCCATTTCCAACCTTCTTCTCTCTTGCTGGATCCCACCACACAGGCTGAAAAGCTTAATATTCACATCCCCAGCTTTCTTTGGGGAAATGGCTCTATGGGGATGGCTAAATGCCTCAGCGGTGGTCCCTGGAAAAGAATAGAAGTGTGCTAAGTTGGGGCCTTCTGCAGGAGAGCTTTCACTTTCCTGATATAAAGGGACAGACCTCTGTTGGCACCAGCATCTGATTGGCAGAGTCAAGGTCACATCCCCATGCCCTAGTAGGAAGGGAAGTTAAGAAAAAAGTGGCTAGCACTTTCAGCTTCTAGAAAGGCAATCTTTTTATATGATTGCCATATATATATATATATGACATTGTGCTTTATAATAAGAAATATTTATTTCATCTCCATCCCCATTTCTGGCACAGAGACCCTGAAACTCTTGAACTTCCTAAGTGAGGACAGCAACTACAAAGGTATCTTCTGTTATGTTAATAAGGTAACTTTTAGAAAGCCCTTAACCTTAAAATGGAGGCTAGTTGTCAAGGAAACCAACCAAGTGGTTAGAGGGGTGGAACTTTCAGTCCCACCCCTACCACTTTACCTTCCCCACACTCAGACCTCTGGGGAGGGAAAAGGGGCTAAAGGAACTAAAGTTCAATCACCAGCGGCCAATGATGTGATCAGTAATGTCTATGTAATGAAGCTTCCATAAAAACCCAAAAAGGGTTTGGTTCAGAGAGCTTCCCAGTTTGTGAATATGTGGTTTTTTTAGGGAGAGTGGTGTGTCTAGAGAGGGCAGGGAATCTTCTTGCCCTTTTCCTTTATGTTGTCCTGTATGTCTCTTTCATATACCTGCTGCTGAGTTATATCCTTTATGATAAATTGGTAGTCTATCAAGTAAAATGTTGTTCTGAGTTCTGTGAGCCACTCTGACAAATTAATCAACACAAGGAGGGGATCATTGGAACCCCCAGTCTATAGCCAGTTGGTCAGAAGCACAGCTGGCAACCTGGGTTTACATCTGAAGTGGTTGGGGTGGGTACAACCTTATAGGACTGAGTCCTTAACCTGTGGGATCTGACACAATCTTCAGATGGATAGTTAGAACTGAGTTCAATTGTAGGATACCCAGCTGGTATTAGAGAATTGTTTGGCTTGGGGGAAAACCCACACAGTGGAATGGGGAGCAGAATCATTAATATAAAATAATTAATGTTTTTAAACTTTATAGATGCTCTGTAGTTAAATGTTAGACAAGGTAAAGAGTGAGTAAAAATAGTAAAGATATAGAGATAATATCTGAAAAAAGAAATTTTCTTTGAATAAGTTATGTGCATTTCTGCCAAATTAGCCAATATGGATTAGGTGCATTGGTCACAAAAATGAAGTCAAGATGGAGGAACAGTATAGCATAGTAGTTAAGGGATAGCTTCTATTGTTCCCATTCTGGCTGTATGACTTGGTGCATCATTTATCTCACAGAGAGTTAACTTCCTTATCTGTAAAAGGAGGTTTCCTTTTCTTACGATCAAACAAATTTTCTATATAGTAAGAGCTCAAAAATGGTTAGTTGTAATTATTCAGGAGTGAATGAAATAGAGAAGTGAGTAAGAATTGGTCTCAGTGGAGGGAAATTCTGTCTTTGAATAGCTAATCACAAAGAATCTTTGGCATCTATGTGTCTGGGTTTGGTAAGTTATACGTGTAAGGGATGTAATTGTCTTCTGTGACACACTGGCAGATCATCATTAGATTGTACCCCATATCCTCTATATGGGAAGAAGCCATTAGAGGTCCAGTGATGAACCACACACTAGAAAACTTGGGTTTGAGTGTCTCTAGCAGCTATTGCTATAATAATGCTGCATGACAAACCACCCCAGAGTCAGTGGCTCACAATAATTAGCATTTATTTTTGACTTATGCATGTCTGAGTTAACTGCATTCAGATCTGCTCCACGAGTTTCTTATTTTCCTTAGATCAGGAACTAGTTACTAATTACTGGGGTTTGATCTTCTCATGGCAAAAGACATGAGAACTAGAGGACAAACCCAAACATTCAAGTGCATTTCAAGCCATTGATTGTCTCAGGTCTGTGGATGTCCTGCTGGGTTAGACAGGGGACATGGCCAAGTCCAAAGTCCAAGGGCAGAGGCATTACATGCCTCTTGCTCCTGCAAGGCCATAGCAAGAGTGTGGATGTGTAGTATAAGTACAGAGAAATTAAGAATTTAAATCAATGACTGGATCTATCATAGAATCATAGTTCTGTTTTGAGGTTTTGGCCGTATATTTATGGGTGGGTCACAGTACCTCTCTGGGCCTTCGTTTTTTCATTTGTGAAGTGAAGAGGTTGAAATTGATGAGCTATTTTCAGCTCAATATTAGAATCATCAGGGAAAGTTAAAAAAAAAAAAAAACAACCAACCCACCAATTGCCTGGACTCCACCCAAGGCTAATGAAATCGCGAGCTTTAGGGAGTAAGGCTCAAGCATTGGTATGCTTACAAAGCTTTCTAGATGATCCTATGATACAACCAAGATCAAGAACTACCGCGTTAGACAGTTTCTAATGTTTTTTCTCTTCTAAAGTTAGTTTAGATTTTAATAGGACTGGTGGATTGACCATTATGATTAAAACATTATGATTAAAAATTTTTTTATTCTCTAATAATTGCTGAGTTTTCCCATAAATAGCAACTATGTTGTTGTCTCTCAGTTCCATTGCTTGAATGCATTCCTGCATTTTCCCAACTGTCTTCTTCTTCCTTTTTCCCCTCCACCTTTTGCAGCTGCTGGAAAGTTTTCTAAAATAATGAGAGCTCTTCTTCCTCTTCTCTGTCATTTATTTTCTAGATCTTGCTTAAATTATACTTCAAAAGCTGCTTTCCCCTTTGCCACTTAGAACTAGTAAGTGTCACCCACCTTCCCATCAAGGTTGGCAGTAATGATTAGTACACCCCCACATGCTGCCACTCTTTACCCACCTACCCCAGTGTCAGCCTGTGCAAGGGAATTTACATTTCTATAGCAGCAACTCTAAGACCCCTTGAAAGGGGCTCTGGAATGAAATGCAACATAAATATTTTCTGTGCATTTCAGAGATGCTATAGAAGAGATACCTGCAGTGGATGGGAGGGGAGACAAATGACTAAGAATTTTCATTCCCTGCAAGGACTCCATGAATATTATGGGACATATATGTTTAATTAACCATGATCAGATTTTATGATCCTTTATTGGCTCTCTCTGGCAAGTTCTTTATTTTCTTCCTCACTAACAAGAATTATAATTTGGGGTATATAAATGAATGAAAAATTCACAGATAGATCGGAGGTCACTGAGAAATTAATGAGAATTTTCTATTCTTTTTCCTCTTCTACCTCATCTTTTGTCATTGTACTATTCATTTGAAACTATTTTATTCCATCAATTCTAAGGTATATTTTTTTCCCCAGAATTTTATCTCCCTGCAATATAGATATGTCCCATGGTTGATGGTGTCTTACAATTAATTGACAGAATTTTTTTTTTTTCTTGGAGGCGCATGCAATAATTATGCACCTTATAATGGATGATATCTTAAAGGCAATGAAATAAAACATTGTCTCAGCTTTGTGCTAAGTATGTTGCATACATTTTCTCATTTACTCCTTACAATAATCTATTGATTAGTTAATTAATCAGTACATTTCTTTCTATTAAAAATATTTATTGAGGTAATAAAATTAATAATAATAATTAACATCTATTGAGCAGGCATTATGTAAGATGTTTACAAATACTGTCCGTACTTAGGATGACCCTGGGAAGTAGGTATTGGTATTATTTGCATTTTATAGATCAAAGAGGCATTCAGAGGTGAGGAAACTTGCCATAGTCATAGAGTTGGTAGAAAGTAAGGCAAGACTCAAATCCTGGTTGCTCTGCCTTCAAGCCTATGCTATTAACTACCACCCTACATTGCCCCAGATGTTTATTACTACTATAATTATCATTGGTAAAGTACGTTAACATTTACAATAAGCTTTCTCAAGCAGCCAATTTTATCTTAGCCTAGTAACTTGGCAAATGCAAATTCATACATATCTTTTGCATTTAACCATGTAAAACACTGCTGAAAAACATTCTTAAAAGCCCACTTAAAAAGATATTAGCAAACCAAAGAAACACCAAGGAAAGCTAAAAAGATGGAACGCTTGACTTCATTAGGGCCAAGTAAATAAAAGCTGGGTCAGAGTTCATGCTGATTACTGTCTGAAGGACAATTGCCTAGTTGATTTTGGAAAGGCAAATTATCACAATGTACTCTGAGATGTAATTCTGCATTTCTAACTAATTAAGGAAAATACTGTCCAAACAAACAGATTTTAAAAGCAATGGATATTAATAGTTTGTAAAATGGATCATTGGAATTGGTAAATATGATAAATTGAACTTAGGCTGGTAACTCTTCCATATAGCTTTAATTTTATAAAAATGACCTGAAAATTTAAGACATTAATTATTTGGGCTGAGTCTATTGTTTTGTTATTCAAGTGAGTTATGTCCAGCAAAGAAATCCTCAGCAAAAGGACTGTGTCTGAATGAACAGAAGAATTATAGTTAGATTGACATTGCTTTCAAATAATTCTATTCCTATCATCTATTAGGTAACCTAGAAACATCATAAAGCTATAGAATCATAGGATTCTAGGAGTAGAAGGACCCCTAAGGGGGTTAAATGTTTCCCACTCACACAAGTAGAAGTATAAATTTTCTGAGTCAGCAATCACTGTTTCGCTTCATTTCCTCTTTGCTGGATGGCTTCTTTAATATATTTTGTTCTGTCGTGTAAGTCTTCATAGGTATCTGACTTGGGTTTATTGGTTTTGGAAACTCCTATTTTTGGGGACTACCACCTTCTAATCTCCTTCTGGTTACTGAGGAAAAAAATGTGATATCTAGCTTTAACAAAGGGCTGGAAATCTTGCTGTTTTGAGAACTGGGTATCATTTTCCAACATACCCCATGATTTATGCCAGAGATGAATTATGCTTGGTCCTAGATGATTGCCTTTTAGTCAAAGGTCTCAAAGGTGAATGAAGTCCCTATCAAGTAGTTAAAGTGTTATTCAACCCCAACCTTTCCCTTCTTCCTATCCTCAGTTTCTATAGCATAAAAACAGATTTTATTCTACAGAACTGATAGTAATTCTTTATTTTTGCTTTATGGAATACCAACATTTCATTAGAAACCATTATAATGTATTTTTTTAATAACTCAATATATTTGTCATGGAATTATAAGAGATCTAGGGCTGGAATGTACCTCAGAGATCGTTCATTCCAATTCCCATATTTGCAAATCGGAAATTTTGTTCCTGGAACAATGAAATGCTATATCCAAGAGTGTATAGCCAATTAATGACAGAGATAACTAGAACCCGGGTCTCCTGACTCTAGGCTTAAACCCTGCTTATCCCCCCACAAAATCTTCTAGTTAATATTGGTAACTTCTTGCAAATGAGAACAATGTCCATGAAACGCTTTTTTTTTTTTTCCAGAAAATAGCAAAAGACCATGACTAGGTTGCAAGCAATTTCTCTTTAAGACAAGGCCTCAGAAATGACCTTTGAGGGCATTTTCCGTATTTCTGATTAGTGGGTGCAATAACCTTTAGCTGAAGAAAAGGGCACCCAAAGAGCAGAGTAATAATGGAGGAATTACTTTGGCAATTACCATTACAATTACAAGTCTACCTTTGAAAATAAATGGAGAAATCAGTAATTGAAAGAACATCATAGTCTATGAGAAGAACAGAAATGTCAGTATCAAACATCTAGGCCATTCCAATGACTTTTCTGATTGAGATATAATCAAAACCAAATAAACAGTACCTTTTTTCCACCATAGTAAATGCTATTTTCCACATAGTTGCATGCTATTAAACTGGAAGAATTACTTGGTACCTTTTCATTACTATGAACCAAAGACTTACAATCTTTAAAATGGAAGTAATATAACCTAACCAGCCTACTTTAAGCGATAAACATAAGTTTAATAAAGGATCAGACTGAGAAACCACTGTGGTATTGAGTCAAATGTTTGAGCTCTGTTGGGGCTTTTTCTTAATGAGAGTAGCTTTATTTGTAATTTTGTAGGCCATTTTTTTTTTTTTTAAGTGTTGACTCCAGCCTCCCAGGTCTCTATAGGGTATGGAGGAAGACAAAGAGTATGTTGCCTGAGATCTGAAAAAAAAACTTCAGGTCAGCTTTGTTTAACCGATTCAGTTTAGGATAACTGAGTGAGATTAATTACCAGATGTACATAAGAGTATGCTTTCAACACTTCCCAGAACACAACCTTTGCTGTGCCCATGATGGTATCATTCACAGAGCCCATCTTAGCATAGCAGAACATTGACGGGACCCATTCAACTCTTCCTTTGAGCAAGTGAAATTTGCTCTAGCTTTCTTTATCTCTACAAGGATGCAATGAGAATTTTTTTTTAAACTGTTTTCTCAGACATCCACTTTTCTAGATATTCGAGTTCCTAATTTCCTAATTTTGTTCTTCCAGAATTAAGAATTTTGGTTTGGGTGACATGGAGTATCAGTGGGAAAAAAGATCTTCACAACTCTGCCCACCATCAACTTATAAACCAACTTGGGACCATGACAGTTTTCTTGCCCTCCTTCTCTGTTTCCTCCTTGGAGGAGAAAGCAGTGTCTTTTCATAGTTTACCCGTTAAGGATATCCTGAGAATAAATGAAACCATTATGTGTCAAGATTCTCCTCTAAACAAAGATGCTCTGAGAATCCAGATAACATTCAGAGTTTTAATACATAGTCACAGTGTCCAAACTTCCTTGCTCTCCTGTGCCAAGCTACCCCTGAGGATTTTGAACATACGGAGGTTTTACCCTGAGTTCTCTCCCTGGTTTAGCCATTGGGCCAATTGAACACCACTTCTCAGCTCTGTGCCAGGCCTTTCTATCACTAAGTAGATATTATCATCTTTGACATCTTAGTCAGAGCTTCTAAGGAGCTTTCCACTTCCAGTTTAGCACAGGACTCTACCTGGACAGATGATTTTAAAAGTCCTATCAAATAAAAATATTTATACCTATGTAGCATCCTTTTAGATATAAACATATTTCCTCATTCAATGATAAAACATTAAGCTAAGATTTAGAAGAATATGCTTTCCCCAAATCTGAAGTATTCTTCATAAACTAGCCACTTTCAGTTTCTGTTCATTTTTCCCCTCTGGGGTGAGGGCCAGAGATTTTATAAGAATAACAAAGGCACCACTGGATTGAGATAATCCCCTGGACCAAAAATGCCCTGTGAACTCAACATAACATTAGTTATTCTGTCGGTTTTGTGTGTTGCTGCGCATGTTTTTACGCAAGACCATTCCCTGGGCACTCCTTCATTAAATTAACTTGTTTTCATATTTGTTGGTTTATTTTTCTTTTAATACTCCTTGACCACATGAAGATCCTTGATTTCATGCTAGGCTTTGAGACTTTGAGAATGAGCTGTGCTACCTGGTATATATGGGGGTTCCAGTTCAATCTAAGACTCTCAGAAATTGCCTTAAGCTGTAATCAGAGCAAAGGAGCAAGTGTCAGAATATTTCTGTCTGTAATGGAAATAACCAGAGAAATGCAGAAAATCTTTCTCTGTTTTAACCAATTCTATTTTAGATTCCAAGGCAACTGTCAATTTAATATCAGGGCCCCTTTAAGCAGAAGTTTTGACTTACAATGAATTTAACAGGCTGCAGGCTATTAAATGACTGACTCTTTTTATAACAACTCCCTCTCTCCTTTGTTTAAAGAATTGAAAATGGAAATCACATAGCCTAAAATTCCCGATTATTTTACCTTCCTAACCTCACCCCTCTAACCGATTGGGAGCAACAGTGCTTCAGGAAGAATGTCTCAATTTTGGTTTCCTGAGAAGCCAACCCTGAGAAAATAATTTGAGTGCAAGTAGTTTATTTGGGAGGTAATCCCAGGAAATACCAGTCCAGATGTGAGAAAGTAAGACCAGGAAGGCGCCAACAAAGGATTATGTGATCAAGTATGTATGGATAAACTAAAGCTTATTCCCACTGGGCACCTCTTGCAGATAGTATAGAACACATGGCTCCAAGCTATCTCAGGGGAGGATGAGGGGACTAAGTGGTTATATAACAACTCTGACAATTGCCACCAGATTTTGGTTGAGTGTGCAATTTACTAGCAGTAAGCCCTTGACGATGCCATTTAAATCATCTGAACTTCATTGTCTCATGTGCAAGTTGGAAATGAATCTTGTGTCATAAGATTGTGGTAGGACTTCCATGCACTAGTATATTAGAGTGCTTTCTGAGTTACAAAGTTACTAAACAAATATTATTTTACAGATAACAGATTATAGTTATTAATATAGATAAAAGCATGTTCCATTGCCCTAAGGACTATTAAACCTTACGAAGAAGTGAAACCATATGCGTAGATAAATATCAAAAGCAGTTCATGATCAATGCCATTAGAGAAGAATAGTCTACCACAATGAGCTAAAAACACAGGTATTTCAGCCTTGGCTTTGCCGTTTATTAGTTGTGTGACCTTAGGAAATTTACATACCTTCCCTGAGTCTCACTTTTCTTATCTATGAAATGGGAATGACAAAATTGTTCATGGAGTTTTTACAAATATTACATTAGAGAATGCATGTAAGGTGCTTAATACTTACTAAACAGTGGTATTATCATCACTGCCATCATTATTGTTATTTTTGCTACTATTTCTGCATGGGATTTTGAGGAGGGAGAGATCACAACTAATTTGAAATGTTATGGGCTCCAGGAAGAGTGCTATTAAAAGAGACAGTGGACAGGAAGGCACTTAGTAAATTCTTCTTTCTATCATCAACTTTAAGGAATGATTATTTATGAATAAGGTTATGACTTTGACATTACAGTGGGTAGAATTACACCAGGCAGAGATGAGAGCAGAAAGCCATTCTAAGAAACAGCATGTGGAAATGAGTATAGACAGGGGTGTGATGGGCAAGTTTTGCAGAGTGGGCAGTCTGTTTGGGTAAAAGTGTAGGACATATTCAGAAGAGGAGGAAGAGCTAGGTGGGGGATGGAATCAGAGCATGTAACACCTGAAGGGGCAAGCCAAAGAGTTGGAGCCCCGATGACTGTTTTGAATAGATGAGTGACTTGGAATCTTTGTCTGCTGGTTTGTACTCCTGGGCCTTCATCTGCTTCCGTACTGCCTCTCCAGTCCTGAATTCAGAGCTGGGATTATCTTGTTCAGCATTAATTTCCCACGTCTTACTCTGTGCTCAAGCTCTTCTTCCCACTCTCCCACATCATGCTCATCTCTTCTTGCATCTTTGTTTACACTGAGCTCATCATTGGAGTCCCCTTGTCCTATACCTTTCTCCTTAATCAAATCTGTCCCAAACTGTCACGTGTTTACCAACCCTCCTCCCATAGTGATCCCTTCTGCCTTAGCACCGTTAACACTTTTTGTCTCTACCACTTCATTGACCCATCTCTCAATAAGAGTAAGGCCTTGGAATGCAGAAAGTGTGCTTTCTATTTTAATATGCCACACATTGCTAAATGTACAGAAAATGTTCAACAAATAGTTGGCTGATGAGACAAGTAGCCGTAAGATACCCAAGGGTGTCAACTTGTGTCCACCACATCAATGATGTCTTTCTCTAACACACCTAGTCATGGTTGGTAGAACAAAATATGACAGGCCTGTCACAACCCCTTCTCAGGAATGTCTGATGATGTTGACATTACATGGCTACTCTGTGAAATGGTAACTGTGAGGTTCCAGGTAGCCATTCAGGAAGTTATTCTATGATGTTTCAGGTATTATTGACTTGTGTGCTATTAAATTTCACTTTGATTTACTTATAGCTCTGAGCTAGAAGTCAATGGACTCAATTTTATTTCTAGCTTTGCCATTAATTAGCTGTGTGACTTTGGGCAAGTCTTTTTTTCTCCCTATTAATAACAACTATTGTTTATTAGACACTAAGGGTGATGTACTTTGCGAGGTACTGTATGTCCATTATTTTATTTAAACTTTATTTATTTATTTATTTATTTAGATTTTATTTATTTGTCAGAGAGAGAGTGAGAGAGCACAGGCAGGCAGAAGTAGAGGAAGAAGCAGGCTTCCAGCTGAGCAAGGAGCCTGACGTGGGACTCCATCCCAGGACCCTGGGATCATGACCTAAGCCAAAGGCAGATGCTTAACCAACTGAGCCACCCATGGGTCCATCGACCCTGTGAGATGGGACAATGACTCTTTCTATTTTCACATAAGACTCACTTTAGTGAAGTACTTTGCTCAGAGTTACAGAACTAATAAATGACATTTATTAGTTCTGTAACTCTGAGCAAAGTACTTCACTTAAGTACATAATCAGAACACCAAACCAGGATTGCCTGATTGCAAAGCTGATGAGCTTAACCATTGCGCTTTACTTTGGTTTCTTTAAGTCTCAGCCTTAATGAAGAGATGAGATTGGTATCACTAGGAAGATTTTCAGCTTTATGACTCTTTCCTAAGAGCACATGTTATTTCAGGCATGAAATTGACACCTGTAATTTGTAACTTAGCCACGATGAACCTGGTTTCTAGCTAACACCACTCTGGTTTCCCTGAAGAAACTCATTTCCACTCTTACCTGACAAAGTTTTCAGGGTTTGGTGGTGGAGGGTGCCGGCTTATGACCCAAGACTCAGGTGGTTTCACATTTAATCCTTGGGCTAGTGCTTGGTTCAGGTGTTGTCATGTGACTGACTTCTACTAATAACTAAGCTTGGGACTTCAACTCTGACTTTAAGGGGAAAAGAAGTACTTGATAGCATTGAAATTGAACCTGGTCACCCATCACCCATATTGGTGGCAGTTACCCATGTTGCATCATGTGGAACCTGAAAACTAACAGAGACAGGGCAGAGCATAGCCCAAAGGTGACATTGTGTTATTTCCTGAACCTAGCCTCTCCTGCCAGGCCAAAGCCTATACTTTGCAGAGAATTGAGTCACTGTTTTCCCTTTGGAAGATTTAGTTTTCTGTTACTACTACCAAAAGATAATATGAAGATTATGGCTTTTTTTTTTTTTTTTTTTTTTTTTTTGGCACAAATGCACCACAATCTCATTAACAAGTAGTTTCTTCAGGATCAGGCCCAGCCAGAGTGCATCAGGCCTTGAATCATCTTTAATTATTGTAGGAAATATATTATTATAGTGGATGAAAAGGTACCTAATTTATCATGTTATAAAATATCTGTTAAGTGGTACAATGAAACTTAATGACTCTCTTTTGCCAGAAGGCTTCCTGATCATTTGCTTGTTTCCAGAAGATGTTAATTGCTAATTGTCAATGAGCATTTCAGGAAAGTGAGCTGTTGCTTATGATGTCTGTTAGCTCTAACTGGCAACTCATTTCTGTCCCCTCCATTTCTTCGTAATTTTGAACTTTGAAACCAAAAATCATTTAGGTTAAGGCAGTATGACTTGATTGAATGAATTATTTCTGCACTTTTACATAAGTCATATTTTATTGAAAAAATCACAGAATTTTAGGGTTGGAACAGACTTTTAAAGAACAGCTTTTTCAACCCCTAATATAGTAGATAAGGTAAATGGCAGGCAGACATTAGCACAGAGTCACACAGTAGTTAGAGGTTGTCACAGACTAGAATCAAGGTCTCCTGACCTCAAGCCAGGATGATTTTCACCACGTGACACCACTTCTCCGCCCTGTCCTGACATATTACATGAATACAAACTACAAAAGCTGGAAAGACATGGCAAGTAAGTACAAGTCTGCCAAATAAGAATTCACCTCATTTAGTCTCTGCATTCTCTATTCCAACCGCCTCTATTCTTTTTTGGGACAGGTTGAAGGCAGCAGAAATGCCACTAGGGTACCCAATCCAGTCAGGAAGCCTACCAGGAAGTCAATGTAAAGTATGGTACAATCTTGTGTATTTTTCCCCAGAAATTAAGGTTTTGTGCTTGGAAAAGAAAAGAATTTTCTAGAAAACCACTTATAAATACAGATTAATCTTGAGTTTTCATTGGAGAAGATTTGATCTATAACTCTGGGACTACTTTTAGAATTTCAATTTGTGTTATTAAATATCCTTGAAAGTAAGAAGATCCCAATTATTCATTATATTCTGTAAGTTTATCGCTTTCTCCTTTTCATATTCACTCTGTGCACCAAGATTTTAACCATGTAAGGTTTACTGCCAACAAGAGAGAATATTGAATTATTTTAGGATCACGGAATTCACTGCTGACTAAAGCCACTTGGCAGTTAGTGAGATGCGGTAATGTTACCCTAAGTTTCCATCATAAGGGATTTTCTTTCTTTTCCTTTTCCACCATAGAAAGTTAATTTATAGACTGCTATCAGAGATTTGTCAGAAAAACAAAACAAAACAAAACAAAAAAACAGGGGAGAATCACAAGGGAGACCAAAAGGAGACTTCGAAGCTTAGAAACTTCTTTGGATTTGTAGGGACAACTTTTGAAAGGTGGCTTTCACTTTAGGGACAGTAAATAACTGGAAGTCCCTGCGGTTGGTTAGCCAGGGCATAGGCTGTCACAGTCTTTTGGAATGAGGATGGACAGCTGCAGAAATTACCTTTTGAAAATGGACAGTGTAAGTGAAGGCCCTTTTCTGTTGTTTCTGAAAACTGACTTTCATTGCAATTCATCAATAGAATGCTAAAAACACAGTTTGGGATCTCTGAAAATTCTAGCTTTTGATAGATTGACTTACTAATAGAAAGTGAGGGGTGCCTGGGTGGCTCAGGGGGTTAAGCCTCTGCCTTCAGCTCAGGTCATGGTCTCAGGGTCCTGAGATGGAGCCCTGCATAGGGCTCTCTGCTCATCAGGGAGCCTGCTTCCCCCTCTCTCTCTGCCTGCTGCTCTGTCTACTTGTGATCCCTGTCTGTCAAATAAATAAATAAAATTTTTTAAAAAAGTGAAAACCTTGGTTCAGAATTAGAAACAAATTAGATATTTATAAAGCAAACTTTGATCTTTATAATAAAAAAATCACATTATAAATATGTTTATTGTTAGTAGCATTAAGGTCATCAGAAGAAGAAAAGTAACTGGGAGATATCAAAATAAGACCCAGTGTAATCTCTCCTATCATGAGATAATTTGAAGGTGATCATACATTTCTCTTAAACAAAACCAAGTGGTACTACTGATCCTGATAAACTGGATTTTGTTTCTTTTTAAGTTATTTATTTATTATTTTTTTAAAGACTTATTTATTTGAGAGAGAGAAAGAACACATGAGCAGGAGTGGCAAGAAGGAGGAGAGAGAATCTCAAGCAGACTCCACTCTGAGTGTAGAGCCTGATGTTAGGCTTGATCTTACAACCCTGAGGTCATGACCTGAGCATAAGCCAAGAGTCAAATGCTTACCAACTGTGCCACCTAGGTGCCCCCCTATAAATTGGATTTCTAAATGAAGACAGTCATCTTGGGATCCAGTTCTATCTTATGTAAAAATTGTTGGGGGCTTAGTGAATGCCTTTTAAAAAATGTTGAATCCCTGTAAACAATTCTGCCAAACAAAGAGGAAAATTTCCCACTCTCTGCTAGCAGTAAAGCATACTTTATGGACTTGAAATGTTAAAGGACAAGTTTACTGCTGATATAGTGTCCTGCTTCTGCCATTTTCTAAAGCTGCTCATAGTAAGGAAAGGAAGACCTGTTAATAGGAATTACCCCCTTGGAGCCATGGCTGGGGATGGAGGGAGACCTGGAGACTGAGCCAGGGTTTGGCCATCTAACAAAAGTTGGCAGGCAGGACACCTGGGTGGCTCAGTCAGTTAATTGTCTGTCTTTGGCTCAGGTCATGTCCCCAGGGTCCTGGGATCCAACCCTGCATCAGGCTCCCTGCTCATTGGGGAGCCTGCTTCTCTCTCTGCCTCTGCCTGCCACTCTGCCTGCTTGTGCTCGCTCTGGCAAATAAATAAATAAAATCTTAAAAAACAAAAAACAAAGTTGGCAGGTGTTATAAAGGTGGCTATGCTAACAATGTGAAAAGACCCTCCAGAGCCTATGGCTCTTTGATTTCACAAAATCAGTATAACAAAATAATCATAGCCTCAGCCTCCAGGACAGCGAAAGAAGGGAGAAGAACCAGATGATAGGCCCTCAATCACATCTGACAGGCAAGCAACTCTTCTTGAGCACCCTAACATCTTCCAGGGCCTTTCAGGGTCTTTGGTCCTTCAAAACTAAGTCACACCAGAGTTGGCCTTTATCTGAGGTCTGTGTAGTTGTGTGGGCCCATATCTAACCCCTTCTCTAAGGACTGAGAATGCCGAAGTTTGAAGAGATCTACCCATTCCAATTAGTTTTGAAGAATAAATAATGAATGAATTCTTCAGCAGATACTTATTGAAACTCTACTGAGTGTCAGACTTCTTTGTCTTAGAACCCAGAAAAGCTATTTATTTATTGAACAACAACTATATTCCAGGCATGATGCTAAATTGAAAAGATGAACATAGGTCTTAGCCTTTTGAAGTTTTTGGCCCAGTGAGGAGATAAGCAGTAAGCAAAAAACAAAACAAAACAAAACAAAACAAAACCAGGTGAAGAATGTATAAATTATTGTAATTATAAAGAAGAAAACAGACAAGTACAATATAAGGTAATAATAGGAAGAAGGAAAAAACTGGGTATGAAATAGATCATGACTTGTTCTAGGCCACTCAAGAAGTTAATGGTTGATAGGAATTGCTTGTTGAATCAAATCCATGAGTAATTATTGATCTTGTACTATGTTCCAGGTACTGTTTTAGGTACTAGTGATATAGCACTGAAAACAAAACAGACTGAAATCTCTAACTTGATGGACCTTAAATTTTATTTGAGGAAATAGCCAATAAATAAATGAGCAAATAAAACATAGAGTATGTTTGAAATTTCTAATTATCATGAAGAAATTCAGAAAAACAAAGCAGGGAAGGAGAATAGGGAATACCAGATGGGGAGTGACTTGCTATACTAAGTATCTTGATAAAAGAAGGGCTCACCAATAAAGTGACATTTGGGCAGGTACCTGAAAGAGGTAAGGAAAGGAGCCATGTAAGTTTGTCAGAAAAGAGCACACTACACAAGCTCTAAGAGTGGATACTAACTACAGATAGCGGTTTACATTTAAATTGATTAAAATAAATACAATTAAAAATTCAGTTTCTCAGCTGTGCAACTGTATTTCAAGTACTTAATAGCTACAGTTTTCCAGTGGCTACCATATTGAACATCACAGGTTTAGAACATTTCCATTGTCACAGAAAGTTTTATTGGATAGACAGACTTATCTGTACGTGAAGACCTTCAGGAGAAAGAGAGAGCCTGGAGTGTTTGAACATAAGCAAAAAGACCCGTGTGGCAGGAGCAGAAGGTTGAGTGTGGGTGTAGGAGTTGGGGAAGGTCATGGTGGTAGTTGGGAGAGTGATAAGAGCTCATATTGAGCCTTACCGCAATCGTCAGCCTTTCACTCCGAGTGAGTTAGGAAGCCATTGGAGGATTTTGAGCTAAGGAATTATGTGCTCAGTTTTGTATTTCAAAAAGATCATTCTTGCTATTCTCTCAAGAATAGAGTGTAAGAGGCAAGGCCAGGAGCAGGGAGGCCAATAAGTAGACTCTTGCACTCAACCGAGGAAGTGATGATAGTTATTTGACTCAGGTGAGAACCAGTCAGGCTTCAAATATTTTTGAGACAGACCCTGTAGGATTCTCCAATAATACAAGTAAGAGGTGATGGTGGTGTGGATTGGGTTTGTATTACTGGAGGAAGCAAATGTAGTTGCATTCTAATTTATATTGAAGGTGAAGCCAATGGGATTTGCCAGTAGAACATGTAAATGAAATGAGAAAAATGAGAAACTATGGTTGCATAGTATTCCATTGTACATACCCAGAGGAGTCTGGGATGATTGGAGTTTTGAGGTTTGAATGAATGGAGGATGGAGTTGCTCTTAACTGATATGGAAAGCATTTGGGCTACAGCATGTCTTGGGGGAAGATCCAGAGTTCAATTTTGAACATTCATAACTTTAAAATGCCTGTTAGGCATCGGTACAGAGATGTCAAGTAAGCAGTTTTATGTTGAAGACTGGAATTCCATCTGAACTGGAGATGAAATTTCAGAGCGATAAATGTGCAGGTGACAATTTAAGCCCTGAGACTGGAGTGTGGATGGAAAGGAGTATGAGAACTGAGCCCTGGGGTACTCCATTTTTAAAATTAACATATGAGGTATTCTTTGCCCCAGGGGTACAGGTCTGTGAATCATCAGGCTTACACATTTTATAGCACTCACCATAGCATATACCCTCCCCAATGTCCATAACTCAGCTACCCTTTCCCTACTCCCACACCCCCCAGCAACCCTCAGTTTTTTTGTGAGATTAAGAGTCTCTTATGGTTTGTCTCCCTCCTGATCCCATTTTGTTTCATTTTTTCCCTCCCTACCCCTCGCGACCCCGACCCTGACTCTCAAATTCCTCGTATCAGAGAGATCATATGATAATTGTCTTTCCCTGATTGATTTATTTTGCTTAGCATGATACCCTCTAGTTCCATCCACATCGTTGCAAACGGCAAGCTTTTGTTTCTTTTGATGGTTGCATAGTATTCCATTGTACATACCACAACTTCTTTATCTACTCATTGTTGATGGAAAACTAGGTTCTTTCCATAGTTTGATTGTTGTGGACATTGCTGCTATAAACATTTGGATGTGCCCCTTTGGATCACTACATTTGTATCTTTAGGGTAAATACCCAGTAGTGCATTTGCTGAGTTGTAGGGTAGTTCTATTTTCAACTTTTTGAGGAACCTCCATACTGTTTTCCAGAGTGGTTGCACCAGCTTGCATTCTGTACTCCATTTTGAAGAGGTCAGGGAGATAAGGAGAAATCATCAGCCGAGACAGAGAAGGGCTTGTTATGGAAAACCAAGAAGGTATGGTGCTGTGGAAACCAAGGAGGAAATAGTTTCTGGGAGGGGAAGGTGATTGTTAGAAGGGGGGAGGGGGAGGGACCATAAAGTATCCTTCAAACTGATAGGGTATTTTGAGACTGAAAAATGAAACAGGCAACTCCATACAGTTTACACAGTTCTCTTCAGGGCAATTTACTGACAGAGAGGATCAGACAGCTGTACAGTTGTTCTTTGTAAAATCTGGACAGTGGTCTGCAGATTTTATCTAGCAAGAGGATATACAGGAGGATGTTGTGGTGAGGTCAAAGGGTCTGCATACACTTAATTGAGAGCTCACATTTAATGGACCTTGTGGTGCATCTGTGTGTCAGGAGGAGGGCAGGGAGCAGAAACTATATTATCTCTAATAGTTATCTGAACAAATTTAGAGAAGACCTAAGAGCAAGCCTCCCTGCATTTCAGTCAGGGCTTACACTAATCTCCAAGGGGGCTGGAACACATAGCCCTGAAGGAGGTCATTGTGTGGACATGGACAGGGCAGCAGGTCAAAGATGGAGTTTCTATTGTCAGCATTCCTACAGTGGTCAACTATGTCAAATGTTGCTCACTATTTAGGTAAGAGGAGATGTTAAAATCAACCATTTGATTTAGCAGCATGGAGGCCATTGTTGTCTTTTGTCAGTACTAATTTCAGGGAGGCAGATTCAGAAGAGAATGGCAGAAGAGAATGGGAGAAAGTAGAGAGGAGTTTTGCTGTGGAGTGTGACTGAGTGAGAAATGAAGTGGTACTTTTCAGGGGGATGAGTGGGTCAAGATTGCTTTGTTTTATTGAGAGGAAAGAACTAATAGCAAGGATAATACAGTAGAGAAGGAAATTTTCATAATGCATGAAAGATGGAATAATTACAAGGACAATATCCAAAAGTAGGCAAGAGGGGATCTATACTATATGATTAGAGGGAATAAATTTAGGTAGGAGCAAGGAGAGTAATTCCAGGAACCAAACAGGAGTAACATGAGGAAAAACAGAGCATATGGACACAGATGCAGATGGGTGTATAGATGTGGTGGTGAGAACATAATGGAGTTTCTCTTCTGATTGGGTCTGATTTCCCTGCAAAATAGGGAGGAAGGGCGTTAGCTAAGAGTGAGGGAGTGGAGGAGTGTGGGAATGGGCGAAGAGAGAAAATATAAAATATAGTAGGATTACAGATGACCACCAAGATCCTTTTAAGGGCCTGTTCTGTGAAAGGAAGGTATAATATGCAAAACAATTTCTAAAGACCTCTAGGGCCATAAGACTGACAAAAAAGAGAGGAAGGAAACCAAGGAGTTAAGATGCTATATGATTGGAAGGGTTAACATATGTGGATATTAAAGTCATCAGGAATTATGATAGGAATTATATTGGAGAAAGTGATAAGTGAGTCAGGACTTAAAATCTCCAAGACTAATAGAGCGACCTGAGGGTCTGTAGAAGCCAGTAATAAGAAGAAGTAGTAAGTGGTATAGCCAGATGTTGGGGTATTTTATAAAGGGAGGAAGGAAGGAGAATGGTCTTTAAGTAGAATGAAGCATCTACCACATCAGAGCCCTATTCTTTTCTGAATGCTTGTGTCTTCACCTAGTTCCCATAAATAAGAAGTTCCTTCTAGGTGAAGGAAAAAGGCTAGGTTTTGCTCCCCACCAGACAGAGTTGGCATTGTTCATGATTTTTGTCAGTTGAGACAATAACTATATGTTATACATTCTTGGGTCCCAAGGTTAAACAGACACATGATTGTAGGAGATGTTGGAGGGAACACAGCCCATTGGTGAAAGGTTTCATTTCCAGAACTAGAGAATCCTATATTCAAATTCTTCTTTTCCCTACTTATTAACTATTTGACTTTGGGCAAATCACTTAACCTATTTTTGTCCTCCATGTTCTCATCCGTGTAACAAGAGTTAATAGTAGTATCTACTTTATCAGATTGTGATGAGGATTAGAGGATTAAGTATTAAATATAAGTTAAGGGCTTTGAATGTACTTTGTATTGGATGAGTTTTACTATTATTAATATTCAGATTATAATGTTTATCTTTATTCAGCAAGATTTATTTTACAAAATGCATTCTTAAATTGGGAATTGGTTCATTCCTTTCAAAAACTGTACTTGTAATTCGGGTAGGTGCCATTAGAGGAAGTGAGGGCCTGTTAGATTTCCCAGATACACCTCCCCAGGCTGGCCTAGCTAATTATGTGTCCTCTATTGAAGATTCAAGAATTCACTTCTGACTTTGAGCAAACCATTTAATCTACTGCGCTTTAGTTTCTATGTCTGTAAATTGAGGTAATGACACTTTTACCAAATACAGAATTATACAAAGAATCAAATAACAAGTGTTTATTACAAGGTAAACCATATTGTTCATGTAGATATGACCTTTATACTGTTACTATAACACTAGTCCTTCACTCATTTTTAATGAGTTTTCCCTCAAATATCTAACAAAACTAATGTTTTTGTAACTTGGGTTGATCAAATTTTGCCCTTGTCCTCATGTGAAAGCATTATGTATATCTCAAAGAGACAAAAACTCTGATGGCAACCTTGTAGCTAACAGTTCACTAGAAGACAAGTGCCATGAGGACAGAGACAATGTCTGTCTTGTTCCTCATTTTATTTTTAGTGCTTGGCATAATATCTAACACACAGTAGGGGCTTAATAAATACTTGTTAAATCAGTCAATCAGTCACTAAACTGATCAGTCAGTTGTTCAGTACTTGGAGGAAACCTACCTTTTCAGCTTGCCTCTTTTCGCACTGCTCCCCATCTGGAAATCCATGCTCTTGTCATACCTGGACTATTTGCATTTCTAAGAACATACCATTTACTTTAATCCTTTTGTACTTTGCTTCCATTGCTCTATCAACTGGAATTTTACCCCAGCTTTTCCAAATGGGAAAATTCTACTTTGCTTTAAGGACCAATCATAAAATAATCTTTTTTATGTATATTATGTGACTAGATGGATTTATTCAGACACTTTAAGACTTAACAATGACAACAAAAACAAAAACTAAGTATAGTTTCCATTGTACCCAAGAGCTACAGAGGGAAATGGGGTGTAAAATAATATCTCTATGTGGATAGCAGTTCAGCCTTTCAGGATTATTGATTGTTCCACTAAGTGGGTAATTAAAATGAAAACCTAAGAGCAGATACAAACACATGCTTATTTGAAATTTCATAAAACAAAGACATTAAAACACTATTCTTCAGCATTTCTTTGAAGGAAAAATGGGATTCTGAAACTTGGTACAATCAGCTCATCAAATTTACAGACAAATACGCGCTGCTCCTGGAGAGCAAAGTAACAGGGGCAGGAAGAAAAAAGACAAATATGATCAGATCCAAATTGTGGGGCCTGATCATTTCTCAGAATTTTTAAGAGATTGGCTTGTTATTTTTGTTGCGACTATCATAGTTAAAGAATTTGTGTTGAAATTGTACGGTCCCTAAGCAATGAAAAAATTAAAGAATTTCCTGATTAACCAGTGGGATGGAGGTGGGGACTATGACATTTAGAACAAGAAATGGTAGCCATAGGATTAACCTCCTTTTTGAAATATTCTCCATTGTCTTTATTAAAAGTTGTTCACTTCTTGCTTTCTCTCTCCAAGGTATTCTGAACATGCAGTTATGCTTGTATTAACCATATGTCATATTATAGTGGGGGAGTGAGGGAATAAGCATTTTCATTGTTCTTTATGAGCAAGATGAGTCTCATTATGACTGTATTCTCAGTGGTTAGTCCAGTCTAAAAAATACCTCAAAAGCAGTACACGTCTGAGAAATATTGGCTAGGTATACAGGTTGCAAGTAGGCTCTGTGTTGATTATTTTATATGTACTATATTTCACATTTTTACAGTAGTATCCTATATCTTCATTTTTAAAATGAATGAAAAGACGCAAAGAAGTTAAGTTCTTGTCCAAGGTCTCAGTTAGTAAGTGGCAGAGCCCTAGACAGTTTGACTCTGGAGCCTCTACTTCTGAGAACTTTGCAATTAAAATGAGCGTTTTAAATATGGCACTCTTGTCTTGAGCGTCTCAAGTTCATGTTTCAACTGCCAACTTTGCAGATCACTTTTGTGAAAAATAGGATTTGCTGAAACTGTGCAGTGCAGAAGTCTGCTGTCTTCTCTTACATGGCACAGTTAGTGCTGTCTCTCAACTTTATTTCTATGGGCAAAATTGAGTCACTTCTTTTAATCTCTTCTTGAAAAGTTAATTTTCAACTCCCAGAAGTACTGTGTTTCTGAAGAGTCAGGGGAAAAAGAGCAAAGCATGAAAGAAGAATTAGAAGAATAGGGTAATTAGCATATCATGTGGCTGAGCCTGTTTCTATGTGTACAATTTGGTATGAAGCAGATCCTAGACAGTCATAGAAGAACCTTGCTTGATGTTTTCTTTGCTGTTCTGAGGAATTTTCCCATCCATTCTCTCTGTCTTTGAATTCCTGATGTCGGAATCTAGATTACACAACGTAGTGTTTGACTTTGTATTTTCTAGATATTTCTTATCTGTAAAATTTTCTAAAATTCTAAGATTTTCAAGAGGGAGAATATAAGTGTCTTGCCTAAGTTCATGTAGCAGGCAAGTGACAGAGCTAGAATTGGAAGACAAGTCTGCTTGTTGTTAGATGAGGAGTTGGACCACTAGATCAAACTACCTCTTGCTTCCTCAATTCAATTTTTAAAAATCTCTTAAAATATTTATTCTTGCATTTAGCTAACATTTATAGAATGTCTCCTATGTGCCATGAGTGCAGTATATACTGAGGTACAAAGAATAAACAGTGGTGCCCCCTCAAAGAGTTCAGGTGCATCCTCACAGGTGGTGAGCATTAACAAAGATGTATACAGAACGCTCCCAGGGCCTCTCTGTGTGCCCAGACAATGACCTGAGCAGTAGTTTCCCAGACACACTGGGAGGTAAAGAGCACTCTGGCAGAGGGATGGGCTGGCAGTGGTGTGCTGCATGAGAGGTTGATGTGAGGATGAGGTGGGCCATCTAGAGGGGGGGCAGCTGCTTGGGGAGTGGTAGACAAAGAGGCTAAAGACTGTGGACAAGGGTCAGAATGTGAAGGGTGTAATATGATATACCTAGAAGGACAGACTTTATCCTATGAGCAAATTACTGCAAGGTTTTAAGCAGGAAAATAATATGATCAGATAATGTTCCCTTTACTGTTTTTAAAACCCTCACATAGAGTCAGGTTGGTGCTGCGAATATAAAAACATGAAGCTAATTGACTTAAAAACAGAAACTAGATCCAGTGATAAGTTTCCAATGATGTATGTATATTTTCTTTCAGGAACTTCTGGGAAATTGGATACTTTATTAAAATTAGCATTATTTTTAGACAACTACAATGCATTATACATGTGGTGGTTACTATAAAAGCCACAGACTTTAAAGTAAAGGCATAGTCCACTTATTCTGTCTGTCTCTCATTTTTTTAGGCTTTTATTGAGATATAATTCATGTACCATAAAACTGACCCTTTTAAACTGTCTATTTCATTGGTTTTTATTTGGGTATATCCATAAAGCTGTGCCTCCATCACCACTAATTGTAGAATATTTTCATCAACCCAAAAGAAATCCTATACCATGAGCGACTGCACCCTATTCTCTGCTCCCTCTCCTAGCTCCTAACAATGACTAATCTACTTTTTTATAGATTTTTTTCCCTAGAAATTAGCCTATTCTGGACCTTCATATAAATAGATTCATATAATATGTAGTCTTGGTGAATGGCTTCTTTCTCTTAGGTCCAGCCATGCAGGAGTCTGTGTCAGTACTTCATTCCTTTTTATGGCAGAATAATATTCCATGGTGCATGTGTGTGTATGTTTGTGTATACAATTGGCCCTTAAGCAACACAGGTTTGAACTGTGTGAGTGCACTTATACATGGATTTTTCATAATACAGTACTGTAAGTGTAATTTTTCTTAAATTTTTTTAAAATTAAAAAAAAATTTTTTTAAATTAGGCTCCACAATGCAGGGCTTGAACATGACCCTGAGATCAAGATCTGAACTGAGATCAAGAGTCACTTAATGTGACTGTGCCACCCAGGCTTCCCAAGATCTTCTTAATAACATTTTCTTTTCTCTATCTTACTTTTTTTTGGAAGAGTACAGTATGTAATACATGTTACCTACAAAATACATGTTAATTGCTTATCTTGTTGGTAACACTTCCAGTCAACAATAAGCAATTAATGGTTCGGTTTTGGGGTGTCAAAAGTTATACATGAATTTCTTATTATGTCGGGGGTCAGCACCCCTAACCCTGCATTGTTCAAGGGCCATCTGTGTGTGTATGTATGTATGTATACACACACACACACACACACACACGCCATATTTGTTTTATCCACTCATCAATTAATGGACATTTGGGTTGTTTCTACTATTTGTCTAATAACATCACATCTGTATATAAGTTTTTGTGTGGACTTATGTTTTCAGTTTCCTTGAATGTGTGCCTAGGAGAGAACTGCTAGATCATATGCTAACTCTGTGTTTAACCTTCTGAGGAAATGCCCGACAATTTTCCGCAACATCTGCATCATCTTACATTTCCACCAGCGATATACAAAACTTTGACTTCCCTGTATCCTGGCTAACACTTTTTATTTTTTTTCCTTTCTTCATATGCAGTGGTCTCCACATGGCACAAACAACAGAATCTTACTATAATACTGCCCTACTTGCATGCACATAGAGGAAGTAGAAGTGTAAAAAGAGACAGCAGGGACTGATTAGTGGAAAATGCTCAAAAGGAACTTCAGAGATACATACTGAGCACTTAAGAATCAGAGGATGACAGTGGATATTTCAAACTCACCTTGGCCTTCACTTCCTTTTGTGTTATTTCCTCATGTACTGCTTATACCTACATTTCCTTCTATAGATAGTGCCGTATAGTAATATTCTCCAATTTTTTTAGAATATTTTTCTAGAGTTCTTTTGTGATTACAGTATAAATTAAGATCCTTTATTTTTCTTGGGCTTGCTCTGTAGATGTTTTAAAAATTGACCTTTCGTCTTATCTGTGATACTTGGATATTAAAAATCACAGGGGATGTTCCAAAGCTAGGTTTTATAAACAACATCAATGTATTATAAGCCCCTGTCCTTATCTGGGGCCTTTTTCTGATAATAGATAAGGTCGTTTATCTCAAATTACCAAGAATCCATAGCAAGAAAGTAACAGTCTAAGATGAGGTTCACAGAGAGACATTAAAGTGTGATTTTGCCTCTTCCAATAATAGTCCTCATTGCTTACTTAATGATTGAATTGCTGTGGCAAAGAAGAGGGTGTTTGCTGCTCTGGGAGGCGATTAGGAAATAAGCTGCAGTTTGGTGATATCGTAGAGGCCATTAGTGTTCCTCCTTGTGTGTTGGATGCACACCGGCCTAAGGTATAGATGCCTATACCTATATCTCTTTGCCTGAAGGCTTTTCTCACCTTAGTTCACTTACCTGCCAGCAGGCCAGAAATACTGGAGAATTAACACTCCAGGAATAGTCCCTAACCAGTGAGTTGGTATTATGTATTAGTTTCCTCTTCCTGCTATAACCAATTTCTACAAACTCAGTGGCTTAAAACAATACGGTTTATTATCTTATAGTTTTGGACATCAGAAGTCCAACACTGGTCCCATGGGGCTAAAGTCAAGGTATCAGCAAAGCAGTGTTTTTTCTAGAGGATCTAAGGGAAAAATCTATGTCTTTGCTTTTTCCATCTTCTGGAATTGTTTGCCTTGCAGCACCATTTCATTTTGACCTCTGCTCCCATGGCCACATTTTCTTTTCTAACTCTGATCCTCCTGCTTTCCTTTTATCATGACCCTTCTAATTACTTTGGGTCTGCCTGGATAATCCAGGATAATCTTCCTACACCACTATCCTTAACCTAATCCCGTCAGTGAAATCCCATTTGCCTTTTAAGGTATACAGGCTATGGGAATTAGGATGTGGATATCTTTGGGCGTCATTATTTACCTCAGTGTATAAACATCCCAGTTTCCTCACTCTTTGAGTGGGAGAACTCTAAGCATATGTTCTACATAGTGCCCAGAGTTTCCCAGTGGGATTGAACTCTAGCTATCCACGTTGGTTACTAGTTCAATGACAAACTCTTTTCTAGTTTTCTTCCATTTCATGTTTCACTGCTCCCCTATTTCCTGGAATAATCTCCCAGATTCAGATACTTGCATTCAAGTCTCCTTCTTGTAGCTCAATTCTTTAGCTTCTGTAAAACCTTAGGAGAATGAGTATCTTTGAATTCTCCAAGAATGATGGGAACAAATTAAAAGGATACAAGAAGAAGCTTGAAGGAACTCCCACTGATCATATTGGGGACAAATGGAGCATTAAAATAAATATTGATCATAAAGGATTGCAACCTCTTGAATAAAATATGAATCCATGAATCCATTGATAAATAAAAGTAACAACAACAAACAAGAAGTGGAAACTCTTCATTACGGTCAAATGTAATAAATGTAGAAGGGAGTATAGAATTATAAATCATTATTTGGCAAGCGCAGTAATAACTGATCCAAGCAAGATTGTTCAATAGTTGCTAAAACCAGGGAGTGAAAGTGAGAATAACAGAAGTTAACATAAATTCACAGTATTTTTTACAAGAACATTATAAAGGGTAAATGAGTAACTATATGGTGGAAGAACCTGTTAGAAATTACCTTAACCAAATGATTTGATTGTTTAAGGGGGTGTATTCATAGCATGTGCCTTCTGATATAGTGAGAAGAGCTCAACATCTCTTCTATGGTATTCCAGCCCAAAGTGTGTAGCTTGGATCTCATCATGAAGAGAGGGATGTTTTATAAAACGTTCTATTCAAAATTGTGTGTGTAATGAAATGTAAGGAAAGATTAAAGATCTATTCCATATTAAAGATATGAAAAACTAAATGAAGCATGTGATCTTGGATTTTTTGTTTTGCTCTAAATAACATTATTAGGGCAATTGGAAAAATCTGAGTAAGGGCTATAGATTTATAGTACTTTATCCACATTAAATTGTCTTGATTTTATAAATTGGACTAAGGTCATGTACTAGAATATTCTTATTTTTCTATGTTTAGACTACCTAAAAGAATATTCTGATTTTTAGGACATGCATACTGAATTATTTAAGGATAGAAGGACATCACATCTGAAACTTACCCTTAAAACAGTTCAGTAAGGAGGGTTGGGATATAAAACATATATAATAAAATGTTCTCATTTGGAGAATCTGGATAAAAGTATCTGGTAATTCTTTGTATTATTCTTGCAACTTTCATATATGACTTAGTTATGAGAAAATTTTAAGATGTAAAAAAAGTACAAGGGCTTTAAATCGTTGAGTCATTGCCCTGCTTACCTGCAGGCTGCTATTTTGTCATTATAAGTAAAATGTCCTCAGCATTCTTTTTTAAAATATTTTAGTTTAGTTTAGTTTTTAAAGATGTATTTATTTATTTTAGAGAAAGAGAGAGTTTGAGCAGGGGGAAGAGCAGAGAGGGAGGGAGAAGAGAAAGTAAATCTCCAGCAGACTCCCCATTGAGCATAGAGCCTAATGCGGGGCAGGCTCGATCCCATGACCTGGAGATTATGATCCTGAGATCATGACTTGAGCTGAAATCAGGAGTTGGATGCTCAATTGACTGAGCCACCCAGGTGCCCCTAAAATGTCCTCAGCATTCTTAAGTCACAATGTTTCTTTCTTCCCTGTGTCCCAAGGATATGTTGACTATTGAGTAGAGTTTCTGATACCTTTAACAGAGCACTGGATTTAGAATAAAAAAACTGTAATTTGAATTCTGGCTCAATAGTTGTGAGACCTTAGAAAAGTCATTTTAATTTCCTTGGCTTCAAACCATGTCTGGAATTTTAGAGTTTTGAATTATGTGATTCTTCTTCATCCCTTCCAGAACACTCTATGATTCTCTCATGTCCTTTGAATATGTAAATAACTGAATCTATTCTTCTGGATGTGGTTCATGATGACTCTGCCTTATAATAAATTCCACTTGATGTGACTACTATGAATTTCCATCACAGGAATTTCCAATGTAGGGTTATTTGTTTGTCTGTTGTTGTAAGGAGGATAAAGCAAGCTGAAACATTCAACAAAATTTTTCAGTTTGTGATTCCATTTACTAGATTTCTCACATAGGAAATTTTATAAGTTTAGGTAAACAAACTTCATATTAATGACTATTGGGAACAATTTTCTTGGTGTAACAGATAAACTCTTTTGTTGAGTTGGGATTAAGCTGGTTTGCTTCCAGAACCTCCAGGCATGCGTGAATTGCCAACTTATGCTGAAGGATAGAATGAATATTCTAGTGGAAAAAGCTAGGAACAGGGGCCCTGAGCTCAGCTACAGCATCAGCCCTGGAGCTGCTTTGTTCCTTGATATTTGGCTGGTCATTGCCCTTCCTCTTTCTTAAATAGATGTAATGAGGCTTGAACCTCTCTCTTGCCTCTCAGGAGTGCTGCAGTGATGAATGAGCCATTTGCAAACTGCTGTGAGTCCTTTGCTAGGGAGATATTTAAGTAACAAAGCATCCTCATCAGAGTACAGTTAGCTCTCACTACAAAGCCAGCACCAAGGGATTTTTCATATTAGCGTGATCTAGATTGTATTGTAGCTAGCCATGCAGGAAGAAAGGAATGGACTGCTCTCTGCTACACCAGTTATTCTTATCTCAGTCTTTTTTTTCTTCATAGCACATATCATATGTGTAATTAATTAACTTATTCTTTAACTTAGTTTTTCAAGTCAGCTTTGTTCTTGTGTCCCCAGTGCCCAGCATGGTGCCTGACAAATAGTAAGTGTTCAATAAAGATTTATTTAGTGGTCAATGAAAGAATTATGTAATATATGATACAATCTTGCTATTCCTTTACGACAGGATTTGAACTTTCATATTCCAATAACCAAATAGGCAATTTCCCATTTCTGTGGTTTTAAATATACCAGTTATGGACAACAAATAGTTGACACATGATACCTAATAAGTGGGCCTTTCATACAGCTGTGGGAACCTCTTGAAGAGCTTTAGCATGTGTAGTTGGTAGTAGTAAAATGGATAATACAGAACGTGGGTTCTTTTTGGTTTGGAACGTAATTTGTATTATCTCTTTATTTTTCTGGTGAGAGGCTCTCACATTTTATTTTGTTAAGTTGCTGTAAAAAGTGCATCAATTTTATGTAAGTTTTGATAAGCTAAATAACTAACACTACAGAAGGCAGAAAGGTGGTGAGGGAGCAGTAGGGATACACCTTGGGATTAATCACTTGCCCTGGATAATTCCCAACCTGTATGCTTCTTCTATGGGTGATTGATTTTTGCTTCTATACAGCTTTAAAAGATGAAGCAGTTTGTGTGTTTAACCTTTTAATAACCACCTGTGAGGATTTGAGTCATCTGTCCCTATAGCTTTCATTGTTGTGATGCCCAAAGCCTGAGGACCTGAAGCCATGCATGAAATGGGGGTGAGGAAAGATGGGGGACTCTTCTAGTGACTGCATCAATTCCTTAATGGTAGTTGAGATTGGGAAATAGCCGTTGTTCTCGAAAGCTGTGCTTTTTTTCACTCTCTGTATAAATTCTAGGGAGGTCTTTTTGTTTTTATTTTGGACACACGATCTATGGTCACAGATCCCTTTGCCTTCCTGAAGAATGATGTTAATTATGTCATTTTCATTGTTCAGAACCTTTCACAGCTCCCCAACACTTGCAGAATAAAGTCTCAGGCTTTAACTCTGGCACTCAGTTTTTCTCCTAATCAAATTTTAGGATAGTGCTGTGGTTATGAGCATAGATTCTGGAATTAAATATCTGATTCTGCCTCTTGGGCGATCTTGGGTACATTGCTTAACCTATCTAAGCCTTCCCATTTTCTCATGGAGAAAATAATGGAACCTAGCTCATGGGGTTGTTTTGAAGATTAAATTAAATTATGCATATAGAATGCTCACTATTGTGCCTAGAACACTACAGAGGCTCAATAAAAGCTCATTTTTACCACCTCTCTCTCCTGATCCAGCAACTGAACTAATTACTGTGGCAAGCACTATTGCAAGTACCCCATAATTTACATTTTCTTTAAATGTCTTTGCCTCATGCTTTTCTTTTCTCCTTCCCCATTTTCCCAGTTCAAGTGTTCTTCGTTCTCGGATGCCCTGTCACAGTGCTGTCTTCTCTCTAAATGCATCCACGCATGTAATTCCTACTTTTTGCTCTCCACAGTTTTAAGTGATCTCTCCTTTCTCTAAATTCCCTTGACATTTTTTTCTGAGTTTGAAAGTGGTAGCCACTTGAATCAAGGATGCCCTTCTGGATTCTCACTTAGGTAGTTGAAATCTGGAGCAAATTTCTTCCTTTCTCATGCATCTCAAGGGTGAAGTAAGGTCAGTTCTTCCTAGCATGCTACTTGACCCTAACTAATAAACACACCCTTCCTGTGATCATGTCCAGCATATAGTACATGCTCAATATGTATTCAGGGAAAGGATCTTATGGAATGAAAGGAACTTTTTGTGGCTATTACCTATATCACTCCAACAGAAGATCTCGCTTCAGCCTAAATTGAAATTCCTCAGGAAGTGTGTATAGTGAGATTCTGAGAGCCTTTGAGCTTTGAGCCTGGGAGGATTTGGTGACACGTCAGATACAATTTATGATTCATGAATTTAAGTTGGTTTTGGGGATTCGGTATGAGAGAGCTGAATCTTTTTGGATTAATAGTTCTTTTCTCTGTGACAGCTATCATTTACAGTCATGGCCCAGGGTAAAAACCACTGCATGGGAAGCAGAGTGCTTTGGTATTTGAAAAGATTATGATGGATTATTTCTGTCTTGCCATCTTTTTCCTTCCCAAGATGGCAGAACAAAATTAAGTCCCCCTGTATTTTGAATAAATGTCTCTTTTTAAGAAGAATAGAAATGGCTTAGGGAGGTGCTGCCTACGGTTATGCTTAGCACACTGATTTGCACAAGATGTTGGGGTAAAAACAGAAAGGAACTTTCCACACATATTATAGGAGCCAAAAGTAAGATTTTCATAACCAGGACTATATATCACTGCAGATTATTCATCCTTGACAGACTAAATGAAATAAACCTGAGGCAATTATCCTGATAATGCAAGGTAGGAAGATCCGGGGGCAAATCTTGGTTTTCCTATTTCTGAAATTCAGTTTCAGTTTTTCCACTTACTGGTTGGGAGATCTTGGCCAGGTTGATATCTTTTTCAGTTTCTCCAACTATAAGAGGAGGGTGTTAAGCTAAATCGTCTCTGTTCCTCGAACACTCATTTCTCACTAAGCCTCCATGAGATGCCATCAGGTCAGAGGCACCCATTTGATGAAAGAGGAAAGCAAAACTCCCTTTATATGTCACTGTGAAGAAAGAGTTCATAGTGACAGCTGGCTAATGGTATGTACCCGTCTAAGCAAGCCTCCCATGCAGGACTGTTGTGGGCTGAATTGTATACCCCCCAAAATCATATAGTGGAACCTAATCCCCCAGTATACCTCAGAATGAGTCTGGATTTGGAGACAGGGTCTCTAAAGAGGTAATTAAGTTCAAGTGAGGTCCTTTGGGTAAGCCCTAATCAATTATGACTGCTGTCCATATAAAAAGACAAAATTGGGACACAGACACACAGAGAAGGAAGACCACGTGCCTAAGTGCTCAGTCCTTGACACAGTAGTTGGACATATATTTACTCATTATTTGGTTGGGGAGGAGAGGAGAAAACAGCAATGAAGATGCTGGAGGTTCACTAGTGAATAAGGGCAATGTGGTTGCTCCCCCTGTATTTATTTTCTGGTGGTACGTGAGGCCAACAGCCTTCATGATTGCTGAGAAAGGAAAACAGGCCAACGAGAGAAGCCATAACAGGATGAACTAACTTATTCTGAGGGTTTGGGGAAGGCTTGTCTAAAGAAGCTGCAAGGAGAGAGTGAAGATTAAGGAAAGAGGAGGAGGTATTTAAGGAAGGGAGAGGCTATCCTATGTGAAGGTGGGAAGGTTTGACCAAGGATCTGAAAAGCAGTATAGTGTGGCTGCAGTGCTGAGAGCAAGAAGCAGGAATGTGAAAATTGAAGCTAGTGAGTTAGAAAGATAAGCAGCTTAATGCTTTTTATAAGAGGAAGAATCCAAGACTGCGGGCTATTCTAGACCCTATCATTCATTCTCTAATCTCCAAGAGGAATAGCCAAAGGATGCTCAAGCCAACCACGTGCATTTTTATAGAATTCATGGGGAGAACTTTTGCTCTGGATTTTCCTTTTCATATTTCCTGGGGAACTGGCTGGTGCAACTTAAAAGAAAACGTAAAAATTAGGAAACTTCCTCCACTCTTCTAGGTCTGACTTGAAGTTCTCCCCACTCCCCAGAGTACACTTTGCCTGTAAGGATGGTATCCAAGTGAGAGAGGGGTTAGAAGTAATTGCAGGAGCATTAGATAGTTTGGTTTTGAGAAAATGAGAAATGGAGAGGGAAAAGATCAGTTTAAAAGGCTCTTCTTTCAGGCAACTTTAATTTGTCCTTTCTACAGTCCTGCCATGGTTGCATGGTACAGAGCTTTTAGGGAGGGAGGGAGGGAGGGAGGTGTCTGTCTGCACTCTGCCTCTACAAAGCTTTCTGTTCCTAGTGTCTATCATTTCTGCAGTGGCTACAGGGCTTTTTCCCCAATTCCTCCCTAAGTATCATTACTCTTCCCAAAACTCCTCCCCAACAGGGCCATTGGTAGTTATGGAATGTGAGGGAGATTGTTAATGAATCCCTGCTAGTCTTTAAAGTGCAAAGTTTTTCTGGGAGAAAACAAAATGAAAAGAGTGGTTGTGCTGTTGTGAATAAAGCTTTCAGAGTTTGGGGATTGGGAAAGTGTATTTCACTAAATTATAAAGAATATGCACTCATCTGCATAGGGAGTATTTGAGGCTACCATACCCACTGAAAATTGTTAGATGTCCAGAAAATGTGAACTGTTGTGTCGTGTGTTCAGAATAGCACCTTGGGGGCCAAACACAAATCCCAATACAACACTTGTGGATCATCGGGAGTGGCTCAGCCCCACCAGATATCCTGGGTTACATGATTTCCATAAACTTGGACTGAAGTTAGGGGAAAATTTACCAGGCCTCAATACAGAAGGGGAAAAAAAAAAAAAAAAAAAAAGGAAAGAAATGCTGTTTCCCAAATCAACCAAATGCCAGCTTGCTCTCTGCAGCAGTCTAAAAATCTATTACTAGACAAAACAAAATCTAACTAGAAAGATGAATCTGCTTCTAGCAAAAACTTGTTATTCACTCCAAAGTCAAAGTTATGAATGACTTCATTCATTCAATAAAGCTCTATTGACTTTTGGATGGTCCAGTGTTTTTCACTGTCTACAAAGCGGCTTGTCTCAATTTATGTTCCTAGTGGGAAGCTAACTGTAATTTACATTGTCTGTCTGGGGAAATGGAATAGAATGCAGATATCTGTAGAGTGGTTATTTGAATCTTCGTACAGAGAGAGACCAATACTTCACAGGGTGGGTTGATGGATTCTGAAAACAGGCTTGGACAAATCTCCCAAAGATAAAAATGGCACCAATATACTCTTGTATGTTAAAAGCAGAATTAGGGAAAAGACACTTTTGTACTAGTTTCTTCTTGCTACCATGGATTTCTATTCTCAGGAATTAATCAAATTGAGAATCCAAAAGAAATCCTGTAGGAATAGATTCTACACTGAGAAGCACTTTGTATTAGGTTACACTACCATGTCTTTGACCTATTTTATTTTTGGGGACAAAGAGGGCGCAGTGTTTGAGTTTGGGAGTAGAGGCATCAAAGTATGGCTCTTCCTTTATTGCTGTTCCCAATGCAAGATCTTGTCATACCACTAAAAAAGTCAGATTTTTTTTTCCAAGTAAGTGAACCAGAAATATTTGTATTTAGTAAGCAAGGAGCAAGTGAAACAGAGGATTAATTTGTGCTTTAAAACCCCACATTATCATCAGTTTCCATTTTCTAACCATGCACTTCTTATTTTTTGGACACTACAGATACCAAAGGAAACCTATACTGACTGCAGCTCCCTGCCTGGGGTAGATGTAAGAAATTTGGGCAATCTCTCTTCTGTTTACAACTCAAGTTTTACGTATTACCACAGCTGAGATTCCACACAGAGGCCCCAGGGTTTGGGAGGTTTATCAAATCACTCTCACAAGATCGCAAGCTTCGTTTTTCTCACCAGGGTGGTACTTCCCCAGAGATTACATTGAAAGGCTAAAAAAAAAAAAAAAGAAAAAAAAATTAAATTGGGAGCAAAGCGTTCTGGGACCCCTAGCCTCCTTGAATTACTCGGCCTCTCCCTCCTGTCTTTACACAAAACCGTGCTCTATCTTCTCTTCTGTGTCAGCTTCCTATGTAGTTACTCTGAATTTTTGGTAGCCTCTTCCCCGTCACAGGAATGTCTCCAGAATCTCCAGTTTCTCTGGGAAGATTTCTTCCATGTCCTCCAAATCTCTGCGATCAGGGATATTTGCCTCCTCTGCCCAAGATGCCCTCCCTCTGGATGTTCACTTGGTAAACACTCACCTCATCTTTTAAACCTGAGCTTAAATTGTGAGATTTGAAGTTTGAGTTCTCAGCCTGACCCCGGTTCTTCTTCCTTGTGGTTTCGTGCCACCATTTCATCCTTCGGGTGTTTGTTCGCATCCTGGGTGGTCGTTTACGTAGTTGTCTGTCTTCCTCTGTGCCCTGGAGAGCATGAGCACAGTAGGCTCATTTTCATGCCCCTAGTCTTTAGCATAGAAAAGGTAAAATGTACCTGAAAAGAAAGAATTGCTCAATACTGGATATCTACATAAGTAGATGATTATACAGACTTTAACATTGTGCTCTCTAAGATTTTTTAATAATATGGAAAAATGGTTATTTTTTGTGCGTGACAGAAAAAAAAACCCACTATATAAAACTATATATACCAGGATTCTAATTCTGTATACATAAAGACATATATTTTTATAACTACATGTATATATACATATATAACTATATGCACAGAGAGATAAAAGACTAGAAGAAGATATACCAAAATCTCATTTGTTTTTTTTTGGAATTGTGGAATTATGTGCTATTTTTCTTAATACATATTTTTCTCCAGATTCTCTATAGTAAATATATATTGCTATTATAACCAGAAGAAAAAAAATAGCATTTCAAAATGAATGGCAGATAGGAACTGACTTCTGATGTTGGCGGGTGGGAGGGGGGGAGCCACACCTAAACCGGTTAGAATAACATTAGGTGAAATCAAGCATTCTTTTAAGTGTGTAAAGCTCTAACAAGAAAGAAAATTATATGGAATCATACATTTTAGTTAAAAGTCATAGTCCCCTTCTTCTCAGTTTCTTCAGTAGAATGGAAGATACTTAAACCAGTTTACCTCTTAGAAGATAGAGAGTAATATATTTTTTAATTAAGGGCTATTGAGATCACAAAGATACGAGATTAGGTATAAAACTTTCCCCTTTAACAGCTCTCTGGGGATTGTATCCTCCCTGCACCCCATACTCTGGAATGATTGACAGGAAAATTAAGATTAGATTAGATAGGAAATCAGAACAAATCTTTGCCTTGAATAATGTGGAATAGCTTTAAAATATAGATCAGAGATGTTATTAAAATGTGTGACTAAGGATTACAAAAGAAAAACACCAAGGCAGCATTTTTCCTCTTACTTACGCCTATTGCATTAATTCCATGTTAACAAACGTTTTGTGGGAAGGCCCATGAAAGATCCTAGACAGATCAGGAAACCTACTCTTTTCCTTGCTTCCCACTCTTGGGAAAGAACTAAATGGATCAAGCAAATGAGAAGGCCAGCCCAGCACTCGGAGAGCCTCTTCCTCTAGAAAAGAGTTTAGGGGTTGATTAATCTTGGGTCTTAGAATCCGACAGCCAGGGTTGAAACCTGGGCTTCATCCATAATGACTGGTGAACTGAAACTCAGCTTTTCCATGTGAAAAACGGAGATCTACCTGGAAACTCAGCTTCTCCATGTGAAAAACGGAGCTCAACCTGGAAACTCAGCTTCTCCATGTGAAAAACGGAGATCTACCTGTTGTGCCCGAGTTTTCGTGTCTGAGAGACCACCCAGGAGTCAAGTACCGATGCAATCACACGAGGGTTTATTTGACAAGCTTCAGCTTGGGCCCAAGTATACCCGACGCAGCGGAGTGGGGACTTGGACCCTGAACCAGATTACAGTCAGAGTTTTTAAAGGCAGAATAGGGGTGGGCTTGGCGATGGGTGAGAACAAAGGGGATATTCAGAAGGACTATCATGGTAAAGAAGACTGTCAGGATATTGAAGGCCTGGTTACTATCAAGCCAAGGCCGTTTTTCCCTCTAATGAGGCACTAGCATGAAGACAGTTGGGAGTTTCCTGGTGGAATGTCACATTCCTCCTATCAAGCATCCTTGTTAGTAAGATTTCGCACTGGGACATTTGTAAACCGAGGGAGACTCCTGTCTTGCAGGATTGTGATTTTTTTACAAGGTAACTATTTGTTCACATATACTACCGAGCGGAGGGGAGTGGGTGGAGAGGGGGTGCAAGGTGCCAGCTTTTGCTTTGCCAAGATGGCTGTACTTATGTCAGGGCTAGACTCGAGGTGGGTACAGCCTTGTTTTTCTTGGCCTCCACACTACCTACTCATAAAGTTATTAAAGTTTACATGAAATAATACAGGTCAAGTGCTTAGCACATCTGGAATATGCCTCGTGTTTCACGTGGAGCAATATATAATCTACTCAGACTCGCCCCCCACCCCACCATTTTTAAACAATTTTTTCTTCTGCAGCTTCACTGTCTTCCATTGGTTTGTATGCAGATGTTGTCACAAACTTTGAAAAATTGTCCTCTGCTTTCCCCTCTCTTTGGCTTGCTGTTATTTCCATGTATTAATCTCAGGTTTAGGCCTTACATTAGACCCCTGTAACTCAGATGCCTCACTGTGGGCATTCCTCTCTGTGCTTCTTTTTCCTCCCTTCTGTCTCAAGGGACAAACTGACTTTTGGGGTATGTGTTCTACATGCCTGATCCAGATTTAGCTTGCAGACCATTTTATAAGTGAATAACTCTAAGTTTTAGTCATGTAGACATCAGACTAGCTGGTTTCAGGTAAGTTACTTCCATCTCTGAGGCTGAGTACCCATTTTTATCATTCTCTAATGTAGGGACAATAAGATTCACCTCCTGGGGGCAATCAAGAGGATTAAATGTAAATGATCTATGTGAAGCGCCTAGGGGAGAGCTATATACAGTGCCTTTCCCTCCTTATTCCTTCAGAAGTCATTATGGTAAATGGTTTGTTTTCCTTCCCCCATGACTACCCTGTATTCTGTTTATTATATTAGTGAGACAGGCTAATAAGAAGACTGATGCATTAAAATACCACTTAATTCAGGACATCCCCCTTATTAGGAATTCACAACCATTCTGTCAGGACCCAGGCTAAAATTTACCTTGTCATTTAATCCCACGGACAAAGAGGGAGGCCAAGGAGGAAAGGAGAAAAGTGGCGATGTCTGAGCCACGTTGTCCCTGGAGCTACTTTGGTGAGGTGTGGGAGACTGGTTTTGCTTCATAAAAAGTAGCATGTAACTGACAATGGGATATGTTGGGGAGGCTATTGCATTTATTAGGGGGAAAAAAAAGACAACTTTTTAATGTCCTACGGCCTCCAGATGGACTTATTTGAGGTAACAGTTTCCTGAGTATAAATATTCCACAAACTCCACAAACTTGGTGACTGTACCAAAGCCTTTTGTTTCCAGGTATGTCACATACCACCCTTACAACTACCCTATTACATGAACTTCACATATCCTCACATTAGCTTTTGAGCTAAACACCGAGTTTGTTAGTGATTTTACTTTCGCCTTCCCTGTTTTACTGCTGAGGAAAGAATGAACTTGGAATCTCCTCCACAGAATCTTTAAAACTTTCATTTTCTGAGCAGGTAACAGAGAGGAGAGTACAGAGGGAATTGGAGATTAGAATTCAAGTTTAGCCTGATGTAAACAGTTTTGATGTGTAGACCACAGCTCTCCAGCAAAGAAAGCTTCTTAATGGGGAGGAGAGAAGTGCATTTTAAGACATAAAGAAAGCTTTCAATGTCATCGCCCATTAGCTCTCCTTGGCATATTTATTCTGCCTTATCCATGTGCCCTGTGACCTCCAGCCTCTGCCCTCTCACAGATGCTCCTCTCTCCACTTTAGAAGGGAGCTGGATAGAGGAAGAGGAAGCTACAAGTGAAGGCCCCTTAATGGTCACCCACTTACAGAGCTTTATGGTGTCAGGCAAATGACTATTCCTATGGACTTTAGTTATCTGTAAATTGTAAAGAATAATACCCAGCTCACCAGAATTGTTTGGGGGATCAAATTAAATCCTCAACTTCTCAGGATCTGTAGGATGGAATAGTACTGAGACACACCAATGGTGAATGGCTGTGGGAAATGCTGTTGACTTTATGTTAGTGCCATCAAGTCTGAGGAATTCTACAATACAAACAAAACAAAACAAAACAAAAAACCCATTTGGTTCTGTTAACATGTGCTGGACAATGCCAAACCAACAAGTACAGAAACAACGAGTTCCATTGTCATCTCCTTATTTTTATCCTAGGTCCCAAGTTTCTGACTTAAGTGTTCAGAGAGAAGGAGCCAATCTCAGTGTATGTGGGGGCAGGTGGGGAAGGCAGAGAAAGCATGCCCTACAGAGATTTTAGGTCAAGATAATTCTACAGCTCTGCAGGGTGATTCTAAAACTCATCTTTTTTTTTTTTTTAAGATTTTATTTATTTATTTGACAGAGAGAGATATCACAAGTAGGCGGAGGCAGGCAGAGAGAGAGAGGAGGAAGCAGGCTCCTTGCTGAGCAGAGAGCCCGATGCGGGGCTCGATCCCAGGACCCTGGGATCATGACCTGAGCCGAAGGCAGAGGCTTTAACCCACTGAGCCACCCAGGCGCCCCTAAAACTCATCTTTAAAGAAATATTTTCCCTCCAGTTAACCCCTTATGAATAAATAATAATAATAATAATAATAATAATAATAATAATAAAGTCTATCTGCAACCAGGATAAGAGTGAAAGGATGGAGGTGAAGAAAGCACTTCCAGTTGTAGTTAGAATGCATCAGAAGTAGTTAAATTCCCCTTTTCAATGACCAGCGAAGCAGAAAGTATGGTTTTCCTGGCAAAGTGCTAGAGATACAAAGTATTTTTCTTCCTCCATTATAAAAACAGGAATGAAGAAAAGAAAATGCTTTGGAAGATAAAAGCAAACAACAGGTAAAGAGTTGATTGTGGGGACACCTGGGTGGCTCAGTTGGTTAAGCAGCTGCCTTCGGCTCAGGTCATGATCCCAGCATCCTGGGATCGAGTCCCACATCGGGATCCTTGTTCTGTGGGGAGCCTGCTTCTCCCTCTGCCTCTGCCTGCCACTGTCTCCCTGTGCTCGCTCTCTCTCTCTCTCTCTCTGACAAATAAATAAATAAAATCTTTAAAAAAAATAGTTAAAAAAAAAAAGAGTTGATTGTGGTGTTTTCAGCAAACGAATGAATGAATGCATGAATGAATGAGTAGAAAACCACATGAGAGAAAATAATGGACTTTGGTAGTGTTTGTTTGCTAAAGAATGGAGATTATTTCTTTTTGCTAAACTAAACCCACAGCCAAATTTAGAAAAATTGATATTCCAACATTGCATGTTTTTATATTCATGGCATCAGTTCAATTTGTCATTAATTAAACAGGCCAATTTGAGAATGCCTGTTTTAAGTAGTACCTCAAAAAATGACCTTGTAAAATCAGGTTGAGATACATTATACGTCCTGAGGGCAGCAGGAAGCAAAAGGGAAAATATGAAATTAGAAAATGTCCTGTAATTGTCACTTCACTGGTAACGGTGATAAAACCTCCATTATCAGTCAGGAACTACTTTGATGCCTAATTTCACTGACTGTCTAACTTATCAAATTGAATTAAGCACAAATGAAGAAATACTTGTCTAGGGAAAAAAGTACCATGCCATTTTGCTTTCTGTCAACTGAAAACCAACCCAATTAGCACAGACAAGTAAAAATAAGCTCAAAATATTTTATTGGAGGAGTAAAAGTTTAAAGGGATTGTTTCTCCCAAACTGGCCTAGCAAGTTAGTTGACAAAAACACTGGAGTCCCTGATGCTAGCTATATCCAGAATTGAGAAGTGGTTGTTTTCCTTCACTTATTCCACTAATATTTGAGTGATGATAATGTTCCAGGTCCAGATAATTGCTTTATAGGATAAACAGTGCCTCCTCTTTCCTCCCTGCTCTAAGTCTGATGTTTCAGTGTGTCTCCCCTTTCATTGTTTGCATAATTACCAAGAGTTTGCTAGATGGTGTCCTACTCTTTAGATATTTGAAGACAAGAATCACCCAACAGGAAACTTCTCCAAGGTTGTATCCAAAGCAGTTTCCTACATGTACTTGGTAATAACAATGTAGAAGCTTTTCTGACCCTCCTGTTCTGCCCTGGTGCTGAATTTTGTCCTGAGTAAATGAGAACTTGAGGATATAGAGCGTTTTTGAAGCAAGAGTGCTAGCGATTGCTGAGGACTGTGAGCAATGAGCTCTGTGTATGGGAGTCCAGAAGACTGCAGGACCCAGAGCTATAGCTGGGAGTGCAGAGTTCTCAATGGGCAGGAGAGTCTAACCAGGGCAAGTTACCATTCTTCTCTGCGTACAGGTTTTTCTCAAGAAATGAGGGATGTGGGAAGAGATGCTTCTAACTCAAATACTTGTTTTTCTGCTGTGGCTCATTTGCTTCAGCATATGAAAAAAAATTCCCCTTTAGAAATGGGAAAAACGATCTTTTTCTCTAAATGATTCATGAAACAAGGAATTTTACAAAGAAAGAAATCCTTTCTGCTTGCCTCACCTGCGTGTTCTTTCTGCTCCCTTCTTCCTTTTACTCAGCTGCCACCTGCTAGCTCAGTCCCTTTTTACAATCTTATCGTTCCTGGTATGCCGGCTTATCCCTGGTGGCAGGTGCCATCTGGAGCAGCTTTTCTTTATTTCTCTGTGTTATTAATCTGCATTTTCAAATGGTTCCTTTTTCTTCTAAGTATATCTTCATTTCCCTCCACCTCCCCCAACACACATACTTTGTGGAACTGACCTTCTACCCAAATCTTTTTTTTTCTGTCCAAAATTTCACACATGCATTTTCCAGTAAGCACTTAGTTCTGCCAAACTGAGTCTCTATATTTTTTGGCTGAAAAATGCCAAATGTACAGAAGTTGTTCTGTTTTCTATTAACCATTTACTTGTCTCAGCAGATATCTTCACATGGATATATGGGCTAAGAAGAGTCTAAGCAAATAGAATGCCATTTAAAAATGAATAACATGTAATATATTGTGGAATACTGCCTAACTGTATGTTTTAGACTTTGATGGAGAGTATGGATACTACTAAAAAATATCAGAATTTTAACAAAACTCTTACAGAAAAGGAATGTGACATATCTATTTCTTGATCAATGTATCGGTTTCTATTTTGTAACCACATTTAGTGATGCTTGGGATACAGTAATATGCCTTTTTGTTCCTAAGGATGTTTCCCTCCATTAGGTCTCATCAGTAATATTTAAAATATAGAAATCCCTTTCATTAAAATATGTTCACGAAAATAGATATTTCTTCCCTTAGAAAAAGAATTAAAAAGTTTTGGGGGCCTAGTTTTAAAAGCATCAAGCTTTACTTGATTTATTTTGGTGGTTGTTTAAAGGATGTGAAATATATCACCACTGCAACGAGCAAGAACTATAAATGATACATTATTGCAAGTGTTCTAAAAAATCAGAACAAAACTAATTTATTATAGTTCTGTCTTCATTATACACCACATGTTGGTGAGTTAAACACAACAAAATTGTCTTTTCTTTTAAAAGTGTCTACTAAAAAGAATAAGGTAACAATTAACATGTAGTTTGTTACATTAAAAAATCTGATATACATATTTCTATTGCCTGTTAGCTTATTCTAAGCCTCTTAACTATTACAAAAAAAGAAATCATTGTTCAAAGGCAAACATTCAATTCAGTTGATACAACATTACAGTACAGTCAACTAACATCATTCAACGAAGGTAACAAGTCTAGCCTTGGCTTCTTGAGTTAAAAGTCTGTAGACCAGATTGATACAAAAGGTTCAATGCTGCTTCACACTGTATGTTACCTTTTTGGAGGACATGGTACTTTCTACTGATGGCTTCAGAAGAAGGGGTCATGCTATTGGTAAAAGCACAGGGGAACCCCAACCTGTCATTAATCATTTTATTGAGCATTGTAGTTAGAACAGCATTATTGAGTTTAGCACAACAACTAAAACAAAATAATAATAATAATATTATAATCATAATCATAATCATAATAATGATAAGAATAAAAACCAAACACAAACTGGAAGCCTAGAGATGCTGCCAGCCGTGTCAAACCCTTGCGATACGCTATACTAAAAAAATTTGAAATATCCACCCGTCCTCTCCACACTCTGCCACAAACTAGCAAAGTCAAAAATACAAAAGTCTTCAACTTGTTACTTTTGCAGAATAAAGCAAAAACGTCTTTGTGCTCCTTACTACCAGAAGCAAAATGTCCACTGAGTTACCACATGTAATAGCTTCTGGATGTGTCAACCTGGGTTGGCTTGGTGTCTGCAGAACCATCTTTGTCTTTCTCACTGTCACCTTCCCAGAGGTTAATGAGTGGTGGGTACAGCTCATTTAGTGGGATTGAAGAAGTTTTTTGCATATACTTTTTTAATGAATGGTGGTAGTTTTTCCTCTTAAACCTTTTGGCAATATACACAGCAATGGATGCGAGGCTAATGACAGCAAACATGGACCCCATTACTGCAGCAAGGGCCGTACTTGTTTCTTGGTCAGAAATGTCCAGTGTAAAGGCGGCATTTTTAGTTGTGACATTGACACACGACTTTTGAGTCTGCTGATGAATATTGGACACTGTGAGACATACTTCATAATCTGTGGAAGGCTGCAGATGTGTTAGGTTGTACTCATGAACATCGACTGGGACCCTGGCGGTGTATGTTATGTGAGGATTGTCAATCTTCATGGTGGCAGAGGACCATTTTAAGTTTGATGTCATGACATTGGAATTAACTTTCCAGGACACTAAAATGGAATGAGATTCTGTCTGCTTGACATATATTTTCAGCACCTGGGTACCATCCAGAAGGGTCCCATTAACCTTAATTGTTACTACACGTGTGTCAGCCCCTTCCACATTCTGGGCAACACAAGTGTATCTTCCTGAGTCTTCAATTTGTATGTTAGATATTTCTAAAGTACCTTCACTACTTAGCTTGTATTTATCTGAAAGTGTATCCACAGTTATCTTATTTCCAAGAGGAGTGACCCAGTAAATTTCAGGTTCTGGCTCAGCCATGGCCCGACAGTCTAGGAAAACTGTTGTGCCAATATCCATGTTTAAATGATTTGGGAATGTGTCATGAGATATCATTGGGAGGCACTGTTCACTTGAATCCTGGATTAAAACTTCCTTTACCTGCTGCCCTCTATATTCAGGTGGCATGGCACAGAACATGGACAACGGCTCCATGAATCGGATGTTGGTCTTGTTGGAATTAATCCAGTGGATGACACAATCACACCTCAGAGGATTGCTGTGGATACTAATCTCACGAAGATTGGGAAGGGATTCTACTGTCTTTTGGTAAACAGCATTCAAGGCATTGTTGTTCAACATCAAGCTTTCTAGAGCAGGAACACTTCGAAAAGCCAAGCGGTGGATATAAGATAATTTGGGGTTATTGGTAGCTTCTAACTTTGTGAGTTCAGGCAAGTTATCAAGGGCATAGCGATCCACAGAAACAAGTTCCCCCATGTTGTTGATTCCCAGTTCTTTCAGTCGAAGCATATTTTTGAAATCCCCTTCTTGGATTTTGTGAATGGGGTTTTTATTGAGGTCTAAGAACTTTAAATTTGGAACTTTTTGCAGAGCAAGCTGAGGAACCTTGACCAGTTTGTTATCATAAAAAGACAGGCTTTCAAGGCTATCCAAGCCCACCAAGGCATTTCCGGGAATATCAGTGAGATACATTCCTGCCAAAACCAGGCTTCTCAGATTTGAGAGGGGTTTAAAGTTCATATCTAGAATTCCAATCACGGGGTTTTCCCCAATCATGAGTATTTCCAGGTTGGGTGTTGAATCAAACCAGCGGCTATCGATAACTTTCAATTTATTAGAGTTCAAGTGAAGCCTTAAAAGATTTTTTAAGCCTGAAAAAGCATTAGCAGAAATAGTGCTAATCTGGTTATGGTTGATATAGAGTTCTTGAAGGTTGCTGAGGTCTTGCAGACAGTAATCAGTCATTTCTGTAATCTGATTTTCCTCCAAATGTAGAGTAGTGAGCTGGGTTAGGTTTGTCAGCCCTACCTCCTTGATATTTGTAAAGTTGTTTTGGGAGAAATCTAGCTCAGTCAAGTTGAAAAGCTGCTGGAGCTCATCCACGGTCTTTGCGATGTTATTGCTCTGTAAGAGAAGCACTTGGGTATCACTAGAAAGGTTGCTGGGAATCCTTGTTAAGCGGAGATCATTGCAATCAACAGTAGTAGCTTCTCTATATGTTGACTGCGGGGTGAACCAGGGCCTAATTTCACATACACAAAGTTGTGGACACTCACTATTTTGTAAGCAAGACCCAGTTAATGAAGTCATTAGCAAGCCCAGCACCAACTGGCAAGCTGCTAAAACAAAGCTCATCCTAGCCATGCTGGCTTGCCAAGTAAGCTCCCGACACCCCTATGTTTTAACAAAAGGCGAACACTAGATAGTGTGGTTTGTAGGACAGCAAGCAGAAAATGTAAACATTCAAGCAAAGTCCTAGTAGAGTTGTGTAAAATTCCAGAGTCCGAAGAGATGATTTTCAGGAGTTTTCAAAAGGCAGGAAGCAATTGGGAGTCTTTTAACTGCTTCTCTCAATTCCAGGCATGCCCACAGCTCTGTGGTATGTTACTTCAGCCAAATCAAAGACTGGAGATGTGCCTGAAAATTAGATTAGGACAGATGTTATGTTTTTTTCATATACTTTCTATATTATAGACTTCCTTTTATCTACTAAAAAGGCATAATCACAAATCTATTAACAGAATATTCAAAGCAACTACACAAACTTTTAAATTACAGTATATTTTCTATATTCCACTTACTACACTAAAAATAGTTACCACTCTTGCAATTTAATTGGGTAAAATCATCAAATGCACACACATAATAGGGACACTCAGAAAAACAGATGTCATTTCTTTAAAAACAAGGTCGACTTTAAAAAAAATGGAAGGCTCCAAGAAGTCAAAAGATCAAAAGCAAAACACGAAACACAGTTTATAAGAGACTCAAATTCTTAGTTATTTATACTTTATTTTATTATTTTTTACAAAGATATTATTTATTTATTTGAGAGAGAGAAAGAAAGGGAGAGAGAGCACGAGAGAGCACAAGCAATGAAAAGGGAGAAGCAGGCTGCCCATGGAGAAGGGAGCCCGAGGCAGGACTCAATCCCAGGAGTCTGGGATCATGATCTGAGCTGAAGGCAGATGCTTAACCAACTGAGCCACACAGGCACCCCTAGTTATTTATATTTTAAAGAATAACTGTTTTTCTTTTCAGCAGTTCTTTTTCCAAATTCCAAAATACAGAATTATATATTCTGTAGACATATTCAGCCAGTGCTTTTCTAGCTGTTATTCTTATGCAAAAAAATTCATTTAATACAACTACAGAGAGAAAATATCAGTTTTTCTTATATTCTAACAATCATAGCTAATCTTGACTGAATAAAACAGTCAAAGGAATTTATCTTCCTATTATCACTGATTTTGATTTTAATGAAAAACACAAACATACTTAAACATGTTTAACAATCTCATGGGAATCTCACTGGCCACTTAGTAGCTATAAAGCATGGATATATTGGATATGTTCTTTTTTGGGGATATGTTCTTTTGGGTTTTTATCTTAAAGCCGCAGCTTCTTCAACTATATAAGATAGGGTTGATCCTTAAGAGAATTAAAGGAATCCATATAAGGCTCACAAAAGTTAGTTATATGTATTGTCATCCTTCGCCCCACCGCCCCGCCCCAACCCCTGACTAAGGGGCAGAGGGAGAGGGACAGAGAGAAAATCTTAAGCAGGCTCCATGCCCAGTGTGAGAACCTGACGTGAGGCTCATGACCTGAGCTGAAATCAAGAGTCAGACACTCACTCAACTGACTAAACCACCCAGGCATCTCTATTGTCATCTTATTATATCTCTCATCCATATCAGTTTTAGCTGAATAGTGGTTATTAGAGAACAAGTAAATGAAGGAAAACTGGGGCATTTATAGTCATTGTCTATTGGTTTTAATAAGGTCTTTTGAGGTCAAATATGTATTGCTCATCTGTTTATAAAGACAGTATTCGCAGTTAACGGTTCTAGTTCCCTGGATTCCAATCATGTTTAAAAAGCCACTGTTGGGGGCGGGGGGGTGGGGGGCGCACGCAGAGAATCCGCCGTGGATTCATGGTCTATCTTGCTTTCTCAAAACTAAGCCTGTCGCTTGCTAAACTATGAAAAGTAGAGCTCTATGTTTCTTTAAATTTCTCTTTCTGGGATGAACTTCAGCTTTGAGTACTGAAGGACCTTCAGTAACTAGTGTTTTCTTTACCCTCATAAAATTACTGTAAGGATTCAATAAAACAGAGCATATAATGTACCTGAAATCTAGTATCCAACACATAGCAAGCTTTCAATTCATGTTTGCTGCTATTACTTTGTACTATGCAAAACACAGTCAACCTTGTGATTGACCAAGAAGCAAACTAAAAGTTTGCTTTATAGACCTAAAAGTTCTATATTTATTATATTTTAGTAGAAAGAAAGAAAAGTCCTACCTTTCTGTTGTTGTTATATAAAACATGCAAACCTGTTTTACTGTTTACTGGTCGAACAAGATGGTATTAAAAAAAAAAAAAACACCCATCTAGATTTGGCAGTTGGAGGAAGAAGGAAATGAATATGTTGCGTGCTGATGCTGGATATTTGCTATTCTTTGTGGGGAGGAAACACACTGGCATTCTCCTCCACCTAATCTGGTTACTTTACCATATATGGTAAATATACCTAATGATAGGTAAACATGTATGTAGGTAAAAATACCCAATATATATAATAAATATATAATATATAAATATGTAATAAATATAAAAATATAAGGTAAATATACCTAATCTGGTTACTTTACCATAACATATATGTATGCATAAAACTTTTCAACATTATAAAACTACTCGACTCTGAATTTTATCAGGAAATTCCATAAAATCAGTACATAATAATAATTTTCCAACTATTAGTGCCTCCACAAATTTATTCCACTCTTTTTGTTTCCATTTGTAATCCTAAAACACATATAATGACCATAGTAAATTTCCCATTAAGAAGATTTCTGCCACATATTATTGCTTCATTTTAATTCAAAATAGAAAACTAAAAAAATAAATCTACTTCTCATAACTCTGAGATGGAATTTCAACTAATATTTATGTTTTGACTGAATTAAGGAAACAGAGCAAAAAGTAAGTATGCATTGAAGTTGTGTGAGACTCCCAAAACCATATGTTGCCATTGAAAAATATCTTTTCTGGGGCTATACTTCGGATATTTTCATGAGTAATGCTTCCATTTTGGTTTAAAATATATGATGAGGTAATTAGATTGCAATACTCAAATTTCTGTTTGACATACACTCTCTTCTTTTAACAAACAAACCACACAAACTGAGAATGTTACACAGAGAGAAGACATTTTCCTTTCCCAGACCTGCATTTGGCTTCTTAGGGAGTGGAGAATGAGATGTTTTAAGATGTTTCTAGTTGTATGCCATTCTGACCCCTCGTTAGCATATTTTCCAGCCTACTTTTTGAATATGACATTATACACAGAACAAAGCTTCAAAGAGTGCTTAAACCATTTTGTATGTTTAAAACATAAGGCATGCCTCTGAAGTTATTCACTAACAGTTTTAAAAGTAAATCCAATGTCCCTGATGGATACTGATTCAAAACTCCTCCACAAGATACTAGCAGGTTGAATTCAACAGTTTATTTAAAGGTTTATACACCATGACTAACAATGGATTTATACCTAGAATGCAAGCATGGTTCAATATATGAAAATAATTCAAAGGAATATACCATATTAACAGAATGAATGAAAAAACCCACATCATCATCTCAGTTGATGAAGAAAATACACTTGACAAAATTCAACACACTTTCATGATAAAAACACTCAACTGACTAGGCATAAAAGAAAAAAACCACATATGAAAAGCCCACAGCTAAAATCATAATCAGTGATGAAAGAGTAAAAACTTTTCCTCGATGATCAGGAACAATGTAAGGATGCCCACTCTAGTTACTTCTATTCAACTTAGAACTGGAAGTCCTAGACAGAACAATTAGATAAGAAATAAAGCATCCAAATTGGAAATGAAGAAGCAAAATTCTGTTTGCAGATGGTATGATCTCACATGTAGAAAACCTTAAAATGTCACAAAAAACCCTTAACTGTTAAAAACTAATAATCAATTTCAACAAAATTGTGAGACACAAAATGAATTCATAAAATCAACTGTGTTTTTGTACACTAACAGTGACTAATCCAAAAAGGCAATTAATAATCCCACTTACAATAGCATTGAAAGACTAAAATATTTGAGAATAAATTTTACCAAGCAGGTAAAAGACTTGTGCACTCAAAACTACAAAACACTGCTAAAAGAAATAAAACATACAAATATATAGAAATGTATCCCATGCTCATGAATTGTATTGTTAAAATGCCCATGCTATCCAAAGTGATCTACAGATTCATTGCCATCTTTATCAAAAGCTCAATCACAGTTTTTGCAAAAATAGAAAAAAAAAAAAATCTCGGGTGCCTGGGTGGTTCAGTTGGTTAAGTGTCTGCCTTCAGCTCAGGTCATGATCCTAGAGTCTAGGGATGGAGTCCCTCAACGGGCTCCCTGCTCAGTGGGGAGTCTGCTCTCTCTCTTCCTCTGCTGCTCTCTCTGTCAAATAAATAAATAAAATCTTAAAAAATATATTGAAATTCATATGGAATCTCAATGGACTCCAAATAGCCAAAACAGTCCTGAAATAGAACAAAGTTGGAGGCCTCACACTTCATGAGTTCAAAACATACAATAAAGCAATAGTAATTAAGATGGTGGGTTACTGGCATAAAGACAGGAATATAGACGAATGGAAGAGAGGATACAGAAATAAACTCTCCCATATATGATGAAGGGATCTTTGATGAAAGTGCCAAGACAAAATGATGAGGAAAGAATAGTCTCTTCAACAAATAGTGTTGGATATCCACATGCAAGGGAATGAAGTTGGACCCTTTACCCTATAACATATACAAAATTTAACTCAAGAAGAATTAAAGACCTAAATATAAGACCTAAAACTGGAAAACTCCTAGGAGAAAACATAGGGAAAAAGCTTCAGAACATTGGATTTGACAATGATTTCTTGGAATATAACACCACAAGCACAGGCAATAAAAGCAAAAACAGCAAATGTGATTAAAGCAAACTTATAAACTTCTGCACATCGAAGGAAACAATCAACAGGCTGAAAAGATAATCTATAAAATAGGAGAAAATATGTGCAAATCTTTATTATCTGATAAGGGACTAATGTCCAAAATACATAAGGAACTCCCATAACTCTATATAACAGCTACAACAACAAAAAACCAAATAGTATGATTGAAAATTATGCAAAGGATTTAAATAGGCAATTCTCCAAAGATATGTGAGAGGACAATAAGCATATGAAAAGATGCTTAACATCACCAATCACGAGGAAATACAAATCAAAACCAGAACGGAATATGACCTCACATCCATAAGGATGACTACCATCAAAAGAAAAGAAAGTAACAAGTGGTGGGAGTGTAAAATGATGCCTCCGCTCTGGTATACAGTATGGGAGTTCTGAAATAAATTAAAACTAGAATTACTGTATGATCCAGCAGTCCCACTTCTGGGTGTACATCCAGAAAAACTCATAGCAAGATCTTGAAGAGATGTTTGCACACCAGTGTTCAATGCAGCACTATTCACAATAGCCAAGAGGTGGGAACAACCCATATGTGTATAGGTGGATGAATGGAAAAAGAAAATGTGGCATATACACAAAATGGAATATCATGCACCTTTAAAAAAAGGAAAACTTGTTATATCTACAATGTGTATGAACTTCCAGGACATCATCCTAGATGAAATAAGCTTGTCACGAAAGGACAAATACTGTATGATTCCACTTACATGAAGTATCTAAAGTAGTCAAAATTACAGCAACAGAAAGTAGAATGGTGGTTGTCAAGGGTTGTAGGAAGGGGAGAGGGAATTTGTGCTTAATGGGTATTTAAGTTTTACAAAATGAAAAAACTTGGGAACTCTGTTGTACAACACTACTGAATTTTATACTTAAAAAATGGGAGCTGGTAAGTTTAATGTTATTTTTTATCATTAAAAAACCATGAATCCATTATAATTCAGTCCAACTTTTATCACTTACATACCAACTTAACTTAAATTCTGCAACTAATAAAAAATGGCTAGCAGATTTTTTTCTGAAAAGTGGAATTGCTTTGTTCTAGGACTTACTTGACTAAGTTGGTCAAATGTGAGAAGAAAATGTCCTAACTATGAGAATGATGTTCCATAAACGGGTCTGGCAGTTTAAAGAAACAATCCCTTAAATAAAAACTCATAGCTTTAAAGGCCCAGGGTTGGCAAGGGATGCATTTCAAAGAGGCCTACAAACAATTATATAATTACATTTGATGCTGCTTTTTCCAATAAGATATGTTTAGGACACTCTGCTCTGAATATAAAATCCCAAAGGAAAGAGACTGCATGGTCATCACCATCAGTGAATTTGGCACTGATCCCCATTTTCCCCATAGAATCATAGGAGATGGGATGTTATTTTAACAACATCACAGTATTTAGTATGACTTGGGAGTTGGATCCTTCCACATTAAATTCTTATGAACTTGGGTGAAAGAAATAAGCAATCACAATAACATGATGATTAAGTTAATTCTAGTTATATTAAAAACCAGATAGCTCTCTGTTTGTAGAAAGAATTCTGTCTTTCTATGAGGGGAATCAAGTGATCTGTATTCAGATTCTGACTTCTTCACTTATTATTACCTTATATAAACTATGGAAATTCTGTCTCAGTTTCTGTGCCTAAATTAAGGCTAATTATACATACTTCATATATGAAAATTATGATAACTAAAGAGCCTGGGAAAGAGTCCAGCACAGAGTGAGCCCTCAGATACTTATTTGAATCTCTGGAACCTCATCAAGTTTGCTATTAAATTTCATTTTCACCCTGTAGGAGTATTGGGAGGTAATGAATAAGCAAATCTCTTCAAGACCTTTGGGCATGACATGTGTTTGGAAAAAAATCATAGTTATTTTTTTACCATTTCCATTTTATTTTCAACCAGTACTATTGGAATTAAGTGTTAGAAATCCAGAGACCAAATATGGCACTGTGCTAAATTAAAACCCTATGCAGGCAAGCAAACTATGGAATACAGTTAATAGTTATAGGAATATAGGAAAACCTCCTAACCTGGAATTAGCATCCTTTCATAAACCTAGTAGTCACAGCAGTGAAAAACTAAATGAAGAAAAATGCCTTCTTAGGACATGTGCTTTTATGCATACTATCTTTGGTGGCCAAATTCACACTATGTACGTGTTTAGGAAACTCTTAGTTTTTTAGCTTTATTGGTCCCCAAATAGATCCAGAGCTAATGCAGCATTCAAATTTGCTTATCTTCTTTTAGGGGGCTTAATAATGGGGACAATGGGATTTTTGTTCAGTGAAGCTTTCCTTCTGGTTAAAAAATGCAATGTCTCAATGCAAATTCTCCCTGTAGCTGCTCTGTTGTGGGGGATGGGAGCATGGCGGGGCCAGGCTACCTTCATTGGATTGACCTCACAGATGGAATTTCCTGGGCTGAAGGCCACCTTGACTTCTGCTGCAGGAACAAGTGGCTGATTGTTAGGCTCAAAAGGCTATACGTTTCATTGCTATTATTTTTTTTAAAAATTTTAAAAAATATTTTATTTATTTGAGAGACAGAGTGAGAGAAAGCACGAGTGGGGAGAAGGTCAGAGGGAGAAGTAGACTGCCATGGAGCTGGGAGCCTGATGCAGGACTCCATCCCAGGTGAGCTGAAGGCAGTTGCTTAACCAACTGAGCCACCCAGGCACTCCTTGTTTTGTGTTTAAAGATTTAATGTATTTGAGAGAAGGAGGAACACAAGAGCAGGGGTGGGGGGCAGAAAAGGGCAGAGGGAGAGAGAATCTCAAGCAGATTCCCCTCTGAGCACAAAGCCCAAGGCCGGCTTCAGTGCCGGGCTCGATGCAGAGCTTGTTCCCATGACCCTGAGACCATGAACCTAGTTAAAACTAAGAGTTGGTGAGATCGTGACCTGAGCCAAAAGCAAGAGTCAGGGCTCAACCGACTGATCCACCCAGGCACCTGGCTGTAAGCTTTTGTAAATAGGAGTTTAGAATGTGACTTCTAGAAAGACAAACCTGATTTCAAATTCAGTTCTGTGACCTTGGCCAAGTTACTGAAGCTTTCTTTCTGAGTCTCAGTTAAAAAATTTTTCTTTAGAAAATGGAGATCAGAAGCGCCTGGGTGGCTCAGTGGGTTAAGCCTCTGCCTTCAGTTCAGGTCATGATCTCACGGTCCTGGGATCGAGTACCCCATAGGGCTCTCTGCTCAGCCAGGAGCCTGCTCCCTTCTCTTTCTCTCTGCCTGCCTCTCTGCCTACTTGTGATGCCTGTCAAATAAATAAATAAATAAATCTCTAAAAAAAAAAAAAAAGAAAGAAAGAAAGAAAAGATGGAGGTCATAAAACCTACTTTGCAAAGGTGGTGAGAGAATTAGGATAAGATGTTAAATGTAAAGGCTTTTTCAGAGGGCCTAGCACATAGCAAGTCTCCAGTAGATGTTAGGTATTATTATTTACAAGTTTGTTATCTCACTGGATCTAGTCTTTTCAATGGGTATTCATTATGAAAGGAAGAAGTAGGAGTTTGAAATCAGCTAGAGGGTACCTTCTGTGGTATTAACTATAAATTCTGAAAAAGCCTGGCCAGAGGCCTTCTAACAATGCAGATGGCTAGTGTAGGTAGAACCAGAAAGAGAGAGATCACAGCAAAGTCTTTCTGGAGAGTATATTTTATTTTCCTTGGGAAGGAAATAAGATCTTGCAAGTATATTGCAAAAACTGAATTTGCATGGGCTATTTCTATTTTTTTATCATTATTATTTTTTAAAAATAATCTCTTCACCCAGCATGCGGCTCAAACTCTTGACCCCGAGATCAAGAGTCACATGCTCTACTGACTGAGCCAGCCAGGCGCCCCTGCAGGGATTATTTTTAAGGACATTAGTTTCTTGGACTTTCGTCTGGTCCCCGGCCCTTTCTGAATCTTAGATTCCTTTCTTCAACCATTTCCTCAAATTATGTTCCTTGTTCACACATTATCCAAAGCAAAACACCCTGTAGTGTGTGTTAGTGATCACAGATGGAGGGTTCGTATGGGAGGAAGAGCTATAATAGTCTTCATAACGCATTAAGGAAACAATAAAGTCTATCCCCTTGCAAGGACATAATAGAGCTTGCTGAGGCTCTTTTGCATAAGGAACTGTTCCTGAGAGCCCACATTATTCATCAGCAAGCCGTGTAGCAGCATGTCTGAGTGGGCTGAGCAACAGAATGAGGACACCAGGGAAGGGATTCTTAATTTTGGCTTCACCACAAACTTCCTAAGTGACCTTGAGCAGGTCTAGTAACTTTGTGTCCTATTTTATCTATCTTATAGTAAGTAGGTTGAGGGGAAATGTAGTCACAGCTTTCCAAGCTAAGAGGAACCTCAGGAAGTCATCTATCAACCCATTCTCCTGGTGTCATGCAAAACTACTTCTAGCCATTTTCTGAGAGGCAGTCCTTCTCTTCTTCCCTTCCTTTTGTAAATTAAACTGCTATGGAGGCAACAAGCTTGATGATGCCAAGATCTCAAATTCCAGGGCTTTCAGGGGCTAGATAGGTGAAGTCAGCTGCATCTAACACAGTCATGTAAAAAGCTGGAATGTGCATGGACTCCAGAAGTGTCCAAAAGTGTTAACTGTGTAGGCCAGACAAAAACCATATGCTTTCCAAGGCCTTTTATGGCCTGTGGCCAGTTTGCAACCTCTGAATGATATATAAATATAATAATAATCATATCACCTAGAATGCTGAGTTAATGTTTGATAAGTAGATGATTAAATATCAATTTTAAACTATTATTGGCAAATACTCCATATGTGAAAGCCTATAATTAGAGACTCGGTATATTACAGTGTGAATCTTTGCTCTGAAGAAAACTTTAGTGGTTTAAAAAGAAGTTTTGCATTTACAAAAAATTCATCTTATACTCTTTTCTTTTGGAAGACCTACTTTTAAAGGCAGGCAGAACCTTACAGATCCCCTAGGTGATCCAAGATGACCCAGTTAATTAGCAGAGAAACGAAATAAAACCCAAATGCCTTGATCCCTAATTCAGCATTTCCTAATCTGATCACTTTAAATGTTTATGGTTTTCCTGGTTCCCAGAGAAAAATCTGTGCATTCTCTAGTTTTATTTTAGTTTCTTCTTGTATTTATTATTATTATTAATTAAGTCTCAAAAATTCTCTGGTATACTTGGGTGGTATAAATGAACTACTGTGCGAAGAAAAGGGTAAACACAAGTGATCTTTTGATTCCCCCTCATTTTCCTTCCCCTTTCAGTCCAGGGCAAATCCATCACACTGCAGGTGCAGTGTCGGCCAGCATTTCTGGGAAGAACCCAAAGGTGCAGCTGGTGTCCAAACTGAGCATAGAAGCTGGGGGTCACAATTCATTCCGCTTCTAAGAGGAATGGGGCATGGACAGCACGTTAGTTCTTGCAGGCATGGTAAACGGCAAGGCCAGCCCAGATGGACTAAGAATTACAAAAGAAACCGTAAAAAAAAAGGAAGAAAGAAAAAGAAAAAGGAGCAAAAAAGCCCAGACACAACCAGCTGGCATCAATCCAAATTTAAGAGGTGGCTTGGCATGATGGGGAAGGGTGCTTATGGAAGAGCCCTTGGGAAGAACTTCTATTTCAGTTTCTCATTTGGCTTCCAAGGATCAAAGGCAAAGAAAGCTGATTTCCCTGTGAATTATGAGAAACACACATTGTGAAAGTTGGAAAAGGCCTCTGCACATCTTAAATAACTTCTCATTTTATAGAGGATACCTCAGAGAGGTGATGTTACATATTTGAAAGCCAAACTTGACTCTATCCTACTCTCCAAACACATGAACCCCACATTGCTTCACTTAGTGTAGGGTTAGATGAAATTTATATTCTTGATCACTGGGCAGGAACTAAAACTTTTTGAAGGATGTTAGCCTCTAGTGCTCTATTAATCAGTTACCTTTATTAGTAGCATAAGAAAACATCATTCAATTTAGGGAGTGAAATGGCTTGTTTAATAACCACCATCTTGACCTTTGATTAGGTAGGTCAGAGATAGGGTAGACAGCTCAATCGATCATACTGATGGCCAACTTATTCCAAAAAATTAAGTCAGGTCAGCTTAACCATGTTCATTGATTTTTTTTTTTTTTAATGTGGCAGTGAATTGATCATAGTTGATCTATTCTATATAAGCATGGCCAAATCACAAATTTAATTTTTAGAATGTATAAATTAAACTTCTCTTAATTTGACACTGGATAATGTGTCACAAACTCTGTGAGGGCATAGAAATTCAAATGTAGGAAATGTAAAGTGGATTTGAATAATTAGTAGGAGTTGGGAATGGGCATTCAAGATAGAAGACGACTTAGGAATAATATACTACTAGGAATATAGCTAATTTTAATAACAGCTTTCATTTAATAAAAGACTCACTATCCATTAACTGCTATAGTGAATGACTACAAGTGTATGGTGCAAAGTATAGCATCCCTGTTTTTCACAGAGAAGTTGTCACTTGTTCAAGATCTCAAATAAGACAGCAAGTCAAGAGCATCTGGCCCATGCCCTAAAGCGATCTAACTCAGAATCCCTATCTGCTTTCGAGGTAGTTTGAGAGGTAGTTTGAGACGGAAGCACTGGACCAACAGTGAGGGGACCCTTACCTCTCTAGTTTTGCCTCCAGCTCAGATCTTACAGGCTATCTGCCTTATCTGTAAGTGTTGAGGTTAGGCTAAATCCAGATGATGTCTTAGTGCTTCTCCAGCTCCAGGATTTTAGGCATTTGATGATTCTTTCCTGGGTTTCTATTTTTAAAGGCACCCATGTAAGCAGCAGTCCTTATGGCTGGGAGCAAAACACTTGCTTCTGGCTTTTAAAAACACTAAAAACACTATTTAGTTGTTGTTATTGTTGTTGTTTTTTAAAGAAAAAGCATGATCTCAAGAAGCAGGCAGAGCTAAATAAGTCCATATCCTGGCACTACCAATGGTGCTTTGGATAAATTGTTTACCTCCCTAGGTCTTGGTTGCCTTATCTGTTAGGAGATAGCTCTAGATTTTCCTCATGAGAGAACAAGGCTTGAGCAGTGCTGGTACAGAGCAGAATCTCAACAATCATAAATTTCCTTTGGAGTTCTCAACTTAGAAAATTAGAGTCCTGCTAAAAACCCAAGTTATTATGTGTTCTTCCAACAAGGAAATTAATGGTTTTCTTGAAAATTATCTGTAACAAATATCCTTCCCTTCCTTCCTTCCTTCTGTTCTTTCTCCCCCCTCCTGTCTGTCCCTCCCTCCCTCCCTCTCACCCTACCTTCTTTCTTCCTTTTAAACCCAACATGCATCTGGTGCCCCCTTTTTTTTTTTTTTTAAGATTTTATTTATTTATTTGACAGAGAGAGAGAGATCACAAGTAGGCAGAGAGGCAGGCAGAGAGAGAGAGGAGGAAGAACATTCTCTGCCAAGCAGGGAGCCCGATGCAGGGCTCGATCCCAGGACCCTGAGATCGTGACCTGGGTCGAAGGCAGAGGCTTAACCCACTGAGCCATCCAGGCACCCTGGTGCTTTTTTTCCTCATAACATCCTTGGTAGGTAAGCAATATAACTGTCCCTTTTCACATTAAGGAAACCATGCATAGAGATAATAAGTAACTTGCTCAAGACATGTAGCTAGACAGTGATAGAACAGGATTCAGACATAGCCTGGCTCCAAAGCCCATGCCCTAAACACCATCTCCCAAATGTCATATGGTCATCCCAAAGAACTCTCAATTTTGAAATGGATGAATGGGACTGTCAACGAACTCTCAGAAGTATAGATCAAGTCGCTGGGAGCTTTTTTAACTCTTGAAAGCAATGCAGAGTCTTTGACTGGAGTTCAACAAATCACGATGAAGGCCTAGGGATGGTTCATCACTGCCAAATAGCTTGGTTACTACTGAGAAATCCTCTTTCCCTCAGGTAATGATAGAATAGATTTCTAGAATATGAGATTTCTAGAATATGAAAAAGGTTTTAAAGCAAAGACACTGGAATATTTCTGCAGTTTGGTTTGCCATGAGCTTTATAGGAAAATCTGGTAGGTCCAAGATTTTTATTTTAATATGATATTCAGGTACATAAGCAGGTGTCCTCCATCAGACAAACAATGCTCAGGGCTCAAAAAAATCTCATACTGCAAACCAAATATCACATGACTGCCTTCAAAGTTCAATCCCCCCTCTTTTCCAACTAATTTCCAAGATATTTTTTCAAAGGCAATGTCATTTTTGCAAGAAAAAAAGTCACACATTTATATGAATGAGAGGATGTTAATTAAATCTTTGCATGCTAGTTACTTAGGATTTCAATTTTGTAGGCTGATGGTAAGCCTCTTTAAAGATTCTCCTTTGCAACTATGTTAAAAAGCACATACTTCTCTAAGAAAGGCTGGATGACACCCAAAGCATTTCTGTTTCTAATTGTCTTGGAAAGAAGTGACCCAAATGAATAAAATCCTATACCAAAGAAAAAAAAGTAAAGCACAGGATGGACATCTTGTAACACATTTCGATCTTAGTTACGCCCGGTGGAAGATATAAACAGTAAGCAAAGGGAATTACATTGTTAGGCCAAAAAAGATAGGAAACATCCTTTTCAAATAATGAGGAATTTTCTAGCCATATAAACACTTCCCATTATTTACATCTAATGTTCACTGCAGGGTCATCCCGGCTGAATAGTAGTCTTAAGAATAGCAGGTAGTGACTAATAGCACTTAGTTCTTACTGTGCAGCACACACAGCACTGAGCACTTCATACAAATTATTTTACTTAATGCTTACAACTGCATGAGGTGGGAAATATTCTCCCCCACTCTTTTTACTGAAGATGAAATGTAGACTCAGATATAATGAAACAATCTGGTTAGGGTCTTGGAGCCAGGAGAGTGGTGGAGGTTCCATGTGACTGCAGGCATCTAAGGCCAGAGTCCAGATCATGCTCCTCCCCTCCCAGCCTGTTGGGGTGGGGGCAGGGGGAATCCTTGCCAATACTTTCATCTGCCAAAACTAGAATGAGTATCACAGGGCAGGTACCCTATTTCTGTTTTGTTCACATGGAGTCATCCAGGGCCAGGCACTAGCCTGCCATCTACCTCGTGGGCACTTAATAAATAAATAACTGCATCAGTTAACATGTGCTTTCCAGGGACCCACATATAACAATAATTTTAAGCACAAATAAAAACCCTTGCCATTTAAGCATATCTGCTTAAACCTATCTGCTCCCCATACATCCTAATCCCTGTGGTTTAGGAAAAACCTGGTCTCTGGTTCATTCTTTTCTCCAGACTCCAGTGAAATCTAGACTCAGACTAAATGCAGAAGAGGTCCAGTAAACTGCTGTCTAATTTAATTAGAGTAACTGAATGCTGATTGGGTGTTTACTGTGTTACAGGGCCAGAAAGACCACATCCTACCCTTAAAGAGTTTATAATCCTTTGGGGGAGAGAAGACAAGTAAACAAGGGACTCTGTAAAAGAAAATGACACGTCAAAAGGGAGGAATGAATGAGTAGGTATATGGATCCTTGGGAAGGAGAGCAGAGTTGCCAACCTGCGCTGGCTCCATTAGCACTAGCCAGTCCAACTCTCTGCCGTGACAGAAATGTTCTGTGTGGACACTCCCTGATTGGGTAGCTCCTAAGGAATGAGTACGTGAAATGTGGCTGGTGTGAATGAGACATGGAATTCAAAATTTCTGAATTGTAAAATGATAACAATCTGCTAAGCCAACCAATTTTTGGTATTTTGTTGCAGCAGTTCTAGGAAATCAATACAGTGCTCCACGTGCATCAGCTACTCTCCTAATTATTTTTATATGAATACTTATTTCATTAAATACTTAATGGGCTGACTCTCCTCACCCTTCTTCTCCCCACTGCATACCAACTACACATGAGAACTGATCATGAAAGGAGATGTTTTCTACTGTTGCCTGTCATCTTAGGGAGCGTTGGACACCCATTTCTTAATTTTTTATTTATTTATTAATTATTATTTATTTATTTGACAGAGAGAAAGAGAGCGAGAGCGAGAGAGAACGAGAACACGCAGCAGGGGGAGTGGGAGAGGGAGAAGCAGGCTTCCCGTTGAGCAGGGAGCCAGAGGCAGAGCTCGATCCCAGGACCCTGAGATCATGACCTGAGCTGAAGGCAGACAGACACTTAATGACTGAGCCACCCAGGAGCCCCCCATTTCTTAATTTTAAAAGCAATGGTAAACTTAATGGTCTTTGCAGCTTCTTCCTCTAGGACCTAGAAAGCAAGACTAATACTTTTTATGAACTATCTCAGCGCCAGCCAAAATAATTTTTCCTTCAATATTTTAAAAGTCATATACCAGATATACTTTGAAGAATTCTTGAACTTGTGGTCTTTCAAATCCTTTTTAAAAACCTGAGATTCTGTGACAGGCAAAGTAGGACCAAGAAAAACAATCCTTTTTTTTTTTTTCTGTTTAAATCACTTGTAGGATCAAGAAAACTTTTTTTTTTCTTTCTTTATAAGAAATTAGCTATTTGCATTGCTGGAATCATAAAGTAGCAATTTAACATTACTGAACTGAGAAACTGACGGAAGGCTAAACAGACCAAAGCATGAACCAACAACTGGGCTACTTTTATTGCTCCTTTTTAATACCAGCAGGTGTAGTGATATAAAAACTACCATGAAATCAATTACTTTTATTCTTTTTACAAATTATTTTAATTTTCCTCCCATAATATGTCTACATGAAATAATTGCTTTGCAATTACAGACATGATTAAACGTTAAATAAATGTAAAATCTTCAGTTTGGCATTCTTAGATGCCTAGAAGGCTCAGTTTCATTACTTCTTTTTAAGTACTTCACATTATATTGCTTGGTATTTTCACTGCAGACATAGATTTTACCATACCACATTAATAAATGTTGCATAAGGAGCCAGTTGCTACAATGGCTTCTGATTATACATTCAAAACTACAGATAGACCAAAGAAATAGCAGACTTATCACAGTTGGTACTGAAAGTGCCCATATGTAGGCTGCTAATACTAATACAGTACATTTTTGGATGCTAACCAAGTAAAGCAGTTCCATGAGACTAGTATCAGACTTGCTTTTGCTCCCAGACCAAGTTAAAATTTAGTTCGTAATAGTGAAAATAACTTCTCATCCAGAACATGGCCAACATTTTCACATCCTTTCACATCCATTCATTTATTTACTGCATCTTTCTTTGCTCAAAAATAGTTCTATACCATCTTTTGTTATTTTTTAATCTACTAATAATAATAAAGATTATTAGTAGATTAAAAAAATAACATTTACACATTTTTCTTAAAAACATGAAACATCCAGCATCCTTAAGATGAGAGCCTATATACTTTTAGCTCAGATCTGATGATATTTCTCTAAAGAGTCTGATTGCTTAGAATTTGCCAATTAGGTGTCTAAGCGGCTGTTTAAACTTTAGACAGAGAAAATGTCAAAAACATATCCCTTCCACATTAAAATGTTCCTATAACATGTGGAGACTGATATCTGGAAGTGTATATATTTAGCATTAAAGCTCCTGCTACTCAAGGTTAAAGACAGCCCTGTTCGGGTAAATGACAGTACTTGCCCTTCAACTAATAGACCTCAAGCACATTGTATTTCTAAAGATTGCCATCTCTTTTAAAATAAAGCCATCTGCCCCTCACCTCTTAAAATAAACTTGGCTTCCAGTTCTTTTTCTCAAAAATTTTTTGGTGACTGTTCCAATAAAGGAGTTCAAGAACTTGATTTGCTTCATCACTGGGAGAATAAATATAATGAAGGCCCTCGGAAGGCTTGGGGCCACTTTGGCTTTCTAAGGAAGTGTCACATGGCCAAAGGACAGGAATGGAGAGGATACAGAACAAAAGGGGAAAGCACCATGGAAAATGCTTTCCGTTCTCACAGCACCCAGTGGAGGCAGATGTGATTATTCTCGTTTTATAAATGACTTCAGGGCTCAGAGATGAAGTGACCTTATCAGAATTCCCACAGCTAACTGGTCAAAGAGCAGAGATTAAGTTCAAGTTTGTTGTGTTCTGAAATCAGAGTCTTTTCTGCAATACCACCTGCTTCAATCGTCCTATTGGAACTCCAGAAAGATTCTGAGTGCATACAGCATTCTCTTATGTACACACAAGAAAACTAACTTTTAGATTAAAACCGGGGTTAGCCAGAAGATTAAGGAAATTTGCAAATTTAATTTTCTGGATAGCTGGAAGTTTTCGTAGAAAGCTTTTTTCAATCTTTAATACCCACTTTCTTGCTTTTGGTAAGGGTAGTTATGCTTTAGGTTTTTTTTAAGGACATTTTTCTTCAAGCCCTGATAATGAATCTTTTTTCCCCCAAATGTAAAGTCTTGGTTATTAACTTATTTTCTTCCAATTTTCCCTTTTCTCCAAAAAGTGCACCCCAGAGGAAAAAAATTCTAGTTAATTAGAATTTCTGGTAATCGGGTTTTAAAACTGTTTTGGTAAATGAAAATCAGGTGAAAGCTACCTCCTTGAATTTGAAATTGTTTCTTATTATAGGTTCTTCTTGATGCCAGTGCGTTCCCCTATGTTAGTATGCATTTGAAACTAATGGTCCAATACTCAAAGTGCTCAGATCCTTGATGACCTGGACACCATAAATCCAACAGAGCACATTAGTGGGATGGTCCTTAATTACACAGTTTAGGCTTTGTGTAATCAAATGGTGCAAAGGAACAGCTGAGAACATTAAAATGCCAGCAGGCGTTATAAATCATAGTGCTTTCTATAGTCTTTCTTTAACTCATGTGTTTTGTTAAATTGAAAGTAAAAAGAATACTTTTAGTTGAATATCCGTATGTCATTTATAGCCCTTAAAAACATAACATAATGCAACACTATTAGATCATCTTTATTATTTACCTCTTAGTTGTCTAACAGAAATTGCAGTTATCTTTAAACTTTAAGTATAGGAATCATTTTTGTGAGTGAAACAAAATTGAAGTTATCTCTTAGAAAGGTAGACTAAGTAAAAAGGCTATTTCTAAATAAAATTTAGATAAATTGAAGTGGAATCTTACCTATCTAGGACTAACATGCACCTTAAGTTTTCTGTCGAGTTTTAGGTTTAAGGGGGCATAATTTAAGCTGTAGAATCTTCAAATTGTTATAATGGACAGGAAATATATTTTAATGGTGGCTTATTACTTCAAATGATATCTAAATGAGGATAATGAAGACCATATTCGAAAACAAGCTCAGCAAATGAGATTCATTTTCTTGGAGAATTAAGCAACTTTAAGTAGTAAGCTTTGGCAACTTAGCATAAAACGCGTAGCTTATATTTGCTTCAGGGCTTTGAAGTCTCAAAAATCTAACTAGCACCCATGTTAGTACTCAAGAGAAAATTCTAGGTTAAGAAGTATTACCATCAGCATGTGGCTGGTAATTCAGTATCATTCCAAATGCCCAAAGGAGTAAGAGAAACCAATCAGAATGGCTTACTGAGCAGGAATTCTGTGTAAGGTCCTGGGAGTCACAGGGCAGGAAACAGGGCATTCTGGGTGAAGGGGAAGGTTTATGCGAAGCAGTGGTGTCCTGAGTCTACAGTCAGTATTTCTTTCCAAATCCAAGTTCAGAAACATCATGTCAATAGCTTAAAATTGGTCCTGATGGGTGCATTTACGCCCCGGAAATTGGTGAACATTACAAATGAGGGCTTCATGTTTTTGGAGAGCTGGCTGTTAAACATTTACCAGCACAGCACAGATGTAAAGGTACCAAAGCAGCAGAGCTTGAATAGGTACATGGAGCAGGAACTATTTCATTTTGAATGGAAGTTAAGATCTGCCAAGCTAGGAATGCAAATCAAGACAGAAAGGTTGGATGGGGGATGGCTGCCATGCCTGCCTTTGGCTTGGGTCATGATCCCAGGGTACTGGGATCTAGTCCCACATCAGGCTCCTTGCTCAGCTTCTCCCTCTGCCTGCCGCTCCCCCTGCTTGTGTTCTCTCTCTCTCCCTGAAAAATAAATAAAATCTTAAAACAAAACAAAAAAAATAAATAAAGGTTGGATGGCACCTAGATATGGAGGGGCTTCGATGCTTCACTGAGGAGTTTTTGTTAATTTATTATCCTTGTTTAAGACCTAGCATAAAAAAGATGCTACATTTAAAAAGGAGTGACTAAAGTAATTTTAAAAAGGGACCATTTATGAGGCATGGACAAGGTTAAGGAAGGCTCACAAAGGATGGCCACACACCCCTGAGCTAGCTGCTGCAAGAAGCAAAAGCCAACAAGAAGCCAGGTGGCAAAGGATCCATTGATGAAGTCCATTTGAATCTGATGCCCAAGTACAAAGAAGAGTGGAGAAGGGCAAGATGGCTCTGGAAAGGAATCCCACAGCAAGTGGGGACCGCTAAATGTCTTATAATGGAAATTAAGGGCTCATTTGTATAATTTACAAAAATTTATCCATCAGCTATGTTTAAGACAGACTGGAGAGGGAACATGATGGATACAGGGAAACCCATTAATAAGCACTCCCAATAAGCTAAGTAAGAAGTAATGGAACTGGGATTGTGGTGACAAGAAGAGAGAAGGGCCATATTCAGGAAACGGAGGCTTACAAGTAGAGAGGTAACTGTTAGATATTACACTTGACTAAATGTAGAAGTGGGGAGGGAAGAGTTAAAAGTAATATCAAGGTATTCAGCCTGTTTGACTTTGAGGAGAGTGGTTGCCAAAACAAGTCAGGGGCATGCAAGAGCAAGAATTTACTTTGAAAGTGGGCGAGTTTCCATTTTTGTGATTAGGGGGTTGGAAGAGATAGGTTAGAGTACACTTTCCTCTAGTCTTCTCCCTGCTAGCCTTCTCCTCTGCAGAAGGCTATGGTATACTCTTATGTACCCATAGCTCATTCTGGATCCTAGAAACCACTGCATCCATTTGACCCTTTGGTGATGTGATTTTAGGGTGAAAATAACCAGCAGGCATTTGGAGTTTGGGAGTGAATTTACAGAAGTTGGATGCCCTTCTCATGAAGGGCTAGTATAGAAGACTTAAGATCTCAAGAGGCATAGAGAGAAAATGAAAGGGCTCAGGTGAACCAGAGATGTGCTACCATAAAACACAGTACAAGGTGAAGGTTAACTCTGCACCTTACTGAAAAGTAAGTGATAATCTCCACCTTTTCCTTTGATAACTACTTGGTGATAGTGTCTGAATTTAGTTATATGTCAATACAAAGATGGAGCTAAAACAAATTGTTATAGGGACATGCATTAGCGACTCAGTGTTGAAATGATCTCTGCATTATGAACCAAGATAATTGAGATGAGGTAGAAAAGTAGATCTCTCCATGGAGGACAAATCAATAACAACTAGGTTTTATGGTCATTAGTGCCCCAATAAAGTTACTTAGCATCTAAATCTCTTGGAGGAGATTTAGAGGTAACATCCATTACCTCTTTCATGTTAACACCAGCCAGATGTGGCTAAGTGCAATTTACATAACAGAGATCATGAACAAAAATAATATATCATACATGAAGCATTTGCATGCCAAACAAGTGGGATTTTTAAAGATATCCCCAAACTAGTATTTTAAAAACTACAACTGTGGGCAACACATGTGATATTCTATATCGTTTAGCCAGTACCTTAATCAGTGGTTCATCTACAATAAAAGGAAAATGTATTACAAGGGGGGAAATAAGCAATAGAGAGCAAATAATGAAAGAAGGTAAACTAAATTAGTAGACATTATGTGCCACTTTCACATACATTATATCTTTAACTAAGAGTCACACAGAAAATGAAGGAGAGCTTTTCTTCCTAGTGTGCCCGTTAGCTCTAGGAGCTTGGCATCTGCCAGTCCAAACATACCAGGCACTAGCATGACGCTCACCCAGCCAAGTCCCCTGAAACCTTGCTTATGTGATTCGTTTCTCCAGACATTCAAGCCTTCTGTCATCTTCCCCCTTCCATGACTAGATTAAGCATATCTCCTCACTTCCATGCATAGTGCACACGCTCTTTTTGTGGAACTTCATACTAATTAGCAATTCTGTTTTCTCTGAACTCCAAGTATACTTTGGAGGAAGGAGCAAAGGAAAGTTTGAGATTAACAGATCTCCCTTTTTTTTCTATTCTAAGCCACACTGGTCTCTCTGTTCCTCAAACCCATCAAGCTCCTTCCAGCGTCCAGGGCTTGGGTTGCAAAGCTCTTCTGCACTCCTGTGCTTAAGTAACTCACTCATTCTTGAGATTTTGACTGAAATGTCATTTCTGTGGGAAGGATTTCTCTTAGTATACTCCATGTAATATTCTCTTCTCTTCTGGCCTTGTGTACTTTTCTTTCACTGGGCTTAAGGTGACCATACTTCCACATTTACTTGTGTGGTCATTGGATTAGTGCTCTCACCCCCAACAGATGGTACCCCCCACATGGGAACGGACCACATTTCATCTGGTTTGCTTGCCACTGTATCACCAGCTCACAGAAAAAGATCTGTTGATATTTGCCAAATGGCTTAAGTGAACAACCGTCACGTTCTAATAAGCACTGTCTCAAGTGCTTTCCCACATATTCACACAGCAACCCTGTGGGTTGATATTATTCTTCCATTCTATAGATGAGAGAGCTTGTGGGGGGGCGGTCAAATAAATTGAGGCTTTTAGCCAAGATCACACAGCTGGTATGTAATAGAGTTGAGATTCATACCCAAACCCATCTCATCTGAGCTGTTTTCTTTCTTTTTTGTTGTGGAATTTCCATAGATGATCACTTAATTATTTTCTGTCTTGTTTCTATTCATTCTCTCTCCCCAGTGAGTCTCAAAACTCATTTGGGAGGGAAGTAACACCATGTACATTTTTTTTTTCATCCCCCACATCACCCTTCTAATAGCACTTGATATTCTACATGCATTTAATGAATACTTTTTGATGAATAACACTTCCTTGGCATTAATATCATAAAAGCGTCCCCAAATGAGTTCAACTTTCTGTAATAACCTTTCTAAAACAGTAATGCAGTATATCTCTGATATAATACAGGTTTATAATCAACTCATTTCTACCAAACTATATAGGAAATAATTTTGTAAAATTTTTTTTAGAAAAAGTAGTATGACAAAATGAAATAGATAGGATATGAAAATCCCTTCCTCTTTCATTCACTGACTATTTATTAAGTGCATTTTCTACTTGCCAAGTGTTCTTCTAAGGTGCCAGGGCCCCAATCTAAGTAAGTCATAGTCTTCCCTAACAGAGCTGCTGTTGGTGTTATTAAAGACTTGAAAATAAATAATCCTAAATTAAAATGACACATGCTATACTTGAAGTGAGAACAAGGACATGTGGGAAAATCAAAGACACTGTGACTAACTCAGCCTGGAGGAAACCAGAGTAAGTACCTTGTCCTATATATTTATTAACTCTAAATATTAGACCAATTCCTTATCTCAGGTGTTTTTCATTTTTAAAGTGGTGATAACACCTCCCAGAGTTGTGTACTTCTCTCAGCACACATAGAAAATGCTATTTACTGCCCTACTAGAGTTGCCAGAAGTGACTAGCTTGGTTGTGGTACCAGCTGTCCCCATGAGCTAAGAGTATAGGTATCTCCAGTTACCTATAAATGCAGTCACCTATCAATGCGGGAACTTTGACTAGGAAGATTAAACAAGACAATGCAAATGAAGTGCTTTGTAAATAACTATCATTTCCAGCTCCAAAAAAATTCATAGAATAATGAGGCAGTTAATGCATTATCTCAATGTTCTCCTTCATGTGTACATGAAAATCTGCTAGCTACAACAGGGTAGAGGCTAAGACTCCTTAAGCTTACCCGATTTAGCTTGCCTGGTGACCTTCTCTTGCTTCGTAATCGACCCTGATGCCAAAAGGACTTTTGGGTACACTGCACTGGGTTCTAATCTGGTCCCAATTGGGAGCCTTGCAATTTGGTCCAGAAGCAAAATAATGATGTTATGAAGATGATGATACCAAAAATCAATAACAATCTTAGCAGCATGATTTACTGAGCACTTACAAGATGTGAACCATTGTTTTAGGCGCTTACAGGTCCCAACAACTTTATTACATAACCCTGGATCCCTCAGAGTTGAAGCTTTTGGGTCTGCTAGTTTTGACAGGTCTTGAATTCAGTTCCCGTTTGAGGAATGGTAGCTCTGAACCAAATCTGTTCTCTCTGGTTAGAATATGTGATTATATGAATTACAACTTCAGGGCATTATAATACTTCCAGAGTGAGAAAAGAGAGTAGATACAGAACATAATATAGAAACAAACAAAAATGGCTGTTATGTATTTATCTGTCTGCCTTTTAAAACACATCAGCTGACTTAAGATTTCTTGAATCAGTCAACAGAAATCTCTCTTGGGGTCCACCACAAAGGTGAAAACCATGTGAACTAGTGACTTCACAAATATCTAGTCTGAATCTTGTTGTCTCTTAAAATCTCTCCACTCGCCTTTGAGTGAGCATCCTTGGAATCAAACACTGTACATTCAGAAAGGTCAGATTTCAATATCTACTAAATGCTCCTATTTACAAACTACTTCCCTTGGTCCAGGAACTCTGCAAAGGGCTGTAAACGCATGATCTCATTGAATGAGTCTAATGATTCTATAAGGCAAGTTCTACTGTTAACTCTCTTTTACAGATGAGGATACTGAGGTTTAATGAAATCACTCTCGACCACACAGCAAAGATGTAGTTTTGGAACGAATTCCTCCCAACTCGGAGTCCTATCGAGTTATTCCCTTTCTGCCCTGCCCTGGGCTATGCATCGAGTAGCACCATGGTAATGACTCACATCGTTCCGATGTATGACTTGCATGTCAGAAAGATCCCTTAAAGCAAAACAATTTTTAGAAGCAAACTCAAGTAGTTTTTAATATTGCTAGCAGTTTTAAGCTCTTGTAAAAAATCACTCAATACTTTTCATTATGAGTCAGCAAAGTAAATTCTGCAAATATCAAAGATACTAACTTTTCTCAAAATTAATCATTTTACTCCTGTCTTTTTTTCTGTGTAACAGAAAGATGTTTTTCAGTTTTTAGAAACCTTCTAAATTTAGACAATGATGATATAACAATATGCAGTGTGATGGTAATGGTTAGAAGAATGCGATCTTTATGCATTTCTATTCATTAAAATTTTTTCATTGAATTAAAAAAAATCTTAAATATGATTTAAAACCACGCTGTTAATGAGGCACCTGGGTGGCCTAGTTCACTGAGCATCTGACTCTTGATATTGGCTCAGGTCATGGTCTTGGAGTAGTGGTATCGAGCCCCCGCATCGCACTCTATACTCAGCCAGTCGCCACTTGCGACTCTCTCCCTCTCCCTCTGCCCCTCCCCCTGTGTGCACACTTACTCTCTCTAAAATAAATAGATCTTTAAAAAATATCCTGCTAATAATGCCAATATACATTTAAAGAATAATTCAATGATGACTGGTTAAATAAAAATCCAAGGTAGATTTCAAAATTTAAATAATAAAATATATCATGTTTTGAGCGGGAATAAAGGTGTGAGCTGCTCTCGAAAAAAAAAATATCATGTTTTATTCTATATAAACCTCACTTTAATAATGGAATAACAGAATTTTTAGGGCCAGATGGGCTATGAGAGCTAGTCTAGTCGAATTCTTTTGTTTTATAGCTGCAATTAAAAATGAAGAAACATAGACCCGGTTCTTTTAACAGTGCAAGTTCAGAGTCAGACAGACCCAAGTTCACATCCTTGCACTACCAGTTACCAGCTCCGAAATTGTCATCTACACTCACAGAGCCAGTTCGTACAAGTGCCCTACCTAGAAAGCAGGACTGCTATAAATTGGGAATTCAAATAAAAGACTCTTTCCTCTAAAACAGATGTATACTCATTCATTTGTTTCACAAATATTGAGTACACACTACTAGTTATATAACCTTGGGCAAGTTACTTATTTTGTGCCTTAATTTCCTGCACTGTAAAGTGGGTATCCCTATTAGAGTTTTTGCAAGGATTAACTGAGGTGATGCATATGAGATGGATGAGGTGGTTCCTGACACAGTGGAAAGGCACATAATTTTGGATATCATTACCTTTCCCCTACTGTTACTATATTCAGTAATATAGTGGGGATATAATTCAGGAGCCCTATGTAATATTTTCCTCCCAATTACTAAAGCATCTTTTTTCCACAGAATGAATCTCTCACTCCATTGTCTCTCCTGAAGGTATAACCATTTGTAAGCTTCTTTACTAGGGTTCTACTTTGACAGTGCTATCCTTCATGCATGAAGAGAAAAACATCTCACCAGCATCTGCCTACATACTTCATGTTTTTCTCTGAGATGACTTTGAAGACACTCAGGTTTTTTGTTTTTTTTTTTAACCTGGTCTCCCAGGTGAGAAATGATGAGTTTGTGAGTATGTGAGGAGGTTGGCTGGGATTCCAGAGATAGATTGTTCCCAAAGGACATAGCAGAACTAACTAGTCCTTTGGGGGTTTTAAACCTTACATGTAGTCCTCACTGCATAGAACCATAATGAGCTGAAGAACAAGCAGAGAAATCCAGTTAATTGCCACCCCAGTGTCTTTGGTGCATCTATCATGGTTGGATGAGTTACTGTGGATTCCATCAGTGTTCAAGAAACTCTCAGGACATACACCGAAGTCCTATGTAACTATCACTCATGAACTTGGAAATCAGAGAATTGTGAAGATGAAAAGAACCTTGAGTGGTCATGGAGCTTCTCGGTTTTGCTTCTCACAAGGAAACATTACACTATCCCAGAGAAGTGAGAAGTTAGATTCTTAAGACCTTGAGAGAAGGCTCTTTACAAAGCTCATTTTGATAAATAAGTCTTATTACTGAAAACAAAAACATAAACTTGTCAGTATGGAATCTGCCTCCCCTGTTTGTGTATATGTGTGTGCATGTATGTGTGTACATACACACAAAGTTAAAATATCCCTGCCAAACAGAACCAAAAAACCATGCCACTATTTCTTCTCTTTTGTAAGCAGAAGACCCTCAGTTCTTGCTAGTGTTCTGGGATATCTCATTTTCTTATCCTCGCCAACACTGTCCTATAAACCCTTCCTAGCTTGTTACAAGTATTTTTTTTTTTTAAGCTTCTAAGGTCAGGTTAAGGTAAGATATTAGAGAGAGAGAGTCTGATTGGTCCTTTGGTGTCTGGGAAACCCAGCTTAAATTTCCCTGCATGATACATTTTAATTGATACATCCCAGATCCTCGCTCTCCTTAGTAACCCAAATGCTAGAGTGCTGAGTCACTGTCATATTACCTGTTCTGTCACCACAGTCCAGGAAGCAGGCTTGGCGCAAACCGGGAGCCTCAGGTCTCATCCCAGATCCAGTCTTATGCTAGATGTAGGACCTTACATAAATTCAACTTACACTAGGAAAGTGAGAGTTGCAACCCTTCTTCTTTTATAGTGGAACCTTAGAAATGTATTAAGTGACTTGCCCAAGGTCACACCGAACCTGTCCGAGGCTCTGGTCCCTTAGTTATTGAAAAAAGAGAGAAAGAATGAAACTTGGTGTCTCAGAATGTTACGCGTCAAATGAAACACATATTTGAGAACTCTGCAAAAAGTGAAGTTCTAAAACATGAAGCTCTATTCCCTTTGTCAATGAAGCCCATCTTCTCCTTATGCAGCATGTGCTGTTAAAGGTTCCTTACACCTGACCATTCTCTTTCTAGCTTCCTCTACAGCTTGCTGGAGACACTGAATTTTAACCAGTTTAGAGGGGTCTACCCTCTCGTAAGCAAGCATCTCACTCATTTGTGTTCAGTATGACTAGATTTAAAATTGTCTCCTGCCAACCATTTGTGCTCCTGGTGAAAGCCTGTTCTGTGAATTAACCCTAAGGTTTTTAAATGCCTTTGCTGATGTCCAAAATCTGAATTAAGGCTCCTGCTTCTGTTCTTTTGTAGCTCACACTTTCACTACCACAGCACACTTTATTGCACTCACCACCCCTTTCTGTCACCCCTAATGGATTTGAAGTCAGTTGAGGGCAGAGCCAGTGTCTTTTAGAGCAGGGTTTCTCAAAACCTTGATACTATTAACACTGGACCAAACAATTGTTGTGGGCGAACTGTCCTATGCATTTTAGGATGTTTATCAGCATCTCTGGTTTACACCCACTGGATGCCAGTAGCATCCTCCACCTTCAGTTGTGACGACTACCAGAAATGTCTCCAAATATTGCCAAGTTTCTCCTGGGGGTTGGGGGTGGGGCAAAATTACCCCCAGTTGAAAAATCCCGGTTCTTGATCCAGCAGACTGCCTTTTACACTACATAAATATTTGTAGAAGAATACATGACTGATGGAAACAAAATGCTTCTGATGGATTTAATGTACAAGCTGCAGAAAAATCAAGCTAATTTCTTTTGGTTTTAGTACCTCCTATAATGCCTGGCACACAGCTGGAGATCAGTATATATTCATTGGGTGAACAAGTGTTCCAAGATCATAAACAGCTTCCTGTATCCCAGGTAAAATTATTTCCCTTAAGAAGACCCAGGTGAAGTGATAGGGAACTGTCACATTAGGGGGAGAAAATTTTTAAAGGAACAAAAAATTTTCTTAGCTGTGGGATTAGGAGCCAGAAAAAAATACCTTGCAGAAAAGAGCATCATGGCTATGTTCCCCCAGACCTTTGGCTCTCCATCTAATCATGGCATTTAGGGCAGAAATAAAATTCCTTGCAGTGGTATTGCTAGAAACATCTAGCATTCCTGCATCCTTTAAAACAACTTAGGGACATGAAGCATCAGGAGGGTTGCAGGACATCTAGAAGGTCACACATTCAGTCATTAGTGTCAGAGCTGGGAAATGAGCCTATGCCTTCCTGACTCCCTGTACAGTACTTGATTACAGTGATTATTATGGATGCAAATTAAGACTTATTACTATTGTGAAATAACAATGCAGGTTAATGATATTCTTTATTGCCATGCTAACATTTTTTCTAGAGGGGAAAATTATAGGCATGAAACCAATTAAGCAACCTTTCTTTCTTTGCAAAGCTTTTTAGTGTTCCTAAATGAAGATTCTCTCTTTGTGCTTACTGCTTAATAGTGCAAACTGATTTTTTGTCTCCTAGGTCTTACTGAGATGGATGCTAATACTGGTACTGTCTTTTTTTCCTGTATGAATTGAAAATGACTATGCTAATACATTATCTTTACAAAGGGCAGTCATAAATAGGAAGAGCAAATATTTTGAAATGAATATCTAATGGGCATTCTCCTATAGAGGTGATGCATTGTTGGAAATGCCTCCCTTGGAAATCTTTGTGAGCCAAAGTCTTGCAATTGCCCTGTCCTGGATACCAGTGAGGGACAGCTCTCCTCTCATGATTGAAATGGTGGCTCCAGAAAACAATGGCAGATTAATTTACGTAACCCCCAAACTTTACAGTAGGCCTTCACTCCCAGTTCTACAAAATACAAAAAACCTTTCGTGTAGAAGGATGTCATGTCACATGTATATTGTTATTGTAACTATGGGAACCAAAAAATGCCACCAGTGTGTCTGTTTCATACACAAATGAGGGGACAGCTGTGGAGTCCACATGTCTGCCAGGGGTATAATAGATGTGAGGTAGGATGGCCTGGCTCAGAAAATTACAACTCATTTATATTAATCAGAGCTTTCAAATAGCATTCCAAACCCTTGGCCATAAGAAGCGTAAATGGAAGGCAATAAGCCAATGTAAAAGCAGTTTCATTCCATAGCTTTCAAATCCAAGTGTGGTTAAGTCGATGCAGCAGCGTCTCAAGTCCAAATTGACAGAGCTTGGTTGTGTAGCACTGAAAGCTGAAGCTTAGTTTCTTTGCATGTCAGGTATGATTTTTAATCCAGTAAGTGTAATAGTTCCATCCAGGTTAAATGTTTGTTCGTTATGTTATGGAAGCACAGCTGCCACAAACCCTTTAGCAGTTTCACTGAGAAAGTTAGTCCTCAGCTCTATCCACACAACACTATCCTGTTACAAAAGAGAAAACTTCGGGCTGGCAGGGTTATGAAACATCTAAAATAAGCCAGCTAGCACTAGATAGTAGCTTCCTTATCAACCAATGAGTAAAATCGCTAGTAATATCCTACCTTTGCTAGACCTTTTGAAAATATCCAAAAGGTAAAAAATAAAATAATATGTAACCCAAATGTTTCTCTTTAAAAAGTGTAACATAAAATAGCATATATTTTAATTGTTGAATAATATGCATAACAGTTCTATAGGTGCCATTGGTCCAGAAATGCACACTATATTTTTTCTTACATACTGTAAATGCAATGTCAACTATTTATTATGCATTTGTCTATGTTTTAAGACTTAAAGGTCATACCCTGTAATATATCTATAAAGTAGGCAGATGGTAATATGCTAAAATAAAAAATTTAGAAAGCAAACATTGGTTAAGATTTCTAGAGCGAATGATTCCCTTGGATAGTAACTTTTGAATTGTATAGATTGGGTTTAATTTTTGTCTCCATTCTATAGTTTAAGGCAAAAATAAGAAAGGATACATGTTTTCCTGACTTCATCTATATAATTATATTCTCACCCTGAATAAAATATTAATCAAAGCTCTATTCATGAGTCAAGGAAACTTCCATTGTTCCCAGAAGCCAAAATATGATTCTAAAATGGAATTTGCTTTATCTCCTGACTGGCTTAACCCCAAATAGATATTCAGCATAATAATTTTGAGAAATTAAATATAATATTTAAGTAACCTTACATTAGTGTTCAAGTGAATCATTCAAAGAACTATTATTTTGTAGCTGAAAATAAATTTTAAGAAAGCATTATGAAAGTTTAGTAAAAAGTGACATGCAGATCCTATAATTTACTATATTTATTTATGGTACATGGCTTATTTATGGTGACATAAAAAGCCCACCGTTCTATGTATTTATAGTCATACCCAACTAACTTAGAGAGTAGCAATAGAGCTCTACAGAGACAGATTTTCTTTACATACCTACCAGTTTTTTCCCATGAGTGTCACTGCTTTAGGATATGTGGTAATTGCTCCAGCAGTTCAGGTCAACAAACTAGCCTTTAGCAGGGCCTAACTGGAGAGAGATCAATGGCTGAGTTTTCCCTTGCTTTTTTTGAATCCCAGATATTATGCAGAGCTATGTGTATTATCGTTCAGGGCCACAGTCTGCAGTTAGATCTGGTCTATGATTTTATTTAGCACAGTGATTTCTCAAAACAATAAGTACTTTATTACTTTTATTTACCAAGGAATGTGCTCTAATCTTCCATTACAAGAATTGCAGAATAAAGATTTCACATAGGCAGGATAATAACCAGAGTTTTCACAAATGTGAGGCTGTGGTCATTTTAAAGTTAGCTAGTTTGTTTCAACAATACCTAGATACAGGACAGTAAAATGGTTTATAGCCTGGTTCAGAAAAGTCAATTATTTTATAGTTAACCCTCAAGTCCATAATGAGGACAGAATCTCAGGTTTCCATCATGTTAGTGTTTATTATAATGATTTGTTACTTTCTGACTTCTTGATAGCTTTAAGACACCAAATGTAATTTTGGCTATCACATTTTCGTACTTAAACTTGACTCAATTCATGTCTCCCCTCCTGGGAAAATACTGCCTTATGTGTAAAAGTCACTGAACCGCAAAAATAACTTAAAGGAAACACGTAAAATAGCAGACTAACATCTGTTGTGCACTCCTCCCCTGCAAACACTAAGCCCACAAAACAATGTTGTCTTTTGAGGGGGGGCGGTATTTTAATGTCCCTTTCAGTGAATATATAGAAGACAGGGGCAAGCACTGTTTAGTGAATAGGTTCTTTTTCCCTTCAACAGTATTTCAGACTGACAAAAGAAGAGGCCAAGGGGGCTGGCTTGTCAGTAGGTATAATCCCAGGGCTCACGTGCAGCCCACACCACCGGCCTTTTATTTGGTGGTCACACTTCTCCAGGAGGTAAGCTGTGCAGTGGTCCGATTAGCTAATGTTAGACAAAGCAAAATTTCCCTAGTTTGGGGTCCAAATGCATGACTGCCTCCCATTCATTGTTTGGTCCTCTGACCCGAAAACCTCTCAGGTGACTAGGAACATGATGGTTTCATTACCTTCAGTTCTGCAAGTTTGATGCCTTAACAACTAAAATAATTTTGATTGAACAGTAAATATTCTTCACGTCAGTCCACTGCAGCTCTTTTTTCCATTTGTCTATCTCTGAGAATGGGGAGCAAATGTGAGCAGGGGTTAAAATTACAAAAAGAAAAAGAAAAACTCTTAAAGTTAAAAGGTCAATTCAGTAATCACCTCAAACCACCAGAAATGGATTAAAGTTACTGCCTGTTTCATATAAACATTTTCCTCACTATCCAGCTCAGAACATCCAGCTTGAATGTTGCACAAAAATACTCCGCCAGGTAAAGAGCAAGTAGTACTTTGAGCTTTCAACACAATAGCACTCAGAGAATTTGGCTCTTGAATAAAGGTGTCAGCAAGCCATGGAATTCCTAAACAGAAAAACTCACACTGCGCCTTTATTCCATTTTCTTAAGGTCTATTGTTAACTAAAGACTCCTTGTCTTTTCAAATTCCTTCAATGTGAATGGATGAGGCCAGACATCTGCCAGGATTCGCTCACATTTGCATGCAAATCAGAGACTTTGGGACACACATGGCCAAGGAACCAACAACACCACTTTTACTCTAGACTTATACTGATCAAAGTGTCTTCCTGAACTTTGAACATCTCTAGTCCCAGCTCTTAAAAAAAGAAGTAATGAGCACATATTATATTATTTAGACCGTGGCAGCAAAGCATACTGCAAAACAGAACAACATATTGTCTTTCAGAAAATTCTACAAGCAAAAGCCCAAATCAGCAATACCTGTTCTCTCACTTAACCCGGCTTTTCCTTTATTATGTAGGTCTGGAAATGAAAATGCTAACGGTGATATAAGATTTAGGGAAGGATCCATTTTCTTGGACTCTTGGTCTTTGCCTGTGTAGTTCAAGTGTGTAGTTCAAAAGCCTCAAAACTATTCACACCCTGCCATTCATTCGTTCATTCATTCACTCATTCCCAGGCACTGGGTCTACAGCGGTGAACCCAACAGACAAGATTCCCCTCTCCCAGCCCACCTACCACCGCCGAGTGTCCCACTCCGCGTAGGTACCTCTACTCCTTCGGAAGGGCCCCGGGACGGGTTTTCCACCAGTCCTGGGTGCGTGGCTCCGCTCCCGTGGTGGGATCTTTCTACACCACCCCAGCCTGCCAAGGCAGGGAAGCTGCCGCGGGAGGCGGTCGCGACAGGGTCCCGGGGAACGCCGAGTCAGGGGCTGCCCACACCCCTCTCCACACAGCACAAAAGACACTCGCTGGCAAACTTTCCTTGTTCCGACCCTGGCCGAGCGGGGAACTCAGCACCGGCTCGGTTCCCGGAGCAGACGGAGGCTTCCCTGACATTTCGGCATCCCTGGCAAAGCCTCCTGAGTTAATTCTTCCGAATGCTCTTTCATTAACTCTCAACGCTTTGTGAGTTGCATTCCTTGACCCTTTCTTTATCGCCAAGATTACCGCCAAGAAATCCCTCCTCTTACCTCTTCCCACTACCTGCCACCTTCCCTTCCCATCTCTTGGCTCTCTTTCCAACTCCCCAGCCCCCTTTACGCGCTCCTCTCCGGCCCCGGCTGCCTCACCGGTTCACATCCCAGCAGCCAGCCCCTCCTTCCTTTGGATCCCCGGGCATCACCCTCCCTCGCCTCTGTCCCTGAAATTCAGCGGGCTTGTCTCCTGTCACTGCCTTTTGCCCATTTCTGTCTGGCCTTCATTCCCAACTATCGCTGTACCCCACCACTGTGGGGTTTTTGGGGAGGGGGTGGTGAGAGGGTAGGGAGAGGCTTACTAGATTCCCGTTTCCCCGACTTGGTCATTTCCCCCAGCTCCATGAGCCGCGCCCCCTCGTCCCCCGTAGGCCCGCGATCTTATCCCGCCGTTCCCCAGACCGTCTCGGTCTGCCAAGTTTGCCTCGACTTCCCCTAGCTGCAGCCCAAACCTCACGCCACCGCCCGGCTAGGGGAGCGCACTTACCCCGAGGCCCGGCTGGCGGGGGTGTGGGGTGCGCACGGACCCGCGGCGGCAGCAGGAGGAGGACGACGACGGGCTGAGCGGCGCCTCCCTCCCAGCCCGCAGCGCGCACTGGCTCCTTGGGGGTTCCCAGCAGATCACCAAGACAGGAGGAGAGGCAACGACACGAGCAACAGCTGCTGCGCGGGCCTGGGCTCAATCCGACTCTCGGGGGTCGGGCAGACGCAGTCAGGATTGGGAAGGAGGGTTGGAGAAGTAGGGTGCAGAGGGCGAGGCAGAGAGCGGCCAGGTCCCGAGGAAGGCACCCGGGGCAAGTAGGGATGCCACCGCGCGGATTCCGCCGCCTGGGTTAACGCCACCAGCCCCTCTCCCCAACCTGAGGGCGCTGCGGCCGCTGGCGAACGGGCCTCGCCTAGCTCCCCGGCTCGCAGCCGGCGCCCTCGGTGCGCCCCGCTTTGTGCTCCCCGCAGCCGGCGTGCACCTGGTGTAAGCAAAGGCGGTCAGCTGATGGGCTGCGCGCCGATTGGCTGCTCGGCGGTCTCCTCCCCTCCCGCCCGACCCCTTTCCCGGCCTCCCCCTCCCGGCCTCCCGCCCCCGGCTCAGCCCGGTACTGGGGCACCATCTGTAGCCCGCCCAACAAAGGCGCCGCACCGTGGGTCTCGGGTGGCCTGGCCGCCCTGCGCCGCCGCGACCGCCGCAGGGAGCAGTGGGCCGCCGCTTTTTGTTTAGGGGACGACAGGCTGCGGCTGGGTTATAGAGGCAAAGCATACCGCCGTTTCCTAGCAAAAGACATACCCAAAAAAAAAAAAAAAAAAAAAAAAAAAAAAGGACCTACCTAGGTACAAAGGGGACCAATCTCTGCATAACGTAGAACTTGGGCTCAGAGGCTAAAAATCACGCAAAAATCAACCCAAGAGAGAGCCAAGTTTCAGTATGAAATCTGACCTTTGTCTTAAAATGCATGGCGATTACTTGGAAAGCAGCTCTGCTCACCACTATACCACCAACGCAGCACTCATGGTGATCGCTTGGGTTGTGTGTTTGCATATCTAGGTGGCTGTGGAACTGGCTCGTGCCCTGGTGGGAAGTAGTATTTGCGGACATTTAAATGAATGGTGAAGCCACTTCTGATTTAGGGAGGCTTCAGAAAAAACGATTGCGAAACTTTGTAATTACAGCTTTCCCGTTTGTTAGGTGTGAAAGCGTGTTCAGACAACCGGAAGATTGGGAATGCAGTCTATTCAAAGTGGGGGGTGTCTGAGAGCAAAAGGTGGGAATGGGTTTTTGGAAACCGCCCATGAACCTGAATCTCAACTTCCAGTGACCAGTTTAGAAGCAGGCTGGAGAGAAGCCTTTGGTACTTTTCACTGGGGAATCTGCTAGACAATTATTAACCCCTCATTACTGAACAGCTTCAGGCAAGAGTGTGGTGACATTTCCTCACGATGTCCAAGCTTAGAATTTTTGGAGAATTTGGAACGATACATTATTGCAGAATCATCTTTGGAATTCCTTGAAGACATAGTGTAAATTTAATAACAGTAATCTTCTATCTTGGTCTCTATAGTGTTTTTTTTCTTTTTTTAAAAGATTTTTATTTATTTTATTTGAGAGAGAGACAGTGAGAGATAGCATGAGCGAGGAGAAGGTCAGAGAGAGAAGCAGACTCCCCGTGGAGCTGGGAGCCCGATGCGGGACTCGATTCTGGGACTCCGGGATCCATGACCTGAGCAGAAGGCAGTCGTCCAACCAACTGAGCCACCCAGGCGTTCCTCTATAGTGTTTCTTGATGTCCTTCATAGATGTCTGATAAATACTGATGCTATTAATGTTCATCTCCTTTATGTTATTGTGGAACTATTGTGGAGATACCAGTGGGTCACAGCTCCAGGGAAAGGAGATGTTAGGGTTTAGAGTAGAAGGTTGGTGAAGAGTAGAAGAGCTATGTAAGAAGGCCCCTTGCAACTGGGGTGGGAGGGTACTGCCTATAAATGAATAAGATTTAAGAACTTTCTAAGGGAGTGAAGACTAGAAAATTTCCTAAGATTCATGTTTTTGTCTCTTTTCTGCTTTCTTATACTGATTATATATAAGTTAGAGTTTGTTTGAAAGAAGGCAAGCCTCTGGTGAAAATACACAACTTGGATGATCAGGGAACGATAGAACACAGTTTTCTTAGGGAGTCTCCTTTAGGTTTTCCAGCCTGTGTTTCTGGGAATGGAGGGGAGTTGATGCTAGACACTGCGTAGTGGGGCTTTACAGAGGTATGCCATCAGGGGCGGTTGAAGCAATTAATGGGGGTGGGGGATTATCTTTCTAGGAGGCAAGATGGTTAATAGCCTCCAGGTTTTGGAAGTGACTTCCTGAGAATGGTATGAAGCCCAGCTAAGGAGAAACCAAATCAGGCACCAGTGGATGAGGCCAACATGCTTTAAATCTCAGCACTGTTATTTATGAAAGGTGTCCCTCTGGGGGAGGGTTAGGTTCCTTGGCTGTAAAGTGGGGTTAGTGACAGTACCTATCCCAAAGGGTTATGCTGATTGAGAAATATGCTTAGTGCAGTTCTTGGTATATAGCAAATAAATGTAAGCAGGAGGTATTATTAGCCAGATAGTGAAGACTAAAGGCAAACATCAGGTCAGACAGATGGAATAATTAATGTACAAAACTGACACAGGTGACAGAATATTTTAAAGGCATTAGCACCACAAATGAGAGAAAAAAGGCTTGTCTCATAATTCTTCAATTCATTTCTTTTAAAGTCCAGCATCTCATTTACTTAGACTTATTCCCTTCTTCCCCAAGGCAAGAGTAAGAATGGAAGCTCTGCCTATTTCTACTTGACCAGTGCATTTATTTGGCTCCAGAGTATTATCATTATGAAGAAATGCATGTGTCAGAGATGAAGAGGGGGCTTGGGCGGAAGGATGGGGAATGTTTTGTGTTGGGAAGATTGTTGTGGGACAGAAGAGGACAAATGTATGCGTAGCAATTACAAAGTAATCTGAAATTTAATCTAGTGGTTGGAAATTTAATAAATTGCCTGAATGGTAACTGGTCCAAGTTTTAGGAACTGCCGTTTAGTGAATCTGTCAAAGGGTTTCAGGATTATTTTACCTATAGACACTTAGAAGCCCTTCGTCATTGGGGTGAATGAAGAGGAAACGCCCAGTCAATGGACCAGGATAACTGAACCAAACTTACTTGTTTCTCTTTTAGAAAACTATCTGAGGGGCGCCTGGGTGGCTCAGTGGGTTAAAGCCTCTGCCTTCAGCTCAGGTCATGGTCCTGGGGTCCTGGGATTAAGCCTCGCATTGGGCTCTCTGCTTAGCAGGGAGCCTGCTTCCCCTACCCTCCCCCCATCCCCCCCACCCCCCGCCCCCCGCCGCCACCTGCCTCTCTGCCTGTTTATGATCTCTGTCAAGTAAATAAATAAAATCTTTAAAAACAATAAAAAAAGAAGTCCATCTGAATTACTCTTAGTGAACTCACCCAGTCCTGGGGTCCTAAATCTATTAGTGGAAAAAGACTTTATCCTAATATTTATTTGGGGCATTGTAGAAGATCTTGGAAGTTTTGGAGGACAGTGGAAATAGACAGCAGGGCCTATGAGTTCCCAAGAGAGCCGGATCTTACTGTTGATGTAAGGAGGAGTTCTTGCCCCTGGAGCTGGCCACGTTGAGACACTACAGATTCCTCTGGTTCCCCCAACATCCGCTTGAGGTTCTTTAGCTTTGGTTTGAAGAAACATTATAATTGGTATTAGCCTAACGGTACTGATCTCTGTGGTAAATGAGGGGGAGAAAAAGAAAAATGAAACTGTAGATGGTTGATCATATTAGAATAATTTTTAAAAGAACATCTGTATTTTGAGAATGAAATTATAATATGCCATTTAAAACGACAGTTTTTAAAAGTTGAAAATATGTCTCTCTCTAATTGAAATATTAATAGAGTGCTAGTAGTCAGTGTTCTTTACAGCCTCTGAATTAATATTGTAGTTTTAAAACAAACACCACCAAGCTCTTAGAGGATAATGACTTTACAGCTCATAATTACGTGACTGATGTGATTAAATTTCATACCAAAAGTGTTTCTCTAAAAAAAATTTTTAAGATTTTTTTTTTTTTTTAATTTGAGAGAGAGAGAGAGAGAGAGGGCATGAGTGAGCAGGGGGAGGGGCAGAGGGAGAGACAGAATCCCAAGGAGACTCCGCACTGAGCTCAGAACCTGACTTGGGGCTTGATCCCAGGGCCATGAGATCATGACCTGAGCTGAAATCAGGAGTTGGATGCTTGACTGAGTCACCCAGGTGCCCCTGTTTCTCTAAAAATTTTTTGACAATTGATTGGGTTCACAACTTATATGTAATTCCTATTCTTCCAGTTTTGTTCTGCGTACCAAGTCATTCCAACACAAAATCATTCCAACAAAACACAAAATTGAGGTTTCTATAATTTATGTTAAGTCTTAAAGTTTGGCATGGAACTAAGGTGATCAACTGTCTCAGTTTGGCTGGGACTGTTCAGGATTTAGTCCTAAAAGTCTCACATCTCAGAAAACCCCTCAGTCCAGGCAGACCAAGATGGTTCTTTGTCCTAAATGAAACTCACATTAGTAAGTGTATGGCACGGTTATAGTTTTAGTTGAATTATAACCTTGCAGATACAAGAACTAGGATGCCTGATGGGATCAAGTATCCTATTTTCACTTGCAGAACTTAATTGTTGCAGAGCATCTAATTTAACTTCCTTATTTTATAGATAAGGCAACTAAGCCCTAGATAAAGCCTACACTAAAAAGCGGGACTGTATATACTGTTTGAAGGCAGAGCCCAGAGCCAGATGGCTGACTCCTAATCCAGCATGCAGCATGTATTAAGTACTCATTAAACATTTTTGTATCACTGAATTGAGTAAATTAAATAAATGAGTGTCTTTATGTAACTGGAGCACACATTATATGATAAGCATTTTCTTCATATCATTAAAAAAAGTCTTTGGAGACTATAATGGTTAATGACTGTATAATTCCAGTCTTCTGTTGATGAGAAATAAGGGCTTTATCAGTTATTTGCTATGACATATTATAATAAAATACATGTTACAAATGCCCATTTTGGTTATTGAGTTATAGAAACATATACAATAGTTTGGATTAGTAATTTAACATTGACTTTTTTTTCTATTTTTATTACTATTTACCTTTAGGCAGCCAGACTTTACTGAAAAATAAAAGGTCGCATAAGTTTTTTGCTTTTATATTGTAAATATTTTATTGATAACAGGATTTTAGAATCAAGTTTCTTTGTTTTCAGTTACTTGCTCTCCATTTTGATTTCTCTTTTTCCCTGTATAATAAGAGCTAACATAAATTTAGTACTTTGTGCCAGGTACTACACTTAGTAATGTTTCCTCTATTGAGATAGGTGGTATCGTACAATGGTTACGAGCTAGGGCTCTTGGTTTGTGTGTCTGAGGTTTATACGCCAGCTTGACACAGCTGTGTGAATTTGAACAAGTTAAGCTCTGCGTTTATAACAGTACTTATATCATGGGGTTTGTGAGAATTAAAGAGGTGTGTATGTGCCTAGCATATAGCAAGCATTCACCAAATATTAACAAATTAGGTAATAGAATGCTAGCTGCTAGAACAAATCAACCAAAGAACTCTCGGTGGTTTAAATAAGGCAAGTCTTTTTGTACTCATGTAAGGGAGCATGTTCCTGGTTGAGTGGACTCCTCAGGGTCATTCAGGGCCTAGGCTGCTTCCATCAGTCGTTTCTTCCTCTTCTATTTCCACAGATTTCTTTCCCTTCACATAGAGGCTGGGGGAAGAGAGAAAGAAGAAAGGACCACATGGACAAATTTTACGGAGCAGGCTAGGAAATGGCTGACATCACCTCCACCCACATTCTGTGAGCAAGAACTCCCAAGGAAAGACTGCACAGAAAAGCCAGGGAACATGGGGAATGTAGACCAGGTATGTGCCCGAAAGGGTGTGGAAGAAATCTTGCAACATATCATCTGTATTAAAAATCTATATAGATTTATATCTGTAGATCCATATTAAAATATAGCTACATATGTTAGCAATACAGCATTCTCTCCTAGTAAGGACTCTCAACTTACTTTGTCCGAATCACAAGTCGGATAAAATGGGAGGGAGGAAATGACAATCAGCATCATATGACAAGTAAGAGGCTATCATTATAGGAAACTAAATATACTTGAAACAACTCCTAGGCAGGGCTTTCCAATTATCATTTTCCTTTTAAAACTGGTCTTGGGTGATTGCCAGCTTGAATATCGTCACACATTACTTTTCTGAAGTTCCTAGAGACCTCCAGCAGGGAGAGGAAGACCATCCAGCTGCCTCATCAGCAGCTTATACTCCTTTTTCTTTCAGTAACACCCTTTTTCTTTCAGCAATCATAAAACTTTAAGGGACTTCACAATCGTTCTTCATAAGAAAATGCTTAGAGACTACTGCACTGGAATTCAGTGCCCCTATTATCATAAATTTAATATCCACATTTACTTTTGGCCCTAGGGGGCCTACCAGGCTATAAAAGAGAGATTGGCAGGTAGAGTAAGTGCAGCCGGTTTATATACATTCTGCAGAATCACGGAAGCTCATATAATTTTCCCTACATTTCATCGAACACCTTTCTCTGTCAGGTTTGTCTGCATTTTGCCTTCGTTTCATCTTATTTTTATTATAGAGATGCTCACACTTTTTATCTTTGAGCATGCTAACAGTCTCTTCTGAGTGAGGCATTGCCCAAGTTCCATTTTCATGGATAACTAAGTACCCATCTACCAGACTAATCATCTGTTGGAATACCTTATTCTCTTAAATCTGATTCACATTGTGCCCTTGACGTTTTATCCTTGCCCAAAACCTTGCACTGAACGCATGCTGTCTTTTGGAAAAGGGACTTTGTTTTTGAGTTTCGTGACTTTGGGAGAAAGAAAACCTGCAGAAAGACATGCGATGTATAAACTTATGCTAGTCACGAGAAGCAAGTCCATACTGCAGTTCAATTTAGCAAGTACTATTGGAGGTGATGACTGAAAAGAACTTAGAGATAATCTGGCTCAACCCTTTCATTTTACAGGTGAGCAAATCCAAGTCCCAACAACACTAATGTACTTGAGAGCATGTACTTGAGAGCATCTGGGAAATCTGAGTAGATTTAAACCCTTACCCAAAGTCATAGTGCTGGTTAATAGGAGCACCAAGCCTAAAATCTAGTTCTCTAGATTTTCACATCAGGAATCTTTCTCTAATAGAGTGTAACCTTCCCTGGGATCCTCAGACCTTCCAGAAGTTTGTGGATATACTCTCAAGAGTCTGCTAGGATGCTATCAGAAATCTGAATTTGTTCTAATTACAATAATAATATGAAAAATAAATATAAGTATATTCTGAATATCTGAGTGACTTTCTTATAATTGAATGCAGAGAAATGATATCTAGTGCCAGCGTTCTACATTTGTGTTTATGAACATGTGGATGCCGAGCAGTGCCACTTAAAATACTTGGAGCTGATGAGAAAAAAACAGAGTGGTTTTGATGTATAAATGATGTCTTCTCACCAGTGAAGGCCAGATGATGTCTCAGCACATTTTAAGAAAGAAAGGTCCACAGAAATTTCACAAGTTAAAAGTGATGGGAGAAAAAAAGGATAGAAAATTGAGTCACCCTATAATATAGAGTAGTCTAAGCATGTAAAAATGTAAAAAAATGAAACAGAGAGAAAGAGAGATTGGGCATCAGTACCATATTCACACTTTGAGAGATGACTTATTTTTTAATTAATTAATTTTTTATTACATAAAATTGACAGTTGCATTTGGGTTTAATTGGGTTTTTTTCATAAATAGTTTTATTTAAGTGTAATTGCTGGTATGTGTCGAATTGTGTCTCCCGCAAACTCATAGGCTGAAGTCCTAACCCCTCTACTTCAGATTGTGACTTTATTTGGAAATAAGATCATTGCAGCTGTAATTGTTAAGATCAGCCCTACTGGAGTTGGGTGGGCCCCTATCTATTATGACTGGTATCTATATTAAACAGGGGAAATTTGGACACACACACACACACAGAGAACACCATGTGAGAACACAGGCAGAAATCAGGGTGACACTCTCCAAACCAAGGAATAAACAAAAGACTGCTGGCAAACTGCCAGAAGCTAGCAGCAAGGCACGGAACAGATTCTTCCTCAGAGCCCTCAAAAGAAACCAACCTGCTGACACCTTGATCTCCAACTTAGTGTTCAAAGCAATGAGAGAATAAATCTCTGTTGTTGAAGCTTCTCAGTTTGTAGTACTTATACTAGTTGCCCTACAAACTTTCATAATTGCCATGGAATAAACTACACATATCATACAATTTTGACCATATACACTTGAGGAAACTTCATCTCAATCAAGATAATGAACACATCCCTCAGCCTCAAAGGGTTCTTTGTGCCTTTTTGTACTTAATTCCGTCCTACCCCCCATGCCCTTTTCTTTGCTGCCCATCCCTCAACTCAGTAAACTCATGTGCTTTTTGTCACTATAAATGAAAAAGTATTTTCTAGAATTTCTTTCACTCAGAAGGATTATTTTGAGATTCATCCTGTTGTTGTATTAATTGTTTTTTGTTGCTGAATAGAACTCCATTGTATAGATATACCACTGTATGTTCATAATTCACCATTGATGGGCATTTGAGTTGCTCCAGTTTTTGCTTGTTACATATAAACCTGCTTTGGGTATTTGTGTTCAAGTCTTTGGCTTGATATATGCTTTTGTTTCTCTTAGGTAGATATGCAAGCATGAAATGACTGGCTCATACAGTACGTATTTATATAAATATTTATATATATATTTTACTTCTTGAGAAACTGCCAAACTGCTTTCCAAGGTGGTGGTACCATTTTTCATTCCTACAAGTAGTGTATGAGTGTCCCAGTTGGTCTGTACATTTACATAAAAATCTCTTGAAAGCAAATCCCTTTAGGGAGGTACAAACTTTTAGATGATTCAGTCACACTGTGCCTATTGCCTTATACCCAGCTTGATTCACACACTTACGTTACTCACCTGTACGGTTTTGAGTGTGTAAACTCTCATTTATAAATTGATTCAGAATTGGCTATTCAGATATGTTATTCACACATTATATGTGTACAAATCTCTACAGAATCCTGGGCCAAAGTCAGAAGATATGAGTGTGCCACTGACCAATCGTATTCCTCTCAGTGTGCCCTAACTGCCTCTTCGCTTTAATGTGTTCCCTGGAAAGTCAGAGTAAAGACATTTGTCCAGCTTGCCTCCTCATAGAGTTGTTTTTTAGATCAAATCAACTGTTCAAGAAAGCTTTGCAGACTATGGGATATGTAGACTATTTTTTCATGATGCCATGATAGTCGAATGCTCTTTGAGAGGTAGGTTTCCACAGATCGTGACAGCCTTCATGACGTGGGTGGTGTCTAACATAGAGTGCACTGACCAACTGTTCCTGCTGTCTTCCCCCTTATTTCTGGCTGGAATAGGTAACGGTAGACCTTGGGACAATGGTTTAGTGTCCTATAGCATAGTTTCTCTCAAAGTCTCTTAAGAGTCTAGGATTGAAAGTCAGGAGACAGTAATAATAAATATAGCATCTAATTCTTAGTAAGCATGTATTATATGCTAGACTGGCACAAATACTTTTTATTGAATTGTAGTTGACACACTATGTTACATTAGTTTCAGGTGTATGACATAGCAGTTCAACAACTCTGTATATTATGTTAGGCTCACCACAAATGTAGCTACATGGTGCAATCTTTACATGAATTCCATGTAATTCTTACAACAATATCATGAAATAGGTATGATTATCATTCTTTTTTATTTTTTTAAAGATAAGGTAAAATTGAGATTTTAATAAAGATCTTAGATAACTTGCCCCAGATATGAGAGCCCTTGCTCTTAGCTATGGTAGCTATGGTATAATCTAGTGTCCAATCATATCTATGCTATAATAATATAATATGAAAGGTGTATATCATTTTACTATATTGACACCTGTTGGGAAAACATTTTTAAAATTAAAATATAAAACAGATTGAAGTTGTGTCCAAGCAACTGTCCCCAAATATCTTAATACTTCCAGAAAGAAGAATATGAGGAACACTGTTCAGGTTTTATTAGAATAACAGTCACATTCACAAAATAATAAGATTTGAAAGTCAATAGCTAGGGATTTGAAAATTGTTGAAATGTAAAAAGCAAGGAAACGTCAATTTGTAACACTAGAGCTTTTGGACAGGTGTGCATGAAGGGCCAGCCATGGGCCACCTAGTTGATTCTTAAGGGCTGAACAATCATATGGGATATAGTTTGCCAAGGACGTATTGGTCACTCCTGGAGCATTACTTGGTGAGCCTACAGAAAGAATTAGATTCTAGACTAGGATTTACCCTTAATAGTTTTACTTCTCTGAACCTCAATTTCTTTATGTGAAAAATGAGGTTGCTGATAAAATGTGTGAAAAACCACAAAACTCCCCCCTGGAATTCTTTAGTTAAATTAAATCATAAGGAAACACCACATGAGTACATAAAAGCAAATTTGTCCAGGTTCTTGGTTATGACAATCAAATCTGCTTTAGATAGTTTAGGTAGGAAGAGATTTACGAAGAAGTACCAATTAGTCTTTGGGTCTTTGGAGAGCTGGGCATGGATGCTTACATCCAAGAACAAAGCAGCCAGAGAACATGCCCTACCATTAGGCACCTAGTCTAGTGAAAGCACCATTGTCACTGCTATCCATCACTCGTTCCCTACTACACTGTGGTTTGGAATCTAGAAACTCTACACAGCCCTCCCTAAGATGCTGCCATGGTCCTTTCCAGATTTGAACCCACAGCCTGTGGCTTCCTTTTCATGTAGCTCACTTGTACCTATGTGTTGCTTGACTGAACCCAGGCCTTGTTTAGGACAGGAAGCCATCTTTAGAAGGGGGATGGACTGGGTGCTGGGTGGGCCAACTCACAGTCTCTGCCATCAGTGCTCCTTTAGGATGGCCAGAGCCCCTACTCAACCTTCACCAATCACAGTTCCTTGATGATGCTGATGGGGTCTTGTTGGCTGGTCATTTACTAAATAGGCCCCAAGGCCTCTGTAGACCAAAGTAGAAAACCACCAAACTATATTTTTCTAGGATTCTCTCTTGGGCTGAAATTCCTTGATTCTATGCATTTCCAAGATTAAATTAAAGTACAGGTGTTGAAAGAGGTTTTTTTTTTTCCTGTCGTGCTTGGCTAATTCCAATATATTCTCTGTAATTATCGGTAGTTAAGAATATTATACCCAGGGACTATGGCTTCATGTACATTTGCATTTTAGTTGAATCCCTCAATTAGGTATATTAGTACAAGAACATCCAATTCACACAAAAGGAAGGGAAATGGTAAGAGAAAAAAGGGGAACATTTGACAAAGGTGGATACGATTTCTTTTCAGAAGGGTGTATTTTGAGACTTTCAAGGGAAACGTTTTTATGTTGCGAGTATTTGCAGATGCCGTTATAGGGAAACTGCTTGCAGTGTTTGGCATAAACTCAGCTTTACAAAATCCAAGCACAAAGGTCCAACAATCAGAAGAAAGAACAAGCGAACTTAAGCTACCTTAAATTGTACACATACCTGTTTACATATTCTTTTGGAATATAACATACTTCAATGACCAGAAAATAATAACATTCTTGTTATCACCAAGGCACTCTGAAGACATCATAAATCAGTGAGATACCATATTATTAGACATGGTATGTCCAGCAACTGTCTGATAACTTAGGATATCCTATGTCATTGTGCCTAAGAGCTTGGGCTCTGGATTTAGCCCCTGTGGAGCTTTAACTAACTTACCTAGAAGATGGGAATAATGATAGTAACGGCATCATGTTGCAAGTATTAAATTGGGATAATATATGTTAAATTACTGGCATGTTCACTGGGACTTAAGAAATGTTGTTTAGTCTTGTCACTAGGACACCTACACTAGCCTTTGGTCCTGTGCAACTCAGCGGGTGTTGGCAGCCAAGAAGGGATCCGGGGAGGCTGCTGGCTAGGAGAGAACAAGTGGCTCCACCAGTTGATTCTCCAGGGGAGAGAGATGTGATATTCATAAACGTGCAATCAATCCACCATTTTCCACCATCACCACCAGGATGGATCATCTCTCTTCCCCCTAAGTCTTCTTTAACTCCTTAAGATCACTCTTGCAATTCACTAGGGACTGATTTCACCGGTATTTGGTTCAAATCTGTAGGTGCATTGACTGCATACATGCAAAGCACTGTGGCCTATGAATTGGAACATGGACACTGATTTAGCAAATATTTGTTAGGTTTCTACTATATTCTAGGGGCCGTTTTTGCCAGTGAGGGTTCACTAGAGCACCTGATATGGGCTGTTGTGGTGACATGGGGAAATGATGTTAAATAAGCAGGTAGTGGGATTCACTGTGTCCCTATGTGTATGGGGACACCACAAGAAGAGTAAACAATCATCTTAGTTTCCCTGGGACTGAAGGCTTGTGGGTGCACACAATTTTCTGTTTTAAACCAGGACTGAGTTATTTCTCAGGATGTGGTATTTTGGTGTTAAAATCAGGAAGGTTCTAACTAAACTGGGACGACTTGGTCCTATTAACAGGTTTTATAGCCCCTATTGGACAGTCTCTCTACCTCTGAAGAATTTAATTCCCTTCGTTCAAAATGAGGAACTCTGCCCTGGGATGCAGCTGTGATGTGCAAAGAGATCTGGAGTGGGTTTTCGGAGAGCAACTAAAAACGGCCCCAGCTCTCCCTATTATGATGACCATCAACAAATTACCTCTCTGAACCATAGCTCATTCCTCTAGAGAAGCGAGGATACCTATGCCCTGGACGTTTGAACAGATTAAATGAGATAATATGGGTACAAATGCCTTGGCACAGAGAGAAAGTACATTTTTTTTTAAATTCTATTTTTGCATAAGAAAACATATGGCACCGGCTTAAAAATAAGAAGTTGCTTATATACATGGTTGTCTACATTAGCTTTGCATCATTTGTGCTTCATTTATTGTCCTGGAAATGCTCTTTAAATGTTTCCATTGGGTGTGTTCCAAGTTACTAACAAAATTGTAAAACTCCCTGAGTAAAAGCATGATACTTTTACATTTTGGATGTCTCCTAAAAGTTTCATAGCATGGTCAGATCTTGGGAACACAAAGTGCTGAGGTTGGTCTGTAAGGCTCTGGGGACAAAATAAACACCAAATATTATGTTTATTTTTACTTGCATTTTATCTTATTTTTTAAAAGATTTTATTTATTTGAGAGAGAGAGAGAGATTGAAAGCATGAGCAGGGGAAAGGGGGAGAGGAAGAGGGAGAGGCAGACTCTCCACTGAGCAGGGAGCCTGACATGGGGCTCAACTCTAGGACTCTGGGATCATGACCTGAACTGAAGGCAGACGGTTAACCAAGTGAGCCTCCTAGCCTCCCTCTACTTCTATTTTAAACTGCAAGTCTACCACCATGAAAGTTATTCTTATATAAATAAAAGGATCTCACTCAAATCCAATCTTTTTGAAGCCTCCCCCTTACCTAAATTATTGCATTTTAGTCCCTTTACCTGTGTGATTCGCTTGCGATGTGCAAATTTAATGGAAGGGAAAGATGGCAGGAGAGGACAGATGTATACCTTGCCATGCTAAGTAGGCAGAAATCCCTCTGCGCCTGTGAGCCTGAGAAAACTCAGTTTAAATGTCAAAACCAACACTCTGGGTCCTAGAGTTTATAAGCAGCAACAAGCCAGCACATAAACCCATATAGCCAAATCGAGATAAGCTTCTATGTAATTTTGAATTTTCTATTAACATAATAGGTTAGTGGGTCTGCTCCTTTAGGAAATCCTAAAGAGATTTCTTTAAACGTACCATTTAAAAGGAAAATGTCACCAGTTATTAGCTAGTTTGACTCTTCCTGTATTAATTCCCTATCTCTCTTTTTCCAGCCTCTCTCCATATCTTTCAAATCAGGCAACTTATGCCACTGATTTCTTATCAAATATTCATTCATCTTTGGCATACATTGTTGCACAATGGCTGTAATGGTCTTCACATTAGGTCTCTTGTGATAATTGAATCAGCCGGGCCAGATGCTCTTGTGGCTAAAGGCACCACAGATTCTGAGAGATGGCTCATCACCAGGTCATTGGGATCAACCCCTAAACCAGATTGGAGAGATCTACTCAAATCGCATTATTAGAACCATTCCCTCTGGTGCTTGAAGGATAGTCCTGAACTTGTGTCCATAGATTATAAGAGGTCATTCCTAATATTTTATTTTCAGGGTGGAAGAAGGGTGAGGAGGTTCTATAGAATGTTTATAATTGCTAAAAGTGATAATGAGACCTCAGGGCTGTATTAAAAGAAGTATTGTGTTTAAAACAAGGGAGGATAAGTTTCCGCAGGACATGAGCAGCAGTCTTCAAATTAAATTATTCATTTATTCAATGAAAATGTGTGACATCTACTCTATAAAAGGCACTGGGCTATGAAAGATACAAATATAACAAGTAGCACACTAAGACAGACATAAATCTTATTAATAGTCCTGTGTTGCTTTTCTGGTTTGGCTCATGGGACTGCCAGAATCTTTACTAGAGCAATCACAAACAGAGATATCTAAACAAGGCTGGCTGATAAAAGTGAGTAAAATAGCCCAGTGGCAACTGTGCCAAATTCAATAAAACATGCCCTATGTAAAGTGGGCAGCTACTAGTCAGTAGTATTAGATTGTCATCTTGTGAGACTATAGATCTGGTTTTGCTAAGAGAAACTGGAGATTCAGAATTGCATGTGAACTATTTCATTTAAAAATATTGTTAAGGTGGTAGCTAATTCAAGTGTTTAAGAGCTCAGTAGAATCTTACATGTTTTTGAATTACATCTTGCTCATGGGCTTTCAATTTATAAATTCTACTCCACTCAGTAGATTTCTCCTAATCTAATCCAATATTTAGAGGGGCTCTTTAACTTGGAACTTGACATAAATAACCAACTGGCATAGACTGCCAGGAGTCTGTAATGAGAATGACTCAGTTTACTTAATATAACCAGTAGGTGAAGATAAATGAGTAACATATGTGTATTTTATATGGTTTTTGGTGGAGAGATTTGGTTCTCTACTCAGAGTGGCAAGTTTTAGCATATTCAGCTGCCTGGGTTCTAGAAGCATTTCATACTCCCATTGAGACAGGTTAAGTGGAATAAAAACTCCTGGACTCCATTTGTTAATTTGAGACTGAACAACACTATTTGTCTGGAGGTTTCCTAAGATGGATTTATGGTGGCCTCAGGCTAAATTCTCTGTTGATGCTTTGAACTTATGTCCGGGGCATCCTATCCATTACAGAGGAGCTTTGTCTTCTCTGTGCCCTCATGAAAGAAATGCATGTGCTCAGTTACTGGGTAGGTGCTCTTGAGTAACTTCTGGAACTCTCTGGATGGAACCTCTATTCCCTAGGGAGCAGCTAAGTTTCATCTCTTTCCCTGCTGCCTGTATGGTGCCAAAGAGAAATGCCGCAACTAAACATGATGAACCAGCCCCATTAAAAAGAGAAACAATGGGCCGTTTTCATCTCAGTTATTAATTATGTAAAATACATTTGCAATACCAAATCTGATAATGGTTATCATTTTATTTGGGTGGAATAGAGAAAGTAGATGGTACACACTTCAGTTGCCTTTTTTTTTTTTTTTTTTTTTAGTAAAATAAATGGACTAATGGTTACCATTATTAGTGAGGGGTGATCACTCATTTGTGGAAAAGACATGAAGATTTGGCTTATACATTTATTTCAGATTTGTCTTTCTTGGAGTAGGAAAGCTAGAATTCAGACAGAACCTGTCACTCACACAGAAACTGGATAACTACTTTACCCATGACTCACCTGGATTATGGTGCCCCATGTTAGCATAGGTAGAACATGATTAATATGCTTTGAGACAGGGCTGAAGGAGAGAGGAGCACATTTTATATTTGGTCATGAGATGAGCAATTGAAGCATTAGCAGCTGTTGAATTGATCATCTTTTATTTTCTTAATAAAAAATTGTGATTTTTACATTTTTTACATAATGAAGAGAAGTATAAGTTATGTCTTACAATTATTTGTGGTGATGGTGATATACTTTGGTAAGTCTATCACATATTCAGCATTTATAATGTTCTTTCAATGGAAAGTTGAAAATTTTGTGCCCTTTTTAACCTATGCTTATGCAAAGTCTATTTTTCAAAGTTCTTTTTTATGTGTTGGCTTTTTCTAAGCACTAAGCACTTTACAAAACTCAACCCATTATTCATCCCAATGGTTTCATGAGGTGGATATTGTTATCCTGCTATACACTGCAGGAACTGAGGCTTAGAATAATTAGCAACTTCCTTGAAATCTTGTGGTTAGTAACTTAAATAGATAATATTTGAACCCAGCTCTGTTTTATTCTCATAGCAACTCCCTTGTCAGCTATGAAATATCCATGTAGCCTGCTTAGGTCTCAGGAAAAAATTACTTTTATATTTACTTTTACCTAGAACATAGTTAATTTGAGTCCACATATTTTTAGCAAATACTATTAAACCGATAATTTGCCTAACACTTGAGTGGCAAAGAGATGGCACAAACTCAAATTTAAAATTGAACAGGAATACAGTTGTGTTCAGACAAATTAACGAATATAAATAAATAGAAATTACTGTTTTCCTTGAGATATGGTAGTTGGATCTGTGCTTTTGCTTTATGAAGATCTAGATTGAGATTTGAGTAAAGAAGGCATGTGGGTGCCTTGGCTCCTAGAACTTTCAGGCAAGTCTTTTAGATCTGATTTAATCAGCACGGCTGTGTTGAAATGTACATAACCCACGTAAAAGCTGCTACTTTCCATAGTCCAGTACTTGTCAGTGTTGCCTTAGAAGAAAAATACAACCCATCCATCAAAAGTAATTTAGTCCATTGTAGTTTTACTGAATCTCCTAAATAATGTCTAAGCAGATAGCATCTGAAAGTCTCATCAGTTTCCTTTTTTTCATTAAAATCATCTTCCCCTAGTTTTCTCAAATACAGTATCTCTCAGATAAATAGCTGACCTTAAGATTTTTCTCTTCTCACTGTCAACATTCCAAGTTTTTCTTTTATACCTTAAGCAAGAGTTTGTTTTCAATATCTTATTCCTTTTCCTTCTACTACTTGTTTCTTTTCTTCCATAAGCAAATTATGACTTTTTAAGAATACTGTTGTTGCCTAGATTTTCCATCACAAAAATCCTAGATGGAATTCTCATTAGAGAGAAACTAAGGAAGGTAAGACAGGAAATATTCACAATGTAATTATTTTTCTATCACACATTTAAAAATGCAATTACTAAGGATCATATATATCAAATACTCTTGGATGTACTTAATCCCTGAGTGCCCTTTGCACCCTCACTGTGGACAAAACTGAAGAACAATATGAGGCTGACAAGGAAAGACAAGTTTCAGAAGATTCAACTATGTGGTGAGAGGTGAGGTCAGGTTCATAGGTGGACTGAGTATCAGGCCTGGGTTGAAACTCAGCATCGCTTGAATACGACGGTGATTTTTTTGTGTGTGGTTTTTAAAATAACATTTGATGACTTCCACTTTGAGTGGCATCAGAATAATCCTGTGCCACAATAACTGCTCCAGAGAGTTCTTCACTGTCTTTGGTACACATTAATGTTCTTGCCTTTCTTTTTTCCACTTGCATCAATTTTTCCGAATTTCTACATTCCAGATCAACTGTTCAGGTTGGAGTCATAGCACATCAAGCTTGGAAAGATGAGAGTCATGGAGTTCAGTGGTCCCCAAATAGCAAACCTGAGCTGTTTTTAAAAATGCACATTCTTATATTCCACCCCTCAGAGCTGTCCATTCATTAATTTACAGTAGGGCTCCAGAATCTGTTTCATTGTTGTTGTTTGTTTTTTTTTTTTTTTTTTTAAATCTTCCTAAGTGTTTCCATTAACCATTCTGGCTTGGGAAATTCTGATCTAATTCATCTCCTTCCATCCCACCTCCAATAGCACATCTTGCTGGTGATCAGCCCAGGGATACAGATGGTGGTGGTGAAGGAAGCTCAAATGTATCAAGCATTGACTAACTGTTAGACATTGAAGTAAGGCTTTACCTAATTTGTCCCATTTAATACATAAAACAATCTCAAGAGAAAGACAAGATCATATGCATTTTCTCTCTAGTCTTTGAATTTGCCATGAATCACTCTCTTCTAGGTTTTTGTTTAGGTCTTACTTGCCCTACAAGGTACCCCCCGCCTAACCTAAAGCCTTGGTTGCACACCTTTCCTTTGAGCTTACTTCTACTCTTCCATATTTTATTGAGAAAACAGTAGAGTTTAAAGCTGAGGGTGTGAATTCTGTAGCCACTCTGTGGGTTTAAAACCAGCTTTGCTACTCTCTGGCAATGTTACTATGGGAAAGCTAACATTGCTATGCTGTTTCCTGTTCTATAAAATGGAGATTTAAAATAGTGCCTCCTCACCCAGTCTTGAAGGAGTGGCCTCTTATGAGATGAAATTTATCATTCAACCCTGCATCAGTTCTTTGTTGTCTCTCAAACTTTTGTGCTTGTTAAGTAGCCCAATATATTTTTAATAGTTTTCTAGGAGTTAAAGATGGAGCATAGGGTGTTACATGCAAAGAATGAATCATGGAACACTACATCGAAAACCAATGATTTTCTCTATGGTGACTAACATAACAGAATAAAAAAAAAAAAGGATGTGCCAAGAACTGTCAGTGTCCCCAGAGGGAGGATCCCAGCACCTAGAATCAGGCAAGACATACCCTTAAGCAACAGCTTTTAAACTATGAAAATAAATACAGTCCTTTGGGATCATAAGTATAAACCCTATGGGCCAGCAGAGCCAGGCAATCTGGTCATATTGTCTGGGTGGCAGTCCACAAAAACCAGGGCTCCAAATGAGCATGTAAGATCCTTCCTAGATGATACCAGTGAGCTGGAGCAAGGCAGAGGCAGAGCACCAAGATGGCATTCTAACAGCCTATTCTTTGAGAGCAGCTTATAAGCCACGAAATGTGTGCCAAACCTGAAGGCTCCCCCTTAGACCAAAGCTCCAGGACAAGCAAAGAAGCCTCTTTCACAGAAAGACTGAGTGGTGTGCCTCAGTTTACTGCCTGTGCAGTTTCCCAGGGTGGTAGCCCTGCCCAAAGCCATCTCTCTGATGGCCACAGTCTCCTGGGACCCAAGAATGCAAACCTTCCCAGCCACCACGTCCAGGTGCTCAAGGATGTCCCCAAGTCAGCAGCCACAAAAAGTGAGGCACCGGTCATAAAAAGCAGGACACCAGGCACAGGTAAATCTTCCCTCCAGGAGACATCGGCACTCTAGAGCATGGTGTAGGATGAGTTCGAAGACAGCTTCCACCCTCCTTGGTCTCTGGGAGGGATTATAGTCAGTCCCCTCTATGCCTTTTTAATTAGAAGCCTGCCGCTCAGGCCACAGCCAGGAGCTAAAAGGTCTCCTTCACACGAACACCAAGCTCCGGGGTTTGTTGTCTCTTGCTGTGCCCTGCAGTGGTAGCTGTTGAAGAGGAAGAACTGTTTCTTCGTTGGCTACAGTCCTGAGGGGTCCACAAAGGTAAGCCCCACAGGCTGCTAGATTTAGCCAGGTGATGTAGAGGTGTCTCCTAGGGGGTGGCTGCAAAAACCATGTAAAAGCCCCCTTTTGGGAAATACTGGTGCTTGGGAGCATAGTAATGGGAAAGGAGGAAGATGGCACCTGCTAGCATCCATCCTAAAGCATGTTCTAGCAGGTTCCTCGGTGTGTGTGTTTAATTACATGCCTGCCCCTCGGGCCAACACTTTATTGTAAGGAGGTGAAACTTCACTTTAGTCTAGTGCAATCAGCTGCTTCTGAGCAGGGCCCTGGGGTAGATCAGTCCAAGCACAGAAGGTCTTTCAGAGTTGTTTCTCAGGTTCCTTCAGTCTTGTGGGCCTCCAGATATGAGCCACTGGTTTTCAGTGTTAGATGTTTTGGGGGCTTGTCTCTCAAGGGTATGTCTGAAAAGCTGGAACGCTTGGTATAGGGTTCAAACCCTTTGCTATCGAGGGAGAAGCTCTGGCTTGTGAGTTCCCTCCCTGCTGTGGTTCGCAGCATCAAGGCTGGGGTTTATAGCAAGTTTGTGTAAGACACATGCACCCCCATGTTCACCACAGCATTGTTTACAACAGCGAAGCTATGGAAACAACTTGCGTCCGTCCATGGATGAATGGATAAAGAGACTGTGGTGTGTATATGTGCAACGGAATATTATATAGCTGTAAAAAGAATAAAATCTTGGTGTTTGAGACAACATGGATGGACTTCGAGGATATTATCTTCAGTGAGGTAAGTCAGAGATAGACCTACTGGATGATCTCTTTTATATGTGAAACCTAAAAGTAAACACAGGTATTCCCCACTATCAAAAGTTTGAACTACACCACTTTGCTTCTCTGAAAGAATTCCGTTAGTAGTTTTCACTAGCTGAAAGAAATCCAAAAAGGATTTATGCTTTTGTGAAAAAAAGAGAAAAGCAAAAACAGCACTCTGCATTTGTATTGCAATGAGCCCTTTTGGGGGAGCACACACCCCCGCAGCAGGAAGGGCACCACCAAACTGCTTCCCTGGGAGCTGTACTCAGTTTTCAGCATCAAGCTACCTAGCTTTGAACTGTATCTGGGAGCATCTGTGCTTTATCTCGATTTATTTTGTGTACTTGTTAGCAAGATGTGTCCTAAAGTATCAGAAAAGCCTGGGAGAGTTTATTTTTGTGGTCGGGGCATGCGAAAGTTTTTTTTCCCATATAAATTAAAGGTAATTGCCTTTTTTTGCTTTAATTCATTTTGGCTTAGGACAGGTTTCAAAAGGAATGCTATACTTGGAATAGTAGGGAAACCAATTAAAACGAACAAACAAACAAACAACAAAACCAAAAAACACCAAGTTCTTAGATACAGAGAACAGACTGGTGGTTGCCAGAGGTGTGGGGTAGAGGCTGGGAGAAATGCGTGAACTTGTTCTTTTTTTTTTTTTTTTTTAAAGTTAAAAAAATTAAACTTTAAAAATGTGATTTGGAGAAACACTTTTACCCTTCATTGTGTGTCAGATTACATATATAATACAATTAAATTATAAAACATATAATTGAACAAAAATTATTTCTTTATGTAAATTATTAATAGATGTTTTGAAAATGAAATCATGTGTATGCAGTTGTATTCATAAGTGCAAGTACAGTAATCAAAAGCTATAACAACATTAAAAGCAAATCCAAATACAAAGATATTCCTATGAATTTTATGTTTCACTGAACATCAGAAACCACCACTGTACTAAACTGAGTTACAGACAGAAAACGTATTTAAAAATTATATAAAAGATTTAACGCTTCCTACTCACTTTTTTTGCAATAAGCTAGTTTGGTATTTGATCTAAAATGCACAGAAGAATGGAATTCACTGTTTACTATGATAATCGGAAATGAACTAAGAAAAACAATTTCAATTTTTATTACTCCCTTTTATGTTGCAAGAGACCAATTCACCGAAAAACATTGAAGCAGTATTAAAGGTAATAAGTTGTAGGTTTAAAAAATATTGTTAGGTACCACCTAAAAAAATATTCCCAGTGTTTCGGCTAATCTGTAAGCCCCACTTTTTCCATCAGATAGCACATATATACAACATTTTAATTTCTTTTTGCATAATTTAGTTTGTCCATAAACTCAACCTCAAGAAGGAGTACTTTGTTAAATATAGAATAGGCCCAGGAATGGACTAACGGCCTGATAAAAGTTACATACTTATTATCTTATTACACCAAATTTTGATTGTCCATATACTTTTCTTTTTAATCTACTAGGCTTTGAACATCTTGTAGGAAGAAAGGACATCTTGTTTAATATTGTATCCCAAGTGTCTGCTATAAATCCTAGCAGATTTTAAGTGTTCAATAATGTAATACTAATCTGGGGGTCGGTTCAGAATAAAATATCATAAAGACCTCCAGCCCACACTCTGAACATTTACAGCCCTTCCTAATGATACCACTCCACTGTCAATGAATAATAATTTATGTTGCACTTATTTAACCATGTGACTCTGTAAATGTACCCACTGCTTTACTGATCAGACACCCTATATTTGAATCTTGCTGCATCTCTTGCTTTCTTGACTTGACACTGGGCAAATCATTGCATCTCTCAGATCCTTATTTTCTTCATCTGTAAACCTGAAATGAAACCACTACCTTGTAGTATAGTAGTAGGATTAGCAAGAGAGACATGGTAGACAGTACCTGTGATGGAAAAAGTGCTTAGGGAGAATCAGGTAGACTTATTATTGCATGAAAGGGTTCAGTAGGAATGTTTGTTGATATGGTCTTGGCCTCTGTTCAGAGTTCATTGATGTGGCCTGAAATCTTTTGGGATCAGATTTCTTTAAGTACTGGCTTGGTTGAATTGTCCCTGAAAAAGATACGTCGAAACTAACTCCTAGAGCCTCAGAATGTGACTTTTTTGGAAATAAGGTAGTTGCAGATGGAATTAGTTAAGATGAGATCCTACTGGAGTAAAGTGAACCCTTATCCAATATAACTGATGGTTTATAAGCAGAGGAGAAAGAGACACAGGGAGAAGAATGCTGTGTGATGACCGAGATATCCAAGCGATACAGCCACAAGCCAAGTAGCACCAATGGTTGGTGGCTGCCACCGGAAGCTAGGAAGAGACAAAAAAGGATTCTACCCAGAGCCTCAGAGGGACTACGGCTTTGTTGATACCTTGACTTTGGACTTCTGGCTTCCAGAACTGTGAGAGAATATATTTTAAGTTGTTTCAAGCCACCCATTTTGCAGTACTTTATCATGGCAGCCCTAGGAAATTAATATAAGTACTACGCTAAACTTAATGACCATAACTTTCCAAAGTTATTCCAGAAAAAAGGAACACTGTAAAACTAAAAAAAAGAAAAAGAAAAAGAAAAAAGAAAGAAAGAAAAAGAGTGAATTGAGGTTTTTCACAGTTGCCAGATTTTTCCATCTTAAAAATTATTTTAACTGTAGAACAACTGGCAGCCTTCTGGGGATGGTATGGGGGAACAAATCCTTGATCTACCACAGTCCACAGAGGCTTTTGTTTTATACTGTGCCCCTGAATTTCCAAAGCTTTTGTAAAGAAGTTTGAGTCTCTGGAGAACCAGAAAGCTTTCAGTCGTACTTGTTTGAAAAGGTAAGTAAATCCTGTTTGCATTTACTATTTATGAGCCGTGGCTTCATACTGTCATGTGGCCACGTGATGCTTGCTTTTAAGAACCTACAAATGAGATCAGATTCATTATTTTTTAATGTAAAGAGGATGATGGCAAACTCTGCAGAGTAATATAAACCAGACTGTCTCTCTTGCCCTAGAATTTGTATTAACAATGTTCCTTTGGAAACTAGTAAACTACATGCCATACTTAAAACATCATATTTGACATAAACACAATATTTGTTGGAAAGAGCATTCAAGTATTTAATTGAAATACATCATTCATGGGAAAAATCTTCAATTCTGGGCAACTCCATGGTACTAAAACTTTTCCATGTAAAGCGCACATCTAATAGGGAAACCCATTATCTGTGCTCTTGTATTTCTCTTTCGTCAAGGGGACAGCTGCCATTTTTGCTGCTAAGTTTCATTCAACTTCTAAGAACAGAAAGAATGAGATCAAATAGTCAAATGAGTTGGTATAAAAACAAAAAACTAACCATATGGTAATCCAATGTGTTCTAGAAAGAATTTCATTTTATTTATTTCTAAAAAGTCTTTCTTCTGCAGAAAAAAAAAAAAAGTATTTTGTTGCAAGTCTGAAATAATATAACCGAGAATCCAGTCCTGTTCTGGAAAAGATGCCATCCTCTGACCTTTGCTTAGGTTCAACTCTCATGTGTACCTCCTGATCTAAGCTTCCACTTATGTTATGGAATTTAAAGTTATGGAATGATGAAATTCCTCTCTTTTGAAGGAAGCAGTTCCATATTTCTTGGGGTGAAATTTTTGGCCAAGGTTCATGCTGCATATTTGTGATTTTTCTTAGTGTTTTCTTTTTCTTTTCTTCCTTTCTTTCTTTCTTTCTTTCTTTCTTTCTTTCTTTCTTTCTTTTTTTTTTTTACAGATTAACATTTCCCCCCAGAATTTTCCTAAAATAGCTGGGTTACCATAGAATATGTTTTCCTCTTAAAGTCCATCTTCCATTGTTCCTGGTGTTATCTATCTCTGTTCCCTAAAACACCTAATGAATCATTTTCATTCATTCATTCAACTCTGGTCTGTCACTAGAGTTGCCAAACTAAAGCCCATGGCTGTATTTCTACTATTCACATTTTCACAGATGGGTGGGGGGGGCGGGCAGTGGGTAGGGGGCAATGAAAGAAGAATATTTTGTGACTTGTGAAAATTATATAAAGTTCATATTTTAGTGTCCAGATAGAGTTTTACTAGAACACAGCTATACTCATCTGTTGGCATATTTTCTGTAGGAGGTCATGGCCTTTCAAAGGCCCATAGCCAGTCTAATACCTCAGGAGTTCTGCCACCTTCTCAAAGTTTCACACACAACAGCGCCACCCTGACTTCTTGTTGTCATGGCCTATGACCTTGCATCTATTTTAATCTGTTCTCTCTAGTGCCTTTTGTGTGACACACCAGTAGACTTCTGCATGGCTGGATTCCAAATTTGTTCTTTTCAAAGTAGCTCTGCAGGCCATGATCTAGCACCACCCACTTCTGAGTCTAGCTTATCTGTTTGTGTGACATCTGTTTAGTCAGCTTGGGCTGCTATAACAGAATACCAAAGTCTGGGTGGCTCAAACAACAAACATTTTCTTCTCACAGTTCTAGGGGCTGCAAAGTGCAAGATCAAGGTGCTGGCAGATTTATGTCAATGGAATGACATGTCAGTGCAATGATCATGTCAAAAGAATGATCATGTCAATGGAATGAATCACTTCCTGGTTCACAATCAACCATATTTTCAATATGTCCTCACATGATGGAAGAGTAAGAGAAAGCTCACTGGGGTCTCTCTCTCTCTCTCTGTTTCTTAATAGACTCTTAACTATAGAGAATAAACTGAGAGGAGGGCGTTTGTGATGAGCCCTGGGTTTTGTTTTTAATATTTTATTTATTTGAGAGAGAACGAGAGAGAGAGAGAGCCTGAAGAGGTCCCTGCCTAGCAGGGAGCCAGACATGGGGCTCAATCCCAGGACCCTGGGATCATGACCCGAGCCGAAATCGATGCTCAACTGACAGAGCCACCCAGGCGCACCTGGGGTCTCTTTTATAAGGGTACTAATCCCATTCATGAGGCTCCATCCACATGACCTACATACCTCCCAAAGTCTCCACTTACTATCACTTTGGGAGTTAGGATTTCAACACATGATTGTTGGGGGGCATATATTTAGTTCCTAGCAGCATCCCCAATACTCTCTTGACGAAAAGGAGAGTTTAGACAGTGAAGAGATAAAAGTCATGAATTTTTTAAAAAGAAATAGCTCTCAAGCTGGGCCTCTCATTTTGCATTTGGTTAGTTGTTTCTTTTCCATTTTTTTCAAAGCTTAAATAGAAGAATCTTCTTTCATACTTGTTGTATTTCTTCTAACTCATTTCAGCCCAACATAGCTGCCTGCAGAGTTGGTTTTGAAACTTCATTTTGTTGGCCATTATACTACTATCTTTCCCAGAATTGTTTTAGTCTAAAAAGTTTTTTACAGACACATGTTTTACATTTTAATCGGATGTATTGATTAAAATATTCAGGAGAATTGGACCCCAAACAGAGCTTTGTGGCGCTATTCTAGGGACTTCTCTCCAACTCAATATTGATCTTTTAAGCAACACTCTTTGGGAATGGTTGAAATCATTGCTAATCCTTGTAACAACAGGTAATTATGGAAGACTGTGTGAAGTGATTTGCTAAAATAGACATGAATTGTATTTAAGCCCTTACCGCCACTCAGTAGCTTAGAGGTTCCCATCAGGCTATCTGGGACTAAATTCATCATCCTATATATTTGACTCTAATTCCTTGGCATCAAATTTTTTGATTAAAAATGTTTAAATCTCCTATTTAAGTTCTTAAATATTATTGATGGTCTTTTCATTTTCAGGCCCCTATTATGTAATTTGCTTAAATATGTGGATATGAATATGTGGAAAAAGCCAGGTACTTCTGTACCATCTCTCTTTTGCAAGACTTCTCTTTAGCTGAAAACCTTGATTTGGGGTTAAGAGGGCAGGATCAGGAATAAAAACATCTAGATGCCGATACTTAATCTGTTCCTTAACTAGTTGTATAACCTATGATATGCCCTCTAACCTCTCTTAGCATTAGTTAATTCCTCTGTAAATAATGGGTTCTACTAGATGATTTCCATGAGTTCCTTCTTGTTGTAGAAACAGTAATCACAATCAACCTATTGAGAATAAACAAGAAACCTTCAGAGGAGTTTATAGGGAGGGGAGATGAATGGTACCATTCAGCAACTAAACAATTTTAAGAAATGACAGTGAAGGTAAGGGTGGCATGTAAACTCTGCAGGAATCTGGAGAGGGGAGAGAGCTGTGGGGGTTAGACTGTTGGCAGTAGATTTCATGGAGGCAGCCAAACAAAGGAGAGAATAGAAGGAGGAAAGAGTTGATGTCTGAAATACTTTTTATTCGTGTTTTATTTTGTTGATGTTTTAATCCTCTCCAAGGTCAATGTCAGTGTAAGATACCTTCCCACAATTCTTTGGGAATAAGTTAGGACTCCTGATTAACTGTCAAAGCAGTAAGTGCTTTGACAGTTAATCAGGAGTCCTAACTTATATTTTGATTTCAGAAATGGACAAGGTAGTGCCAATTATTTCCAAGCACAGCATTTTGAAGTGATAATCATTTTATTTGGAGTGAAATAACATTCAACGCATAAAAACTTGTAAAACTAGGCAGGACAATTTAGAAATTGTCTTCTGGCCTTAGCAGTATTTGAAGGCAAACAACTCAGATAATTGCTACTAGTGTTTGCTTTTTAATGTTGAATAAAGGTTGAGAAAGAAAAAAAAAACCAAGGGAATAATAGATGGTATCAATTTAGCTTGCTGTTTGAGGGATGAAGTGTGGTGTTTAGGAATCTAAGCTCTGGAGTCAGACTCTGGATCCATCTTTTGTGGTTGGATGAGGTTAAACTTTTGTACTTTAATTTCTTCAACAAATGGGCATAATAATAAAACTTACGGAGATTTTGTTAGGTTGAGATGTATTATCCCATAAAGAATTTAAACTAGTAGCTGGATTGATGAAAACACCCACTAAATGCTGATTATTATTATTATTTTTATTACCATTCTTAGTGTTTTTATATTCTCCCGTAAAAACATACATATGACTAAAAGGAATACAGGATGGAAATGATGTGAAATGGAAAGGAGAAATTAGAAGAATTCTGAGTTATTAATTCTCAAGGCATAAATATGGTAGATGGAGCCTTAGCTACTATAAATTCTCTTTATGAAAGAGTCTCTCCAACTGTTGGTCTCTTCATGCCTCTACTCCAAAATTGTTGAAAATTAAAGCCAAAGATCTTAGAATTTTGAGTGATCTCTCTGGACCTTAGAAATCATTGTGTCATGGGACTCTAACCTGTGATTTTATTATTTAAGATGAATTTACTTATTATCATTGAACTATAACTAATTAAACATGACAAGAATGCAACAATAGCAAAAGATAAGCATTGTTTTGCCTAACCTGTGAATTCATTGCAATGAGTAAGCATGTTGAGAATTTAGTTATACAATAAAATAATTAGAAAATCAATTGAAAGTCATTAAAATGAATAACCCAAGATATACAATCTTTTTAGGAATTTTTGGTAGGAAAAAAAAACAACTATTCCTAACTATCAAATGGGTATAATCAATACTCTTTCAAAATGTCTGTGATTATTTTGTCTTGAGTCAACTCAATTGTGGGAATCAACACCTGGAGAATGTAGTGGGGTGAGACATTACATGTGGGAGTAAAGAAAGCATAAAAGGGCTTTAAAACTTGGGGACAGGGGCACCTGGGAGGCTCAGTGGGTTAAAGCCTCTGGCTTTGGCTCAGGTCATGATCTCAGGGTTCTGGGATCGAGCCCCACATTGGGCTCTCTGTTCAGTGGGGAGCCTGCTTCCCTTCCTCTCTCTCTCTGCTTGCTTCTCTGCCTACTTGTGATCTCTGTCTGTCAAATAAATAAATAAAATCTTAAAAAAACAACAACCCTTGGGGGTACTAGGTAGGAAATTCATCCATTCCTATAGAGGATCAAGTAGCTGATGATTATAAAGCACTTTATGCATTCTTAATTCTGTAGCAGAGCTAGGACCTATTTCTTCAACTCTGTATATCTTTTCTTTTCAAGGCCTTCGGACAATTCTCTCTCCTTTTTCCTCCCTCTCTCCATGCCGACTTTTGTTGGGGACAAAATGGGTACTGGTGGGAAGCAGTGAATAAAAACAATGGGATGAACATTGTCCAGTGTACACTTAAAGGTAAGAAAGGACACTTCTTGAGCAACAAGAGGTCTTAGGCAGTGAAAGACTCTGATCTATTTAAAATGAGGCTAAGTAAAGCAGTGGAAAATGCCTATCAAGCAAGACTGCGGCTTGTCAAGAAGATGGGGTTAGATGCTTCAAGAGTTTCATCTTGAAGTTCTCTATTTTGGTAGCACAAGACATTATTAGTTCATCATACTGAGTGCTGAGAAAATTGTTTGCTGATGTAAAATGGCTGGATTTGACCAAATGAAAACAAGGTCAGTAAAGAGCTGTAAGACAAGACTTGTGCATAAAACCAAGCGATGTAGTTTCACAATGAGACCTTTGCTGAATGCAAGTTGGTTTTCTTCCAGATGGGTCATCTGTAAATCCACTGAAATGTGGACAAACTCAACTTTCCTCCATGAGTTGGATTAGGCTGTAGAGAAGATACCTGCTATATTTGTCACCTAAGCATTTCTTTGTTGTTCATTCTCTACTACCTCCATTTTTTTTGCTCATGAAATACATGTTGACCCTTCTCTGCAAAACCTATATTTTCTACTTTATAAAAGGAATCATATTTGAAATAACACAATGCATCCATGTGTACTATCTCCTATGAAGAACTGAAAACCACTGAGTATCACGGAAAACAATTTTTTTTAACCTTTTCAAATGTTTTGACTTGTCACCTTTATGTTTTCACCTTCTGCCTGATTATTCTTCATCACCTTGACAGGGCAAGTGTGTTCTCATTTGTGATCTTCTCTCCTAAAATGAATATGAAAAGTAAAGGCCACCTGTTGCCATTTAAGAATATGGTTATTCTCTAAATCCACTTGACATTTCAAGGCTTCACATCTGCTACTTTGTGATAACATTTTCCTTCATAGACCATGTGGTTTCTAAAATGGTGTCACATGAGTAGACAAATCTAGCCAAGAATGGTGTTTATGATTTCTAAGCTTAGGGTTGTTTTAGGATTTCATCCCCTGTAGGCAAAAGGGTGCACGGTGATTATTCTGGGCTCTTATTTAAAATATATGAGCACTTTTCTCCTTGTGTGCCCATTCTGATCGGTTGAAAGTGACTACTCATATTACTGGGTTGAGATTAGTGACTTACGGATGCCCAGATAAAATAGTCCATACCAATTTGGGATGTCTGTCATTGGTGAGGGATTTACCAGTGTTCTCTGTTGGCCGTTCTTACTTCAGAGACTTCTTAGGGGCAAAAGAAGGCTCTCACCTCTGTTTCAATCACATTTCATATCTGGCTGAGACAGCAGGGTCGCCACAGGCATGTGACAACACACTTCTACCTACCTGCCCCTCCCCAACCCCCTTTTCCCCTCTGCTCTTAGCTTGACTGATATTTAATCCTTGTGAGTTTTCTGAAGAAAGAAGAACCATTGCTGGCCTCGATTAAAAAGCCTAGGCAGGGTGATGTGTACTTATCAAGATAAACATTTATCTGCAACCCTCCTCTCTGGGCCTCAGGGGGCTCTTAATCACCCCAGAGGTTCAGGTTGCAGCAATATTTGCTCTTGGTGCATTTTCAGAGGCCAGGGTAATTCCATGGCCTGCAAATGAAGATAAGAGGCGGGTTGCAGACAAGGCAGCAGTTGCTGGTAGATAAGAGCGTGTTATTCCATGCCAGAGGTTAATGGGAATTGTCAGTGTGGTGGTGATTTTTCCAATCCTTTGTTTCTGTTTTGACAGAGGACTTGGCCCGAGCCAAACACAGGATCCAATTTCCAAGAACACCTGTCGCTTCGTGGATCAAATGTAAGAGATACTTCTTGGGAACTCCTTCTCTCCCAATACACCGTGTCCCTAGGTCATATTCTGGCTACATTCTTGGCATAAACTTTCCTCTGTCCATGCCTCTTGTTGCCAAATGGCTAATCTTCTCTCTTCCGCATGTTGTTTGCTTACAAAGCTTTAAAAATGTTTCTCTATTTCTTTCTTTCTTCTTTGTTTCTGAGCAAGATATGTAAATGACAAATATATTTCAAGTCAACGCTTAACTATTTCTGTGAGCATTACCAGAGAGCTCTGGGTAATAATAATCCACAAAGGAATCAAAATTAAAGTTTATTTTTATATTCATATTTATAGGATATAGTCATCCTATATAAACACATCCACTCAGTACCCAGGGTTGCCCTCTCTCCATGGCTGCTCTCCCCATGTGAGTCTAAATCTAGGGAAATGTGGCCCCTGCAATTGTAAACGATTCTTTGTACTTAGTAACTAAATGACTAGCATTCGTTTTCTGTGGATTTTTTCCCTTTTGCTTATCTGAATAGCTGCAAATGGGTTCTGTTATTTTAAAAACACAAATATTTAGTAGACTAATCTATAACACAATAGGTACCATTCACCTGCCTAAGGAACACAATTTGCCATAATCGGATTATTTCACCTAGAAAAAAGAAGGGGCCTCTTGAGAAAATTAAAAAAAAAAAAAAATCTTGTTGGTTCTGTTTTGAGGGCATTAGTCACTGTGTTGTTATCTACTATAATAATACCATATCCCACTTATTGAGTGCTTACCATGAGCCAAGCTCTGAGTAATGTTGCACATGTGATCCCATTTAATTCTTATGGAAAGTTCCTAAGTGGGTATCTCTCTCTCTCTGGTGGATGAGGATACCGACCTCAAGTGATGAGCAACTTGCCTGAGGTCACACAGCTAAGAAGAGATTGAGCTAGGTCTTTCTGCTTCCAATGCCCACGTTCTTCTCTGCCTCCCAATAAAGCAATAGACTTGGCCTTCAGAGAAACAGTACCAAAGGATCTTTTCCCAGTTTCTGAATCTCTGAGGCCTTGTCATTTTTCCAGACTTCCCTAAGATCTTGAATATAAATGTACCTAACAAAGATGAGCCCTTGCTGAGAAGGCTGTGCCTAGAGCCCATGTTTCCTGCCTCCTAACCCAGAGCTCTTTCTCAGTTTCAACACTCTAGAGGCTAATGGCTGGAGGTAAGAGAACAGCAAACCACTTTCATAAGCCCTTCCCCCACTTACTTCCTCTTCTCTCCACTCCACAGCTGCTCTTCTTTTCTCATTTTTAGAGACTTTATCCCTCAACATTTTATTGCATATATATTTGCTTTTTGTTTATCATGCTTCCCCATAATAGAATGTCTGCCCTAGGAGAAGAGAGACTTTGTTTCATTCACTGCTGTATCCTCAGGACCTAGTAGGCCCTCAATAAATATTTATGGGATAAATGAATGAAGACATAGATCTTTATAAGACTTAGTTAGATGCTTCCGTTCCCTTGAACGTGTTGGTGTTTGAAATTTAACAAAAACCCCTCTCTTTCACATACTATATATGAAGAGCTGTGGATACTTGGTTATGTACTCTAGAAGCAGTGGGTTTTTGTTTTATAAAAATGATTTAATACATCATTAATATAGTAATGTTTCATATTCAGGACACATCTGTCTATAAGCTCTGTCCTTCTGAAAGCTCAGGCCAATTTGTAATTAAATATACTTCAGAAAAATGCTCTAATTTATCATGCAACATCATATTGCTAAATGATTTGACATTTCTTTTTGCTCTACAACATGCAAAACATAACAAAACCAAATAACCCCCCCACCCCCCTTCTATTACATTTCTTTAACTTTTGGTAAAACTTTTTTCAGAGGTTCATTAAATTTAGGCAGAGTGTGCACGTGATATCTCATGTTAAAAGGTTCAGATATTCCACCTCTGAAGGATGTAGGGAAATTTAAACTTCAATGAGATTTCCTTGTTTTGAAGGGGGTTGTGGGGGTGGTAGAAGGAATGCCCCAGGGTGTTCTGCAGCAGTTTTCTGCCTCCATTGTTCCCCATGCCTTGCTGGGTATTGAAGGATTGAGATTCAGGCTACAACTCAAATTTTCTGAGGCATTAGTACTTAAAAAGCTGTGAGTGTTGAAGGGTTAAGAAAGGCCATGGTTGCTTGATGCTGGAGGGAAAGCTGGGAAGAAAATATTTTTATGCTTCTAATGTTAATCTAGAGAATGATCTTTCCTGCTTGAATAAGGGGGAAAAAAGCTTTCTTCTTATTTCATAATGCAACTGCATAAAATGTGATCTTTCTTGCATATGGAAATGACTCATTCTGAAAGGGTTTTCTCAGCCAGGGTTATCAGCTTTTCATTTTTCCTTCAGTACTACTAAAGGCTCCTTTGCTTTCTCTTTTCTCACCTCCCCACAGTGAGCTTTTGCTGTGTAATTTTTTCTGAAAGATCCAAATTTCCATTGACTCCTTTTACTTTAGAGTGTTTATTTAACAGCAAATGATCAATGTTGAGCTAAATAGGGAAGAAATCATCTGTATAGTTACATTTCTTGATATCTCTCAGCACATGCTCGCCTATTTTAAATGCTAACACGGCAAACTGTGTTGGATAAGCATTCTGGGGTGTCCATGTGTTCGTTATTTTGCAACATAAAGTGAAGATACTCAATCCTTGAAAATTGCTTTCTGAGATTGGATGCTGCGCCGTGTCTCCTAACTCATATTTATCCTTAATAAAAAGGTATTACAGGAGGAATATGCTTGTACTTGCTGGATCAACTCTTTACTATAAAGTAGGTTAAGATACATTGATATTTATTGTTTTGAGAAGAGGTGCTCTGGAAAAAGAGAAAGAGAGACAGAGATAGAGAGTTTAATATACAGCTATTTACCAGGTAGACTGACTTCATCAGGAACGGTATAGATCCTTTATAAGGAAGTTAAGGGTTAAAAGTGTGGCAACTCTAGGAGGGCAGATTTGAATTTGAGTTTTGACTTCAGTTTTCCAGCTTCTGGACAAATACTCAATACCTCTGTGCCTTTGCTTGCTTCCTCATTTACACAGTGGGTATAGTAAGAACATCAGTCTTGAAATAGAGTATGAGGGTTCAATAGTTGATCTGTATAAAGCACTCACCACAAAGCTGAGTGTATGATAAGTCATTACTTTATGTTAACTACTACCATTATTGTCATTAAATAATTCAGCTGGCAAATGGACATACGGTGAAGAAGACCAAGGTTTGGACAGAGATGATCCGTGGCCAATGGGTCCTCATTAATTAATGTCATGTTCTCAGAGAAACCTGCTTTGAATGCCTAAATAAGGGTAGGCAACCCCTGGTATATGTTTTCATAGCATCCTTTACTTTTTTCTTTATACAATTTACCACAGTTTTTTTTTTTTTTTTAAGATTTTATTTATTGAGAGCATAAGCAGGGGGAGGAGTAGGAGGAGAAGGAGAAGCAGACTCCTCGCTGAGCAAGGAGCTTGATATGAGGCTCCACCCCAGGATCCTGAGATCATGACCTGAACTGAAAGCAGATGCTTAATGGACTGAGCCACCCAGCTGCCCCTAAAATTTACCACAGTTTTATTTATTTGTAGGATTATGATTTAGTGTGACAGGTGATGGAAAGGATCCTGGGTATTTTGTTAACTGCTTTATACCCTGGCATATTCCATAGTGTCTGGAACAGAGTGGGTTCTCAAAATCCTGGACGAATAGATGACAAATTCAGGAAAGATTTATGAGGTACTTGCACCCCTGGCAGAGCACCTTTGTAAACAGATGAATGGATGAACTCTTGTGGTTTCATCAGACTTCTTAGGCTGCTCTTTTTCAAGGTCCTTTGCTGGCTCTTTCTCCTTTGCTCAATGTTGAATTGTATTTAGAGTGATATATAGAGATATAGGAGGACAAAGGTAGATTATTCCACAAATCCAATTCCATGTCAAAACTGTCTCATTGCTTTATTACATCACCACTCTAGACTCTGCAGTTTAGAACTGGAGAAACATGGTCCTTGAGGACTTGAAATAGGTTCTATCTCTTTATTGTGCCAGGTACTATTCAAATTCCCTTTGACAATGGCTTCTACAAGCATGCATGACGTGAGGGTCTTGGTGCAGTTGGTTTCAATGGAAACAGCACACTTACATGTACATGAGGACCAAACAGGTAATATAAAGTGGTAAGCTGGCTAGGTGAGGACAGTGGCAAACGACATGAGAGCCCCATTCCAGGGACAGCCATAACTCAAATTTCTATTGCTTTTTGATACACAAGAGCCCAATATTGCCAGATCTGCCAATTTTTCAAGAGAAGCTTGACATCTATATTTCTACGGGAAGTTTTCTTTTTAAAAACATTATCAATGAATTCTTCTTATTTTTTAATTAAAAATTATTTTTTTAATTAAAAAATTGTGTGCTCTAAACTGATAGTTCTTATGGTTGAATCCAACCCAGGGGGAAACTGTCCAGACAATTGCGTCTGTATAACCCCAAATCATTCACTGTCAAGTGAAAAAAAATTAGTGTCCTAACTGTGACAAAAGCTATTAAAAAAATGTGTACAAAGAGTTGGACGCAAAGATATAAATATTGGCTTTGGATTCATATAGATCTAGGTTTGCAATGCGATGTTGGACAAATTACTTAACCTCTCTGAGATTATTTCTACTGATAAGATTCTTTGATTCTCTAGGGGCTTATTTGACAGAAAGGAATATAAACTTCTATCTATATTTCAAAATATGCTTAATTTACTAAATGTACATACCTAATAGACAAAACTATGAGACATCAAATTGAAAATTTACAATTTATTACAAATGAATTAAACTCTCATAAAAAGTAGATTAAATTTTAAATTTTAATGTGACTGAAACTTTTGAGCACTATAAATAAATACCTTTAAGAGTGACAAAATGACTATAATTACAGTGTTTACTTAATTTGTTGCTGTAATTACACTAAAACTATTCAAAATTATTGAAGCTCTGATTTCTTTATTAATTTGATATATATATTCTTAAATACTTTTGTAGGATTACAACAGTACTTGTTTTAATTTAACTTAAAATTATAGCAGAGTTTATATTGTCATCTTCCAGGATTACAGTGTCTTAGCTTGTTCTGGAAAAAAAAAAAAAAAATCCCCTAAACCAAAACAACCCCAGTATCTTCTCACACCACTTTGATTCTAGTATCTGGATTATCAACAAGCTAATTTCTGATGTGTGAATGGGACTGACTGCTTGTCCCAAATTGATTTGCACCAGCCAATGATCATTTGGCTAGGTCTCCAACAAAACTATACTGTATTTGTTACATTAGTGGCATGATTTGAATTCTGTCTCTATCCCAAAGGTTTAGACATTTGCAGTTCGTGTTTTCCCCCCAGAATGAAGCATTCTTTGAATTTTGCATGGCCAGCACTGTATCATCAATTATCCTGTCAATGATTATACATTACCCTGTCCTGTAAGTATTATTAACAACTTATCTATGCCTCATTAGTACTTAATATAATTAGTAGGGCCATCTAGCTTTCTGAGAACATTTGGCTAACCAATCATCTCAAAATTCTATGTTGAACCCTCTTTCTCTTTGATCATTGAGTGTGACTACTGATTAAACCTCATTCCACCTGGTTATTATTTATGACCATAATCATTTTTTTTCTATTTGAGGGTGTAGTTCCAAAGTTCCTTGCAACTATTTAGCTGACTTGTAATTTTCTGTACTTAGACATCAAGTACATATCTGTACCTTATGAACAGATGTACAGAAGAATATATAGAAGCAACACACCTACATATAATCTCTCTTTTAATTATTATCATCAATCAAAAGGCAAATGTATATATTTATAGTCACTCTTCTTTTTGCATTAGAACTACCTTTTCATATATTTGTTAGAACTTTCCCTATCTGTTATCAGGATGGAATCATGGCCTTTCACAGACTCAAACTTGTTCTATTTAATTGTAATTATTGTTATTATTTTTAAAGGTGTTATTTATTTATTTGAGAGAGAGAGAGCATGAGAAGGGTGGGGAGGAGCAGCGGGAGAGGGACAAGCAGATTCCCTGCTGAACAGGGAATCCAATAGAGGCTCAATCCCAGGACCCTGGGATCATGACTGAGCTGAAGGCAGATGCTTTATGGAATGAGCCACCCAGGTGCCCCTCTTTCTCTTTTTTTGGTGCTCCAACTGCCGTAAGTTGGTCCATATGAGTTTCTATAAGCTGGCCCTTTGTTCCAATGTCCTCAAGAGCATCTGTGGTCTTTAGCAAATGTTCTGGCTCTCCTGATACGACTCAGTTCCAGGGCAGGGAACAGTTACCCTCTGAAAATCCCAGGTTTCCTTTGAGAAGAAACATATTGGAAACTAATGTCTAGGACCTAGAGATCCACATAAAGAGTCGATGGGGTCAAAGTGCTGCTGATGCTCTTTAGTAATTTTTAGAGAAAAAAGATGAAAAAAAAAAGTATTTCCTTTTAGGAAATGGATTTTATGTTAAATTTTCCAATTTAGCTATTTTGTCACTGGATCTTCCTTAAATATGATTTTCTAAGTAATTTTCCCCATATTAAAAAATAACTGGATAGGGGCACGACTCAGTTGCTTATGCTGTCAGACTCTTGATCTCAGCTCAGGTCTTAATCTCACGGTTGTGAGTTCAAGCCCTCGGTTAGGCTCCATGCTGGATGTGGAGCTTATTAAAAAAAAAAAAAAAAAAAAAAATACCCCCCCAACCATACAGAAATTGTATAATCTTTGTTACGGTCCTTATATAGTCCTATATTTAACTGATCCATAGTCAGTTTGGGAGATTCTTCCACTTTTGAATAATAAGTGTGTGCGTGTGTGCGTGCGTGCGTGCGTGTGCGTGCGTGTGCGCGCGTGCGTGTGTGCCCGCGCACGCATGCGCATTCACATACTTATCTGCCCCCTGTTCCTGACTCAGAGCTCCTAAATTCCTTGAGATTTCCTGGGTGATTGACTGGAGATCTTTTGTTCTAATGTGATTCTTGGTGGGCTTCTAGATGGGGGCTGGTTATCAGAAAGAGTAAGCTATGATTAGAAGTTTGGATTTTTCAGCCTCCCCACCCATGGAGTGGTGAGAGAGGCTGGAAATGGAGTTAACAATTGATCATCCCTGCAAGATGAAGCCTCTGTAAAAATCCCCAAAATGCAAGGCTCAGAGAGCATTAAGGTTGGTGGCCCACTCCCAACTCCATGGGGTCTGAAGCTTCTGTACTCAGGACCCTTCCAAACCACACCCTTTGTACCTCTTGGCCGTTCATTTGCATCCTTTAAAATATTCTTTGTAGCAAATGAGCAGTAGTTTGTAAGCTGTTTTCCTGGGTTCTGTGAGCTGCTTTAGCAAATAATCGAAAACTAAAGGAGTGGGTTATGGGAACCTCCCATTTGTAGCCAAGCTGGAAGAAGTGTGAGTTACCTAGCGGTACACTACTTATGATTGGCATCTGAAAAGGGACAAAGTCCTTGACCTCTGGAGTATGTATTAATGCCAGGCAGTTAGAGCCAGAATTGCTTTATATAGAAGAAAACCCACATACTTTCTCAGTGGAATGACTAACAACATGTACCTTACAAAGTTGTTGTGAGGAGTAAAGAAGTTACCTCACAGTGCAGAGGACATATTTGAAATATGCAAGCTAATACGATTAAGCATGCATAACCTTAAGAAACATACTTACCTACAATGCAAGCTACTTCTTACTTAGAAAGTAGCATTCACGTGTAAGCTGTAGAAGCTCTATTTAAAATGTATAAGTGATACACAGAAAAAAATTATTTTTCAAAAATAAATGCCTTCTATCTCTTTTGTATTATTAATCCTCTATGCGACATTCTGTAGAGCTTTTAAATATTTTTGTATTAACAGTGAAATTATCCATCTGGGTGGTTTCTGCATCTGCCTGAGTATTAATGATTTGTTCTGATCTTTCTCCATTTATGGAAGAGCTGTTACACCATAAAGGACGGGGTGGTTTGGCCTGAAACCATTAGGAAAAAGCAGATCCAAAGGTTAGGTGACTCGGATGTATTTGGAGCAACCATGGCCATAATCATGGGCAATTCTTTTTGTAGCTGTTTTTTAAATCCCAAAATTACTGTGGATGGCACTATAAAAAGTGAAACCCTATCCCTGCTTCTCTTGAATCACTGATGAAGCTGATTTTGAAAGAGACTTCATTTTATTCATTAATCAGAAATCCATCAGTCTTTTCATACACACCCACTAAATACCCTACTATGTGATGAAAGCTGTTTGGTGCACATAGCATCATATTTTAATATCCAGTATTAAAAAAAAACAACAAAACACCCTTCACTGTTATGGAGAAAGATCACTAGTTTTAGACCCAAAAGTCCTTATTTTATTTTATTTTATTTTATTTATTTATTTATTTTATTTTTTAAAGATTTTATTTATTTGACAGAGAGAAATCACAAGTGGGCAGAGAGGCAAGCAGAGAGAGAGAGAGAGGAAGAAGCAGGCTCCCTGCAGAGCAGAGAGCCCGATGCGGGGCTCGATCCCAGGACCCTGAGATCATGTCCTGAGCTGAAGGCAGAGGCTCAACCCACTGAGCCACCCAGGCGCCCCAAAAGTCCTTATTTTAAACTCAGCTCTATCTTACTAGCTGCACAGTCTTGGGTGAAGTGAGTCCCTTTCTGGGCCTTGTTTTCTCCTCTGTACACCAGTGAAGAAAATGCTTACCTAATTAGATTGTAAGGAGGAATAAATTTAACAAGGTGAGGTTTGAAAAAAATGCTTTATACACTGAATATATACATAAATGTTTTACTAGTGAAAAGCAGAATATAAGGTACATTGATCTTATGATTTAGACATACCTAATGAATTTGTTAACTGCAGTGTAATAAACTGTCATTGCCTGAAAACGATCATATTCATGAGGTGTTTTACTAGTTCTGAGGAGAAAGAGAGCATACTTTAGAAGGTGGGGTGGTCAGGCACTGCTCCATGTAGGAGATAAGACTCAAATTAGGCTATAAAGAATTGCTAAGAATTTGGGTGGAAAGCAAAGGAACAGAAGTAAGCAAGCTGGAAACATGTCAGTCCAGAGAGCATAGACCCTGCTGCCTATGACCAAGGCTTCCTGAGAGGAGCAGAAAGATGCAAATTTGGAGAAGTCAAATGGAGCTAAATTTTGGAGGCTCTTGAATATCTGGCTAAGGATTTCAGACTATTTGGTCAGCAAAAGGGAAACTTCAGTGGTAAATTGAGTTTAATCTGTAAGGCCCTGAATGAGATTTTGACTATTTTTCCATGCACACATAGGTAACCGTTTTATTTAACGATAGGGTAAGATTTGCCTTGATACTGTTTTCCATAATTTTCAACTAATTTTTTGTGTAGCCCTTGAAGATGATTCTGGGAAATATTTTTCTTTTCTTTTGCGAAGGCAAAATTTCTGGATGAAACTGAAGCCCAGTGTGTTGATTCTCTAAGCCCATCTCTTCACATCCTCTTTCTTCTTGCAGACAAATATTTTGAACTGTTCCCCAAACCTGTTTTTAGACCTCCTCATGCTATCCAGCATGCTGTTCTGTGTCTGGTAACATTCCAGACACTCCGTGAGTACGGAGACCCTTTCTGTCTTACCTGCCCTATCTCCAGCCCCTGCAATAGTACCAGGCACACAGTAAGTCCTTAGGAGAAATCTGTTGAACAGATGAAGGAAGGAAGCTGGGAAGGATAAAAATGAAGGAATGAAGATAGGAAGCAAGCCTACCTAGAAAATGACAGGCAGCATCATTTAAACAAGTTGCAACCCCTTGTGTTGGACCATTTACAAACCCAATTCTTCATGATGGGGTGTTAAAGAGTAAAATCAATAAGAAAGATTTATCTTGCAAAATAACAGAATGTTTTGAGAAATGCCTTGTCATAGAAGGGCCAGTAGGGAATTTTTAATGGGCCATATATTCCTGGCCATTTTTCCCATCCATTGACTTGGTATGATGTAATTTTAAAGTGCTTGGGAGCTTAAAGGAGATTTAAAGGAACTCTGAGTGCTGACATGAAAAATAGGAGCAGTGGGTAATAGTTGCTGTGTTGGTTGGTTGCAGCTACATATCGACGAAACAAAGTCACAAGACTATTTTGTTCTCTACCGCCTTCCAACTTTTTTCTTCCATCGGAGAGGAAGCCTTTATGTCTAAAATGTGGTGATATTTTTAGGAGAAAATGAGTATGTGAGCACAGTCATAAATAACTCTAATCTATTATTTAGAGACATTAACAAGTTCTCCTGTGTATATATGGCTTTGAAAAGAAAAAAAAAAAGGCAGAAAATCACAATGGAAGACTAAGTTGCAGAGTGACCTTTGAAATGCCTTTATCATATTACTGCTCTCCTGTGGGACTAAGTTTATTTGGAAGCAGGGGTTCCATTTAGCTATAAAGAGAGGGAAATCACCACTTTTTATTTTACCATTAATATCTTCTAGAATTATGGCATCCATTATGGCAGCCAAAGCCATATGTGGCTATTTAAATTTAATTTAAATGAACTGAAATTACATAAAATTTAAAATTCAGTGCTCAGTCACATTACCAATATCTCAAGTGCTTAATAGACACAAGTGGCTAGGGATGACGATACTGGACAGTAAGCATATAGAAGTTTCCATTATTGCAGAACATTCTATTGGACAGTGCTGCTTTAGAACCAGTTGTATCTATTTTCTTAAAAACAACCAGGCTTTGGGCGTAACTGTCAATCGCCGATGTTATCTCACCTGGACTCACCGTATCTCTAGGTCTTTCACTTAAGATTATTATTATTATTTTTTAGCTGTTTTCATTTTCATCATATGAATGAACTGGCAAGATTGTCCTGAGCCTGCTGGAAAAGGCTAGAATGGTTTTGCAGGGAGCAGCAATAGAGAAGCTTCTATTAAACACACTTAACTATTTATTTCTTGCTATGTAAGAGGTTGAATAATAATGTTAGCTAATTATATGCTTCTTTAATACATATTATATTATATTATATTATATTATATTATATTATATAAAATTTTCCAAGATATGCTGTGAAGGCCATTCCAGGGAAAGCTCCTTAGGCAAAGCAGGGTTCCATGTCAAGTAAGTGTGGGAAATGCTCTGGGCCATTCTTCATACTGCAGTCAAAAGTCAGCTTGTAAGAATATTCCACTTCTTCCTTAAACAAAACAAAAATTATCTTCAAATGCTTCCTTCTGCCTCTTATTTTTTAAAAGTTTTATTTATTTAAGTAATATCTATGCCCATCGTGGGCTCAAACTCATGGGCCCGAGGTCAGGAGTCACACGCTTTTCTGACTGAGCCAGGTAGGCAACCCCTTCCTTCTGCCTTTTAAAATCCACACTCCCTACTAGGAGGTCCAAGGCCATGCATCTAGATCCCACTTAACCTTTGCAACTTCATTTCTTGCCATTCTCTCCTACTCACTCTGTCCAGACACCGTGGCCTTTTAAAGCCTTTAAAATGACCATATTCTTTGCAGGCTTAAATTTTTGCACATGTTGTTCCTCTCACCTGAAACATTATTCCCCTCCTTTTTCCTCTGACAAGCTTCTTCGCATAACTTAGTTCTCAGCTAGAACATCTCTTCTTTGGGGAGGACTCATGTGACCATCTCCCCAGATCCCAATGAAGCTCAATATGACAGGGCTCTGTTTTTCTTCCCTTGGCCATCCCTTTTACAATTCAGCCTTATATGTTGGCTTATGAACTTGCTTATTTTCTTTTGCCTCCACTAGACTGTAAGCTCTACAAGTGTAGACACCATGACTATTTTATTCATCATTGGTTAACACCTAGTGTGCTGGAGCCAGTTTGTACTGGCTGGAAAGAGCTGAGTATGTGCATTTTGTCACTACTCCAGATTTGGTGATGTTACCCTGATGGCTTGAAATTCACCATGTTTGAATGTATACATTATCGAAATTAGCAAACACTGCAAGTTGGGGTGTTTGGTGTTTCTTTTTTCTTTAGAGAGCTGGTTTTTAAACATTTGCCAGCATACCTCTGTTACCATGTTACCTGGTATATGGTAAATTCTTAATATTTGTTAAATGAACGAAGTAATGATTGTCTGTTGGACAAGAAAAATGCCTACTAATAGATTAATGTTCTGAGAAGTTCTTTAAATCAATTTCATACATAATCTGATATTCCTAAACTATATGGCCAAGGAACATCTTTTCAACTTACTTTTTTGGATGTCACTCAGTAGTGTGGAGCACATTTTGGGAAATGTTGCCCTAAGACATTAAGAAAGAGGAAATACACATGCCTTAATATGGCTTCTCTGTTCTATGAAGACTCCTAATACAGAAGATTCCACAGCATGTAAGGAAGCCGAATCTCATAACTGTGAGGCATTATTGCTGTGCCTACTATACACAATGCAGTGCTAGGTAAACCAAGTAACCTTATTCAGTAGGGAGCTCTTAGGGGAGGCTACTTACATAATCTATAAACATGAATTAGTTCTTTATTGTATGTTGAAATTGTATAGGAGCTTTGTAGCATTCAAAAGAAGTAACAAAAATATTTCTTGCCCACTGGGAAATTATAGTCTCAGTGAGAAAACAGAGCCATTGTCTGAGGAAATGCTAAGTGGTTGTGCATTTGGCCACGTATTCATCTTATTACCCCAAGGGAGGCTGGAGCAGAAAGGTACCGTGTTTCAGGTGAAGGCAGAAGGGTGGGAAAATGTACTGCTTGATTGGTTGTTTCTGCAGGAGCAGGGCTCCCATTAAGAACTCACCAGACACATTGGAGAAGGGAAATCAAATTTTGAGTCCCTTGTATGGCAAGCTAAAGTGTTTGGACTTGGCTAATGTGGGGCGGGCTCTGAAAATTTGAGGAAATTAAGCGAAAATTCAAGTAGTGGAGTCTGCTCCAGAGACACTCTTTGTAGGCTATTAGAGTAGACCCAAAACATTAATCCAGGCTGCAAAAACCTTACATGGTCTGGCCCTCCCTACATCTGTAGCATCACCTTACATGGTTCTCCCATGACTACTACTATTTATTCTAGACAAACTGTCCTCTGTTCAGATCTCAAACTATGATATGCTTCCTTTTCCTCCAGGACCTTTCGTATGGATAGAATGTTCTTCCACACATTTACCCCTTTATCTAGTTTACTTCTACTTGTCCTGTAGGTCCTAAGTGACCATCAATTCGACGGTCACTTCTCTAGGCAAGGCTTTTCTTACCACTTCCCTGCCTATACCCACATTAGATTACTTGGTTGTAATCACTTATAAAACTGAGAGCAGTTAGATTAGTTTGTAATTACACACTCATTAGTCTGATCAGTTATAATCTGTCTTTCTCACTAAACTATGTATTTCCTAAGAATAGGCAATAGCGTTTGCTCTGTATACCCAGGCGTAGCCCAAGCATGACACCATAATTGACATTTACTTAATACATGTTGGAATGAATGAATGAGTGAGTGAGTGAATTAAATGCAATTGATCAAAATCCCAAATACATAAAACAGGGTGAAAGCTTTGGATAGTAGATACAGTTTCTAAAATTATCTTGACAGCCAAATGTAACAGGCTGAAATTTAAGAGGGAAAATATGATGAAGAAGTGAGGAGGCAGAGTAGAGCAGATGGGGAAGGAGCGAGTTTTAATTAACTGTAGGTTTAATGTGGTCTCAGAGTAGTGTGGCAGAAAAGCTGATGCAGCCTCCAACTGCAGTAATTGGAATGTATACACTCCACATGAGAGATAATTGTTTCCCTCTCCTCTGCATTCATCCGATTACTCATGGAAGACTGTGCCCAATTCTGAAGAAAAAAATATAGATAAAAAGAAGCATGTCCAAAGGAGAATAGCCAAAATGATGTGGGAGACTCAAAATGGGGTTGTGAACATGAACTTGAAGGAATTAGCAATGCTCATTCCAGAGGAAAATGAAAGTCTGAGGGATCATGTTGATTGTCTGAAAGTCTTGTTGTAAATATTTTGAGACCAAATCACAAAAGTAAAAAATAAATAAATAAGTTGCAAAAGTAGATGCAGAAAGAATAAAACCAACAATTCTGTTACATTTTCCCCTTTAAACAATAGAAAAAATGCTGAGGTTTTAATTTTAAAAATGCATTTGGAAATGTACATGGAAAGGCTGATTTTGAGATGTATAGGAAAAGCCTACCATTAGGAAGAAATGTCTAATAATAATTATAGATATCCTGTAATAAAATGGGCTACCTTATGAAAATGGTGAGTTACCTGTTAGAGGAGGATGCAAGCAAAGTCATTCTGAAGCCTGTTGGGTTTGCTGTTGATGGAAATTCATGTATCAGTTAAGAGTTTGGCTGAATTGCCTCTGAAATTCAATGGGGAAATAAAGACAGTAATTGATCTCAGATGACTTCTCTTTAAAAATGGAGTTTAAAAATGAACTGTTGAATTTGGAGTCCATCAAGATGTCCTTCCTTAGGTGAATGAATAAATAAATTGTGATACATCCAGGCAATGGAATATTATTCTGTACTAAAAATTATGAAAATGACCAAATAATGAAAAGACATAGAGGAAACATAGATGCGTATTATTAAGTGATAAAAGGCAAACTATGTGGCATTCTGGAAAAGGCAAAACTGTGAGACAGTAAAAGATCAATGGTTGTCCAGAGGGTGAGGGGAGGGAGGGATGAATAGGCAGAGAAGGAACGATTTTTAGTGCAGTGAAACTATTCTGTATGATACTATACTGGTGGATCCATTTGCCAAACCCTATAGAATGTGTAATACCAAGAGGGAATTCTAATGTAAACCTTGGGTGATAATGATGTGTCAATGTAGATTCATTGATTGTAACAAATATAGCTCTCTCATGAGGGATCATAATAGTTGGGAAGCTATGCATGTAGAGGAACAGGGAGTATTTGAGAACCCTGTACCTCTTGCTCAGTTTTGCTGGGACGCTCAAACTTCTCTAAAAAATAAGGTCCTTTCTTTTCTTTTCTTTATTAATTAGTTGTTACTCCAATTCGTAGAATTGTGGATCTGTCATCTTTTTAATCTAAGGCTTAAAACTTTCATTTTCAAACTTTGACCATATCTTTTTTTAACCAAACAAGTTTATTTGCAGTTTTATAGAAAATGTAGAAACATCTTTCTTGAGTCTTGGTACCAAAATTACTTAAGCCTTTCCCCTTTTGTATCCATTACATAAAAATTTAAATTTGGTCACAAAAATGTTTTTGACTTATCTTATAATATATAAAAAATCTTGACCTGAATAATATGGTGCTTTGCTATTCAGGACAATAAAAAAGGGGAAAATAGATTGTAAGATTGCAATATGATTTTCTTCCTTTAATAAATGGAAAGTAAGAATCCAGTTCCCAAGGGAAGTGTTAGTACTTTGGGCAATGAAGAAGAATGCTTGCTTTTCCCCTGGTTGCCATATAATTCAGTTTCTAGAGCATTGATTTGGAAATTCCAAAGGATAGTTGCTTTTGATTTTCATTGTTTTGAAATTCACTCTCTCCTAGTAACCTGTGGTCTGCATCTAGTAAATGGGACAACTGAGTTTCTGAGGTACATGTGTGCCTTGACATGACAACGCATCTAGTCTGGAACACATGGAATAAGGCACTGTTTTGATTTTTATCAACTAAAAGATTTAAAAACTGAAAAATTCTTGGGAACAGTAAGAGTTCTGAGGTCTTTACTGTCAGATTTTCATTGAAGTCTGCCCTAGGTCAGCATTTTCATTTTCTTTGCTTGTCTGATGTTTATCTAGTGGCTGTTCATATAGGAAAAGAAAGTGATATCTGGAAGTCCCTTTTGTACAGTCAGCATTCTAACTCAAATTCTATAGAGCTCCGCCCTCCCCCATAGGAGAATTAGTCAGGAGTTCATGCTGGCCTACAGAGAAATGACGCCTAAGTTTTCTAATATTTGGTAAGAAAATAGGATCAGAAATGAATGTTCTCTTTTTAAAGATTTTATTTATTTATTAGAGACAGAGAGAGAGAACGAGCAGGGGGAGGAGGGACAAGCAGACTCCTTGCTGAGCAGGGAGCCCAACTCGGGGCTCCACCCCAGGACTCTGAGATCATGACCTAAACGGAAATCAGACACTTAACTGATTGAGCCACCCAGGTGCCCCAGAAACGAACATTTTCATTAAATAGAGCTGGGAAGTGGAATCTCTCAAGAAGGAAGAGTTTAGAGCTGAGAGTAGACTTGTGGGTAAGGCCTACCTGATGCTGGGTAAATCAGCTCAGGACCCCCAACATCTGTATGTAGCTTGTTCCTGAGAGGTTGGAGAAATAGGTATTCCTACTGGACCCTTTCTGCACAGTGCCTTCTGGTCAGTCAAAATTTCGTGCCTCTCAGAAGGCTATCAAAGACTCATTTTTCTCCACAAGCAACCTCATTGTTTTCTTCTATGGGTAAAAGTCATGTTGGGATTTTTTTTTTTTTTTTTTTATGATGGCTTCCATTGAAGAGATAAAATGATTCTTGCTTTTTCCTCTTAGCCCTCGTCTTTCCTCTTTCTTCTTTTCCTGCTTACTCCATGGAGTACAAGTGAACTAGTAGTGATTATAGAATTCTAAGGTTCAATGGAAGGGTCATTTGGAGGTTCCTTAGGATGTGACAAGAGGGGATAGGCAAAGCCAAGGCAGGAAAATGTGGGCAGGCCCTACCCATGCACATAACTCTCCACAACCTTGCTTTTTAGCTCCTTCTCTCCCATTCCTCTTCCCTATGTTCTGTGCTACCAGCCCACCAAGCTGTTTCTCACATGCTCTCATGCTTTTGGTTTGCCTGATGTGGCTTTCCCCTATCATGGCCTCCTAGCTCTCTTCGATTCTGCAAGAAACCTTCCCTGGCCCCCTCACGGGTGGTTTGGTGCTGCCGTATATTCTGTGTTTAATTCTGCTTGTGTTGTCTGAAGTTACTTACAATGACCTGTTGAAACAGGCCTGTTGTACCAGACAGTGAGCTTCCTGGGTATAGACACTGTGTTTGATTCATGTTTCATCTGCAGGGCTTAGGAATAGCCTGGGATATAGTTGATGATAATGAAATGTTTTTGAATGAATGAACGAATGAATGAAATACTTCTTTTCTTGCTATGCCTTTCTTGGAGGTTGAGTCCCTTCAAGAATGCAATCATTTATACATATATTTATTGAGCATGTGATAAACTCTGGGTTTGGTAGAAGGCCTCAGGACCTGAAGCTTGCTTTCCCCCTGTTATATCCATAAACTCTCTTCCTGAAAATAGATGGAAATACCTCCTCTAAGGTCCACTTAAACATTACTTACAATAAATGGCTAGATGGATTGTAGGGCTCAGACTAGTAAAACTCTACCATTATTGATTAATTCCCAATAGAATGCACTGAGAGGGCATTTACATTTCTTTATAGAGTACATGGCATTGATTTTCAAACTCACCCACTAGAGTATGAGGAGTCCTCAGAGGACACAGGGGGCAGGCCCAGAGAAGAAGGTGGAGGGGACTCTGACCAGAGGTTTTAGTACCTCTCCCATCTACGACTCAGTTTTCAACTGGTTTTTTTTTTTGTTGTTTGTTTGTTTTGTTTTTTACAGCCATGTCCCATAAAACTTCTTTGAAGAATAGATTTGCTGTCTAAAATAATTCACAAACCATTGGTGTTATTTCTGACAAGTGAGGTTAAAGAAAATAAAGGGGTGTGTGTGTGTGTGTGTGTGTGTGTGTGTATTTATTATTGTGGTACAAAAACACATAACAAAAAATTGACCATCTTAACTATTTTTAGGTGCATAGTACAGTAGTGTTAACTATATGTACATTGTTGTGCAACAGATTTCTAGAACTTTTTTATCTTGCAAAACTATATTCTTTTAAATACAGTAATATTCGAGTAGGATCACATTTTGCTATTAATTGCTCATTTCAGCCTGATTGCAAATCTATTTGCCTTCCTTTGGTCAATTTATCATCCTAACATGATAAAGGATATTTACTTCTTTTATTACTTATTTATTTCCTATTTATTCCCTCTTGTATTTTTTGGGTGAAGAGGACATATTGGCATGCTAAGCTATGACCTTCTATGACCTTCTTGGCTTTCTTATGTAATGAAAGACTCTCAGGGGTAGGATTTAATATGGACCATCTAGTTCAACCCCCTTATTCAACACATGAAAAAAGTATATCCAAGGAAGCTAGGTGACTTGCTCAGCCGCAGAAGTAGATTAAGTAGCAGCATATGGACAAGTTTTCTTACCTCCTGATCAAATAATTCCCCTACTTTATTAGCTTTATTTCAAAATCAAGGGTGGGTGGATTATCTGCAATCTTTTACATTGAATTCTTTGCTATGTGCACATTCCAATTCTTTTTGTAAGTACTGGTGATGGGAGGAAGGAGAATACTAATGATGGTATATGTCTAATTGTTATCTGCTGCAGGCCAGACACTAATTATGGATTTCACATAGGCTAACCTTTTTATAACTTAAAAAATTATAGTAAAATATTCACAGGATCAAAATCACTATCTTTACCATTTTTAGTGTGCAGCTAAGTGCATTAAATACATTCACATTGTTGTATAACATTCACCACCATCCATCTCCTTAACTCTTTTTATCTTGTAAAACTGGAACTCTATAGCCATGCAACACTAACTCCCCCTTTCTCCTCCCCCAGCCCCTGGCACCCACCCTTCTACTTTCGGTCTGTGTGGATTTTATTAATCTAGGTACCTCATATAGATAGGATCATACAATATTTGTCTTTTGGTGACTGGCTTATTTCACTTGTTTTATCCTTAAGTTTCATCCATACTACGGCATGGATGTGTCTGAATGGCCTTCTTTTTCAGGCTGAATAATATTCCATATATGTATATGCCATATTTTGTTTATCCATTCATCTGTCAGTGATTAGGCTGTCTCACTTTTGAGGGAGCATTATTATCCTCTTTTCATGGATAATGAAACCAAGAACGAAGAATGTTCAGTAACTTCCCACTGGTCACAGAGCTATAAGCAGGGGAGTTACAAGCCAAGCCCTCATTCACATGAATTTAAAAGCTATGTTCTTTTCAGCGTCTAAGCCTTTCTCCCAATATCTGCAACATATTTTACCTACATTAGCATGGTTAAGGGGATGGAAGTCCTTAATATTACATTTCAGATGCTTTATTTCTTTTACTTTAGAGGTAATCTAGAAGGAACATTCGCTAACCTTTTAAAAATCGATCCGGTTTTTAACCTTTAAGGTTTATTTACTTGCTGGGAATAAGGTATTTATTCAAAGTGATTTTTATCATAGTATGAATACATGGCAATATTCAAATAAAAAGTGGATTTTTTTTCAACGCATAGTTCCTTGGTAAAATACAACATATAAAAATCAACTTACACTGCTAAGAAAAATCATTATGCCCTTTAGAGTTGGAGGAAAATATTACCAGCATGGGCTTCTCTTCTGTGAAGCCAAACAAAATAAACTGAGCTTTAAGGATCTATATCCCCACTTTCATGATAATAATAGCTAACATTTACTGCCTTCCAGCTATGTGCCAGGCATTATACTAAACACTTTATGTACATTGTCATTACATCCTCTCAGTGGCCCTGAGAGGTCAGTACTCCCTGTGTCCTCATTCTATAAAGGGCAAGTGATGTTGAGAGAGAGGTTAGGTAACTGTTATGGGTGAAATGTATCCTCCCCATAAAGACATGTTGAAGTCCTACTTATTAGTATCACAGAATGTGATTTCATTAGGATATGGGGTCTTTACAGAGTTAATCCAATTAAAATAAGGTCATTAGGGTGGGCTCTAATCCCGTATGACTGTGTCTTTATAAAAAGGGGAAATTTGGACACAGAGATGGAGACATGCAGAGAGAAAATGACCATGTGACTGAAGCGATGCATCTAGAAGGCAGAGTATGCCAAGGGTTGGCAGCAAATAATCAAAGATCAAGGCCAGGAAGGATTCTCCCCTTGGGCCAGCAGAGAGAACGTGCCCTGCCAACACCATGATTTCAGACTTACAGCTTCCAGAACTGCCAGACAATAAATTCCTGTTGTTTTAGCCATCCAGTTTTTGGAACTTTGTTACGGCAGCCCTAGGAAGCTAATACTGTAACTTCCAAGAGTCAAACTGACAATAAGTGATGGAGCTGATATTTCGACATGGGTACCCAGTAAGAGCTCAATAGATGTTATCTGGTTATCATTATCTAGAACGCTATTAGCAATAATATTTAATACTGCTATTGTTAATGATAAAATTTAGTGCTATTGTTTCCTTTCTCCTCATCCTGTGTTACTATTCATACACTATACTACAATTAGAGCTTGCTTGTCTTAGAGTCAAAAACCTTAGATTCAATCTTAGAGTCAAAAATCACAGTCTCACTCAAAATGGAACATGAAATCAGTTATCTACACTTGAGCAGCTTGCCAAGTTCAGACACCAGATCATACCCACTTAAAGGAAATGTGTCCTTAACAGTCTGTGTGACATCTCCCTGAAACTGTGTGAGAGAATATTTAGTGAATGATCACTAAATATAGGCCTTCTTTTTGATATCCCCAAACTCGAAACCCTACATCCTGAGCGAGTGAAGAGAGCAAATTGTTGAAGTCTTGTGTTTGTATGTGGATTTATCTGGAGAGGATCATTGTAGCTCCCAACTCTTCGCTAATGTCTTGCATCTGATCATGCATCCACGGAAACGTAATTCAACTTCTTAATTTTCCAGACCTGCACATAATTGGCTCCATAGAGACCCAAAGATTTAATGCTCTCAACACATACGCCAGAGACACAGCTTACCAGTAATCAGAGGATCAGTTCCCTTTGAAGTTATAAAAATGTGTGTGTGTCTGTGGTGGGGCTTGTGGGAGTGGGCAGGGTATTATTTCTGGGTTCTTTATAATTACAACGGATTATGGTTTTTTTTTTTTAAAGGTAAAGCAAACTTAGCAGCAACCAGATGCAAATTTTTCATCATCTCCTTGCTCTGTGCCTCAGCTGAAGTCTCATGTGGTTTGCCATGCTGAAGATTACACTGGAATTTAGTGGAAAACAAAGCAAGCAATTTTTCCTCATTCCTCAAATTATCCCCATCCTCATCTTTGGAGGAATTACAAATAGCTAATTTGGAGGAATTATGAAGGCAGAGCTGGCCTTGTGGACAAAGCCATAGGCAGGACATTTGGAGATGTGGTTTCTAATTTAGGTCCTTTTGCTGGCTTCCTTTGACTCTCTGGAAAGTCAAATGGTTGCCGTGAGCCTTATTGAGTTACTTGTGAAATACCAGAAGCACGCAGCCTAGAGCTGCATTATGAAGTGGTTGGGAGGGTTCCTATGGTGGATTTGTAAATATGGTGGTCTTCAAAAACAAAGGGCACTCTTATGGAACTCTATTTCTATGTTGAAATTGTTAGCATGTCACAATGCATCCAATTCTTAGACTTGCCAAACAGAAGAGCATATAGTTAATATATGCAAGTATTTTTACCTTCTTTCTCACCTAGCCTTTTATCATAGCCATGGAGTCAAAATAATTCCACATATCTAAATTACATTCCAGTTACACTATGTGACTCTGGCTGTCTTCAAGGGTGAAAGAGTCAGGGCCAAGAAAGCAGTTACAGGCAAATAGCGACAATCAACTCCGATATGTGCTGTGACTCCTCGAGTTGTGAGAGCCATTTCTTTATCCTGATATGAACTCCAGCTCTGAACAATTTTCCCATATAGGCCAGCTGTAATGAATTTCATTTTGTTTTGATCCCTCTTGCTTTGGCATTTGATAATAGTTCAGTTGCTCTCTTACCTTGGAATCCCACCTCTGGCATTAGCCCCTTGCTTGAGAAATTTAGATCCAAAGAGCAGATGTCACAGTAGCTGTGAACAGTATCTATGGATGGCAAATTCACAACATAGTCAAGGGTTCCAGTGTGTGGCCCAGTATGTAGCCCGTCTTGGACTCAGTGCTAGAGAAATTCAGAGAAAGGAGAGCAAAGGATTGGTTTACCTATTCCTGTAAGGGAAGAGTTAGAGTTACTGGTTTCTAAATCCTGCACATTATTTCCAGATGAACCTTACAGCCTTAGATTTGCCCTCTTCAGACCTCCAAAAACCTCCAATAACCTGTCAATTCTATCAGTTAGCTTCTGCTGTGAGCCCAACCCAAAACTTAGTGGACTGAAACAATGAACATTTATTTACTACTTACAATTCTGTGGGTTTTTTTCTGGTCTGGGTTGGTTCTGTTGGTCTGTAAGGTCTAAGATAGCCTCATTGTTATGTCTGAAGGTGAGCTGACTGGTTGGTGTGGGAGTCTTATCTGGGATGACGTGTTGGAAGTGCACACATTCTCTTCTCCTCCAGTAGGCTATCTGTGGCTTTCTCACATGTGCTCTCAGTGTTCCTAAGAGCAGGAAGAGAGGGAAAGCACCAGTGCCCTAATGATTCTCAAAGCTTGACTTGCATCACACTTGCTAACATGTCATTGACCAAACCTAGAATCAAAACGGATCAAGGTTGTGATTATTACAGGAGGCCATCACTACACCATTTAATAAGATCCCGACTTCTTAATATGGATTCATTATGAATACAATGTACCATCCCAACACTAGTGTCACACTATATTACTAGCTCTTGTGTTCCAGCCACACTGAACTTGCTGTATCTTATAGCTGCCATACTTTCTGGTCTCCATATCATTGGTCATGTATTCATCTCTGTTGGAATGCCTTTGCTTCACTTGCTACTTGGCCAAATTCATCACAGAATAAAAATTTTTTAAGTCCCCACAATGTGCTAAACAGTATGCTAGGTGCTGGAGAAAGAATTTTGCATCAGCTTAGAGCTACCTGTCCTGTATTAATTTTGCTAGGGTTACTGTAATAATTGCACAAGGACTGGGCAGCAAAAACAACAGAAATGTATTTTCTTATGTTCTAGAAGTTAGAAGTCTGAGATCAAAGTGTCAGCAGGATTGGTTCCTTCTGAGGAGCAAGGATCTGTTTTAGAATGCTCTTCTTGGCTTGGAGATGCTGCCTTCCCCCTGTGTCTTCATGTATTCTTCCTTCTGTAAATGTCTGCATCCAAGTTTTCTCTTCTAAGGACATCAGTAACAATAGATTAGAGTCCATCCTTTTGGCCTCATTATAACTTAATCACCTCTTGAAAGGTCCTATTACCCAAAAATCACATTCTCTGGTACAAGGATTTCATACTCTGGTATTAGGATTCAATACTCTGGTATTGGGATTTCACCACACAAATTTCTTGGGGGACATGATTCAACTCATAACATATCCTTGAATATCCCACTTAATTGCCAACTCTTCTTTATTTTTTAAAGTTTTAAAAAGATTTTATTTATTTATTTGAGAGAGAAAGAGACAGCACAAACAGGGGGAAGAGGGAGAAGCAGTATCCCTGTGAGCAGGGAGCCCAATGTGGACTTTAATCCCAGGACTTTAAGATCATGACCTGAGCTGAAGGCAGACACCTAACTGACTGAGCCACCCAGGCACCCCAACCACCTCTTCTTTTAAGCTTTTATAATACTTCCTAGATAAAAGCAAATTTTATCCCCTTTTAACCTCCTTTGCCAATTTAATTGTGCCTTTTATGGTTCTGAGCATTTACTATCTGATGTTACAGTTATCAATATCTGTGTCTATTACTCCCATTCATTCATTATGTATCAGGCACCAGCCAGGCATCAGGCATTGTGCTCAAAGCTGAGTAACAGGAGCAGCAGACACTGCTGGTGCCCTGCCCGTTTTCCTGTGGGCACTCACTGCAGTATGCTGATGCATTCTGTGTGAGCTTCACATTTTCTGCTCCAGAGCTTTCTACCAGGTAGGCAGTGCTGGTGGGAGACCCAAAGTGTTAATGCCCCTGGGAACAACCTTCAGCCAGTGGCAGATGGGAATCAGTGGATAAACAGCCTGGTTTCCTCACCCCCACAGCTCTTACCTTCCTCCAAAGGTGGATGAGAGTTGGTGGATGAGCAGCACAGTCTCCTCACCCTTTCAGTGAACAACTCAGAGGCATGATCTCCCAGAGTTTCCTAATGGGATGGAGCCTCAGCTGCCCACAGCACTAACCCACTGGATAAGTCAGACTCTTGTTACTGGCTCCCTTGTCCATTCTTGCCTTATTTTCCTGTTCCACTACCCATGCCTCCTGGCATTAACTCCAAATGAACTACTTGCTCTCACATTCTTGTCTAGGGCACTACTTCTAGGGCAACTCAGCCTAAGTCAAGAGGTGCCTGTAGAAGTCATAGTTTCTATTTTTCCATAAGTTATTCATTAGTGGGGGATACAGACATGAGAATGGAGAATTACAATACAGTATAATAGCTAACATTCATTGTGTAGTCTGAAAGCAATTCTAATAAAAATAAATATGATTTCCATTTTACATATAGGGAAACAAAGCCTTAGAGAGGTTGGAAAGTGGCCCAGGAGCAACAAAGACTGGTGGTTACTGGAGATCTAGGCCCAGGTCTATAAGATTTCAGAGCCCAAACTCTGCCATTTAGTTATCTTCTTTTCATTTGCTTCTTCCTCCTCCATTGACAGATGGCTTCAGAAGAGTTTGATTTAAAAAAATAATAATAAAAAATGTAACAGGGGTTGAAGTTATAGGCCACAGACATCACCCAGGTGTCTAATTAATGGTTACACTCCATCACGTGGAACCCTGGCATGGAGTCGTGAGGCACTGGGGCCCAGACCTGCCCGAGGCCCTGAGATACACTCATCCCTCCAAGCCAGCTGGTTACTTACAGCAAATCCCATCCCTGCAAACACCAGCCAGACCTGGAAACACATGGTTTGCTTCTTGTAGCAAAGCCAGTGGACCTGGCATCTTGGGTAACAACAGCTGCTAGGCTATCAGCTTCCAAATGGTACAGACCTCTTTCCTTCTCAGCCTCTCCTCCTGAGTGCTGCAGTATCAGGATGGGGGCAGGGCTCTTTGGCCTTCACCAGGTCACTGGGCAGTTCATCTCGGGCAGCTAATTGCTTCATTCTCCATGTGACCCTTTTATCTGTTCCAAGTCCCCAGGGCCCCTTTTCCCATGGGAAGCGGGAGAAGCTGCTCCTTAGCAAGGGCTGGGCTGGCGAGAGAGCAGCACTGGGCCCCTAGGGAGAGCCGGGGCAGCAGTCTCAGGGCCCATGGGCTACGGGGCTGTCCCATGTAGCAGGGATGTCACAGCCAGAATCTAGCATCTAAAAGGCCAGCAACCTGTTTCACTTTTCCTCTCTTTCTTCTTGGATTAAAAACAGAAAGATCAAAACCCTCAAACGACAACAACAACAACCGTAACACAAGCATAGTTATTTGTTCCATTCTGTTCTACCGTTTCCTGTTATAGAAAACCTAGGTCTGAATTTCTGTTCTACCAGACCCTGACTGTGTGATTTGGGGTAAGTGGTCTCCCTTCCCCCAACTTCTGCCTTTCCTGCAGTTAAGCCGGGTAAGCATTTATCTAAGGCCACATGGCTAATGTGGCACAGCTGAGACTCTATCCCATGCCTTTTTCAGCATCAAAACCCATGTTGTTGCCTCTGAGAGGGACTGACACATAGTAAAGCCTCAGAAATTCAGCTCTAGGACACTGAGCTGCCACCAAAGTGAAATTGTGAAGGGGCAATAGTATGTGCTTACTGTTCTCAGTGTCACCCTTTTCTGTCTCTCTAAATTTCGGGTACCAAGACTCCTGGGTATCAGGCATGACTGCACTTTGCCCTATTACATCTGCTTCTAAGAAAGAGCCTGCAGTTTGGATTCTCCTGAAATCCTTGGACTTGGGTGCCAGCTCTGTGACTTACTGGCTGCATACTTTCTGCATCTCTATTTCTCATGTTTAAAAGGGAGAGGCTAGGGGCTTCTGGGTGGTGCAGTCGATTAGGCATCTGACTCTTGATTTTGGCTTAGGTCATGAGCTCTGGGTAGTGAGATCAAGCTCCTCATCAGACCAGCGCTGGGCATAGAGCCTGCTTGGGATTCTCTCTCTCTCTCCCTCTGCCTTTCTCCCTCCCCGCCTCCCCCCTCCCAAACCCCAATGCTCACATGTTCTCTTTCTCTCTTAAAAAATAAATAAATAAAAATTAAAAATAAAAAAGAAGAGGCTAGTCTAGATGATCTTTTAATCTTTCTTGGTTTAAAATAATAGGCTCAGTGTCAACTGGTTAGGTTTAGAATCTCTTAGGTGTGTGAACTTGGGGAAGCTCTTGCCTTCCCCAGGTCTGAAGTTACTCATGCGTAAAATGGGAATAATGAACCAATCCCTTTATTGGTAGGGGAGAGGAAGTGTCACCGTGAGTGGAGCATTTCTTAGGACAGGACCTGGCGGGTAATATTCCTAGTGTAAATTCTCCAATCTAAGGTCAAGTCGGTCATTTCTACCTCAACTTGAATTGCAGCCATGGTGTTTCCTTTCTCTGGTGGGGGGCAATTGCTTTATAAAGTCATGGTTAACTATAAAGGGATTTCAGTCAAAAGGAAGTATTTGAGGGGCTTTCCATAGAAAGCATGCCACTTGGGCAGCTGATCTGATAACCTGTGAAAGATATTTTGTGTAGAGAAATTAAGTAGTTAGGCCGGCAGGTCAGATTTTTTTTTTTTTTTCCCTGAGCCAAAGCTCTCTGTGGATTCCCAGGAACTGCATACCCTCGTCTTCATTTTGAGAGCGTGTTGTATCAGAGGAGGCAGGTAGAGGAGTGTGGCTGAAGATAAAACCAGTCCTGGTCTGACGTTTTCTTTTTATAATTTAGAAAGCCCTCCCTATGTTTTTGCTTTCTCCTGACTCTGCTGGCTTGGCATTCTTGTTCAAATCAGACACTGATCAGAAGGGAGTGCACATCAGTCAGACACGCTAGCACGTATAGTCTTTAATTACCCTGTGCCTTCCGACTGTTCTCACCCAAAGGAAATCATTGCAGTGGCAGAGGATCTGGACTTCATTCTCAAAGGAAACATTCAGTGAATAGAAAGTGCAAAACCTGTGAAATGAGATGGAAATTGGCACGCAGACAGAGATGGGGGCAAGCCCTGGAAACTTGGTCGGGTGACTCTCAGAACCCAGCAGAGAGCCTCCAAGCCCTCAACTACTGAATGCACTACCTTTTCCCAGGAACCACTTACTAAATATTTCTGTGTGTGTTCTGTCAGCTTCCCCAACAGAAATCTTTCTAATCCTAGGAACAGTTTCATGTGACTGAAAGAGATCTTAATGGATACATGGTCTAACCATCCATTTGGTGTTTGAATCCCTACTCTGCCATTTCTGCACACAGGTCTGCTAATCTCTGCTGGAATGTCTCTGGTAGCAGAATACTTACCTGGTCCAGTCCATCCTTATTCAGCTGTCTTAGAAAGTTCTTGCACAATGAAATATTCTTCCAGAAGCTTTTGCTTCTAGAACCTCTTGGGGCCATTCAGCACATGTATCTCAGTGTTTCTTAAAATTCAGTTATTCATGCACCACTTTACAATTGTTCCATATTGGTGTATTACCTGTAATGTTAACAACTTAATATTTTCCTTTTAATTGACTTTTTCAAACTTAATTAAGTTTGTCCTAAGCAAAATAATCTGTGTTCTCTAGTTTGAAGGGTATTGGTTTTTTTATAACACATATAAGAATAAATACATGTATCAGGTACAACCATCTGTGGGATGTCAAGGGTGGCACTCTATACTTCTGTATTCTAAAATGCTTTATTATGTTTAATTAAATGAAATAAATTTGGGGAGAATTAATGTTCATCAAGGACTTATTATATGCCAGATATAGAGTAGGTGCTTAATCTGTGTTCTCTCAGTGAGTAGTTTAGTGCTTACAAGAACCTTCTGAGCTCACTGTTATTTTTTGTACCCATTTTATAGATTAGGAAAAAAGAAGCAGCTTGGAGAGAGCGAAATATTGCCTAAAATTGGATGGTTAGTGAATGAAAAAGTTAGGACTTGAATTCACGCCTTCTGGTTTCAAATGCCATGTTTTGCTCACTGGGCCACAAAATGACCGGAAGTTCTATTTATCCCAGAAAGAAGATACTTCCAGTGGTTTGATGCCTTTGTTTTATGGTCCTAGCCAGTGTGGAGGAAGCTATCTTTGTCTCCAAACAGCTTACTGCTAATGAGAACAGCTGTTTGTTCCTCAGTGAGTGCTCCTGAAGGCTCTAGACAGCCAGCTAGGTTGACAGACATGTCAGCTAAGATGACAGCTGTCTCTTAGCCATGGTTCTTTTCTTTTGAAGAATGTCTTGGTCTGTAATTGAGCCCAAGGCATGCCAGACACAAATAACTTGGGTTAGTAAAAAAGTTTGGGATGAAGTGGAGAAAGGGACAAGAATAGTTCTCTAGCATTCCAGATCTAATCCTTTCAACCTTTCTTGTGCTACTTTGAAAGGGCCTTGTGTACATGAAGTACCCTGGGAAGGTAGGGTTGTGAGAAAAAGTAAGGACAAATTGCAGCAAACCAGTAGAAGATATTTGCTTACTTAGCAGTGAGACAAAACCCTTAACAGCCACCCAAGATCTTCAGGCAAAGAGAGTGATGTCCTTTTACCCTTTTCTTCTTCTTTTTATCTCTAACAGGTTAGAATGCTCATGTGCAGGGTTCCCCAATACCTCTATAGAATATTGATATTTAATATCTTAGGGGTGCCTGAGTGGCTCAGCCAGTTAAGTGTCTGACTCTTGATTTGGGTCAGGTCATGATCTCAGGATCAGGAGGTTGAGCATTGTGTCAGGTACCATGCCTAAGCTTGCTTAAGATTCTCTTTCTCCCTCTCTCTCTGTCCCTTTCCCCTTTCTCTCCCTCTTTTAAATCAATCAATCAGGTATTAAAAAGAATTCCATGAGAAAAGGTTGGTCCCATGACCCAATACATTTGGAAAGTGGTCCATACTATATTCTCTTCCTATTGATCCTAAATATATGTTACCTATTAAAGGCTCTGCGAAGAGGTTAACTGATAATTTTCTTTAACTCAACATGTCCCCAAATTATTTGATCACTATCAGAAAAAGTTGAGACACTGAAATGACCACAAGAGGTTTCTGGGTGTTCTTTTAATTCAATATGAGACATTAGCTGCCTCATTCTTTTGGCTGATTTGATTTTATAGGGCCTTGGCCTTTTACTGTCTTTGACCAAGCTATTTTACAGATCCATAAGTCCTAGACAGCTGATGGTAATGCAAATGATGCTTGTTCTTAAGAGAGCAAATGCATTCTTCCCCCAGTGGAGTTGCAAGGATTCATCTGCTAACAAATTTATTTCAGCATTTCTGACTGTATATATGTGTCTGCTCTCTGGATGCTCCTTTGCACTTTTTTTTTTTTAATCTTGTTCCCTCATTATTTAATGAGCTAAATAAGATTTTTGACACATTTTAATTTTATATTTATAGGAGCACAATTTTTCTTTTTTCTAAAAATTATGTTTTCAATACCCAGAAACTTATTTTGTTTCTAATCTGTTATGAATTTTTTCTCTTAACATACCTATGCATCTAGCTGCTGTGGTCTACCAGTTCTGGCCCCTAGCTTCTCGTTGTCTTCCAGCTGAGCACCTTTAAGTCTGAATCTTGCCCTACTGAAAGTAACTGACTACTTTCAGGACTTGGGACTCTTCCTTCTGCAATGCTTGCTAGCTAGTTAGCCTCAGGATGCATAGCTTCAAACATGATTTCTCTACTGGCCCTTCCAAGAATATATATATATATTTTATTTTCCCATCACCACTTCTGGCATCATTTTCTACTTTTCTTGAGCAGTCATCTTCCAATCTTAACTTACCCAAATCCTTCCTATCTTTCCATGCAGCTGTCCTGAGTGAGTCTAGCCTGAATTATTTTCTTCCTCCACTGAAGTGCCTTAACATATTTTTATCACCCCTATGGCCTTCTTCTTAACTTCCTCATGCTATTTATGTACATTTAAAAAAAATCAACAAATTCCATTAAGGAGAGATTATTCTTTATATTCTTTTGATGGAAGAATCGTATGGTCTGTTCTCTACCTGGATTTGTTCGCACTGACTCAGTCAAAATGGAACAGTAATGGTGCCTGTACATGTGTGTGTGCCCATGTACACAAGTAATTTATAAAGGAAGGGCTCCCAGAGGGGAGCCTAAGGAGCATAACAGGAACCAGAAAATGAGAGGAAGCCAGCCAAAGTGAGAGTTCAACAAGATATTTTAGCAGTTACTTTCAACCTGATCCCACAGGGAACTATGGAACACAAACAGTGCTTCAGAGTTGTCCTGAGCAGAGAGCACCCGCGAGTTGTTGGGTTAGGGTCAATCAGTCGTGTTCTAGGCATTTGCCAGTGCAGAGTGGCTCAAATAGCCTGAGGAGCTAGAGATATGACACAGTGATGATCATTAGAAGCAAAAATCATACGGGAAAAGAGTGTATATAAATGTTAAATGGAAATCTTATGGGATCTAAGTGGAGAACCAACATTGCCTATGACAACAGTGTTGCTTCCTAAAAAATTTTCAAAAATTTTGATAAAACATATATACAACATAAAACTGACCATCTTAACCATTTGTCAATGTGGTTCACTAGCATTAGCATTCACATCGTGCTACCATCATCACCATCTGTCCACAGAACTCATCCCATTCTTGCAAAATTGAAATTTTGACCTAAAAAACAGTAGCTCCCTATTCTTCCCTTTCTTCAACTCTTGGCAAACAACGTTCTTTCTATCTCTATGAATTTGGACTACTCTAAGTACCATATCTAAGTGGAATCATACAATATTTTTCCTTTGGGGGAACAGCAATGCTTTTAAACAAATGCCAATAATCCTTTAAAAATAGTGCCTCGAACTGTTTATGTCACAGAAATGGGCTCTCCAGGCTTCTCTTATTCTTAATGGGTACTAGGACACCCCTCTTGTTCCTGCCAGAAATTTCAGATAATAGCTCAAGAATGGGCTGCGGAGGATCCTAACTTACCAGGAGCTGTAAGACTCCTGATACTGGCTCTGAGATCAAGTCACCCTGATACCTCCTAAAATACAGATTCCAAGGTTCCTTTCCAGACTTATAATTCAGAATCTCCTGTGCTGAGATTCCATGTTCTTTGTAAGAAAAAATTTTTTTCCATGTGAATTTTGTATAGCCACAAAAGCATTTTCACAATCACCAATCTTGAACAGTACTTTGCAGCCTTGTTTTAAAGGCACTGAATTCTTCCTAGAAATGACATTTCCCATGGGACCCCATTGTCTCAAACAGAAAAAAGCAGGGCTGTTCAGATGATGGCAGAAAGGAGCCTTAAGATTTGGTCACATTTCACCTTCCTCTGTAATCCCTGCTATTCCACTTCAGAGCTGCAAGACTTTTTGGAGACAGCTTGAAAACTAATGATCTAAAAATACGTATTGGAAGCTTCTTTTTTCTACCCATGTATGATAGTTGAAAAATACCTCTTGGCCCCGCCCAAGATATCTGCGCAAAGTCCCTGGAACCCGTGAATGTCACCTTATTTGGAAAAAGGGTCTTTGTAGATGTGATTAAGTTAAAGAGTTTGAGAGGAGGGCATTACCCTGGATTACTCCTGTTGGCTCTGAATGCCATTATAAGTGTCCTTATAAGAGGAAGGAGAGGGGGATTTCAGGCCGGGGAACAGACACAGTCACATAGAGCATGCAGCAATGTGAAGACAGAGGCCAGTATTGGACAGATGCCACCACAGACCTACGAATGCTAGGGCAGCCATCAGGCACTGAAAGAGGCAAGAAATGGATTTTTCCCTAGAGACCCTGGAGAGAGCATGGCCTTGCCAGATTTTGGACTGGTAGCCTCCAGAACTGTGAGGCTGTTTTAAGTCAGCGAGCTAGTTGTAACCTGTTACAGCAGCCACAGGAAACTAATATGCCATTAATTAAAAAAATAATTTTCAAAGGTGTTAAAAATTTCTATAGCTACTTTCTGTGAAAACAATTGTTGATTATTGTCATCCCCTCCCCGGGCAGAAGATGGGCCCAATACTAACATTTTGCATAGGCACTGAAATGCAATCAGAAAACTTCCTGTCTCTTTCTTCCTTAGGGGGCATAATGAATATCTATCATTTCAGCTAGTTTGATTTTCAAGTGTTTCTCTATCATTAGTCTTCGGAGGAAGTTTCAGAGTATAGGCCCTTTTTCCAGTCAAATTTTCCCCTCCAAGGACTATATTTTGTTTCCGTGGTACTAATCCGTTTACATAAGTTCTGTCTTGCGGAGATGGAAATGTAAATGACTTGGAAAGAAAAGGACTCTGTCTGCAGTAAGAGATAATGCACCTTTTTATTTCGTGGATATTAAGCTACTACTGAGTTCACATAATATAAATATTTAAGCCATTAAGTGGCATTTTATGCAAATCAATAAATGAGAAGGAGACAGCGCTTGCAGAAAAATAACTTCAGTTTTATAGAAGTAGCAAGGCCACTTTTAGTCAGTTCTTATGTACAGGATAATCATTAGGATGGCCACGTTCTGTAAGCCTCAAAAAACAAATTCCAACAAGTATTTGAAGTCCTAATAATTCCTTGTTTGTGTAGTACTTTACAGTTTGCAAAATGCTTTTGCATTCATTATCTCTTACATCAACTTGGCAAGTAGATAAGCAGGGATTACCAGTTGCTGTGTTGCTTGAGGTTTCTGCCCCCAGCCAAGTTCACATACTGAAGTCCTAACCCCCAGTACCTCAGAATGTGATCTTATTTAGAAGTAGAGTCATTGCAGATATAATTGGTTAAGATGAGGTTGCACTGGAGGAGGGTGGGCCCCACATTCAATATGACTGGTGTCCTTATAAAAAGGGAAAAACTGAACATGAACACACATAGAAGGAAGTACTATAAGATGATGCAGGGAGAAGATGACCATCTAAAAGCTAAGGAACTCCTGAAGCATCTTGAAGCTAGAGGAGAGACCTGGAGCATCTCTCTCTCTCTCTCTCGAGCTCTCAGAAAGAGCCAACCTGCTGGCACTTTGATCTTGGATTTCTAGCCTACAGAACTGTGAGACAATAAATTGGCACTCTTGAAGCCATCCAGGGGGTGGCACTTTGTGATGGTGGCCCTAGCAAATGAATACATCAAGGATTCTTGCCAAGATCATATAAAAATGGATCCAGGACCAAAACCTGGATTTTCTGATTGTTTGTACAGTAATGTAAAAATTTCAGATTCTCTTGGTTATAGGTGGCCAAGTTGTTTGGGGATATGAACCATTATCTGTGGCTAAGGAGTATCAAGGGCAGACACTAAGTGGAATATCACCCTCTTCTAGGGTTGAGATGAGAAGCATTGAGGGACCCGAGTAAGTAGCATATGCTAAACACAGTTATGAACTCTGAATCGGGGTATGCAGCCGGGTTGTAGAGTATACGGGCATATGCTAAGGCTAACATAGTAGCAGTTGGTTTAGGGGTCAGAAAGCTATATGGTTAATGGCTGAGAAGTCAAAGAGTTGATGAGTGAAAGCTAAGCTCACCCTTCCAGGTGCCCAAGAATTCACTCAGAATAGGGCAGGGGAGCTCTGTCATCAAGGTGCAGGGATCTCTGTGGTCTGAGGCAGCTCAGGACAGTCCCTGCTAATTTGGTCTGGGGACTGTTCCTTAGGACTTAGAGGCAGCACATTCCCACAAGCAGGAGATCCCCCCAAGGATTCTATCAATTATCTTTGCTCCTGACTTTTTCCCACTTAGTTCTTGTTTTCATTTGGAGACATGGTAGGGAAATAATGGGTTTTAAGGAAAGATGTATGCTAGTTGACATTCTCTGCGGGACCTCTGATAGGAGCCCGGTGTGTGCTCACAACTGAAGACAACTGCATGGTTCCATGCCTCCTGCCTTTTAAGGAATAAGTGCACATGCAGTCTGCTGTGCTCCCTGAGAGTCAGCTGTGTATGTAACAAGGACAAAATGCTTAGTCCATTGGAAAACACGAGAGGTAGGTTCTTTTCATTGCAGGGAAGAGACGCAGACTCCCTTCAGGATCCAGGTATTATCATATTAATTCATGGATAAATAAAGAAGGAAAAATATTGACCATGCTGTTGATCCTTCCAGAGGTTTGTATATGGTCTGAATACTGGAAAGATCAAGCACCTCTTTGATGTCTGCTGTCCATCAACAGAGTAGATTCCTGGGTTCCTACTCATACCCTCTGCTCCACTTTTCTCTTCTTTCCTTTTCCTTTTCCTTCTCCCTTCCCTTCCCTTCTTTTCCTTTCCTTTCCTTTCCTTTCCTTTCCTTTCCTTTCCATTTCTTTCCTTTTCTCTCCTTCTTCCCTCCCTCCCTCCTTCCCTCCCTCCCTCCTTCCCACCCTTCCTTCCTTCCTTCTTTCCTTCCTTCCTTTCAGTTTCTATGATTCCTGTCAGTAGAATCTGCAGGAAACAGAAAATCCAACATATGACAGAGATACCACGACCAGTAAAAGTTCTGAGGCAGAGTAAAGAGCATCTCCCTACAGAAAGGCAGGAGGTAGTAGACAGCCAGATGACTGATTCTTTGAATAATGGCAAGAAGATTTTGTACCAAGAATTTGAAGAAACAAAAGTGGGTCAGCCACAGTCTCAGGTTCAGTTCACATTTGCTCAGAACTTAGCACAGTCTATAAAATGCCCTTGATGCTTTTACTTATTCCATTTTAAAGCTGAAAGTAGAATTCCTTTTGAGGAGGAAATCATTTCCATTTAGGGAAATGCTTGGGCTGACAGCTTTTCTGGGTGTGTAAGAACTCTTCCTGCACCTCACTTTTTATGGGCAGAAGCCAGATTTGGAAGGATCTCAAGCTCGGTGTAATAAAGCTGGAGAATATCCAGTTTCCAAAGACAGTCCAAGAAGGAGGGGGTTATAACATTATATAACTTAATCCTCACAGTGACTGTGGGAGAGATACTATTCTTAACTTCCCATCATCAAATAGAAGACTGTGCACAGCAAGGTTTAGTAACCTGCCCAAGGCCACACAGCCACCTAATGAAGTCTGAATGCATGTTGTTTGATGGCAAAATCTGCACTTTTAACCACTAGGCTATATCAATTAGAAACATTTGCCTATGAGTAAATATGTAATGTGTAAGAGAGAATAAGTCTTTAATGTTGCCAGGTAATTTTCCACTTGGCTCAAATAATTCAACTCCCCTTTCATATTTCTAGTGGCTAGTATGGTTTGTAGCAATACAGCTTGCCCAGTGTTCTTACAGACAGTCAAGGTGAGGGAGACTAGAGCATCACCTGCTTCCTCCTCCAAGAGAGGGTATAACAACAATGACAAATGGCATCTCGACAGAGTTGCTTCCAGATAGACTTAAGCTTTTTGGCTTAGACTTGACTTTGTAATATTTTATGACTGAGAAAGAGACACACAGAGAGAGAGAGAGAGACAGGTGCTGAAAGTTAATGCCATTTTGAGATAATGCAGTAAACTCCCATGCTTAAGTGATTTGCAGGGAAATTACTTACCAATGGAAAGTAGAAAACAGATTTTGTTTAGAAAGCGTAAGCTGTTTAGAAATCTTATATTTGGACTCGACAGCCCATTGCTCATGTGGACTTGTTAGCAAATTTTAAGCTTCTTGGCAGACTTACATTCCTCAGGTCAGTGGCTGGGATGGATTGAGTGTCAAATTTCATTTGTGGAGGAGACCATGTGCTGGGCTCAAAAAATATCAAAAATAGCTTTTAATTTTCTTCCCCTGTAAGCGGATTATATGGAATTTGATTTTCACGTTCTGAGGATCTTACTTCTAACCCAGGCACTATTACTAGAGCTGTCAGGGGAAGGGAGAGCCTCATGTTCTGCAAAGCCAAATCATCGTGTTTCCTTTGAATTTAACAGCAACAGAAGACAGGAACACTTTCTCTACATATACTTTGCTTCAAATCCGGACTTTGAAAATGGAGGACTCCTGTGGGATGTTTGTTTCTTTCTTAACCAGAAGATAAATTGATAGAGCGTGTGCTGGGGTAGAGGAAACAAATAGATGATTTCCAAATGCTTTTGCAATGAATATAACTAAACTGTCTTTAAAAAGCCAGACTAGTCAAAATAAGTGCAATTAAAAAAAAATAAGTCATCTTTATAGGAGAAGCAGTCTGGAAATGTAAGCTGGGGAAAGCAGAGAGAGAAAGAAGGAGGGAGGGAAGAAGGAATCTACTGGGTGTCAGGCTTCAAAGGCTACAATTATCTGACAGTGCTTGCTTAAATTCTTCAGGTTTTTAACTGTAGTGTATATCAAATGAAAGAGAAGAAGAATAAAATCCAAGCAACCATTGTACAATTCAGGATGCAGTCTGTACACTGTGACCAGGGTGCTTATGATGAAAAACATTATTTTCTCTTAATTCCTAAAAAGGTTGTGGAACCTCTGTGTCTATTTCCAGCTCTGTGGAAATGCATTTTATTTTATTTTATTTATTATATTCATAAAATCTACTTGATCCCATTTAGTCTCAGGATGCACGTATAATACCATTTTGAAACATCCAGAATTAATAGCCATTTAAAGAAATCCCTCAGGAACCCCAAGTTTTCCAGTACTTTTTTTTATTTTTAAAAAGGATATGCAGACAGGATGAAAGAAAAGAAAGATAGAAAATGGAAAGCAGATCAAACTAATTGACAAGTGTGAAAGCTTGAGTGCTGCGTCACTCTTTACTCCTTTCATAAATGACCTGTGTTGTAAGGTAGTGTCTTTGGAACACAGTGGCTGGTCATTAAATATTTGTCTTTCTTTGAAACTGTTAGAAGAAGAAACCTACAAATTGAGTAATAATGACCATAACATTAACTATTATTTATACATAGTACTTTAGAGATTATGAGGTAAATATCACACCATTACATCCTAGTGGCTACTGGGAGTTGTCAAAATGTAATCAGAAATTGAGGTGGAATGGAGAGACATGGAGGGGAGGAGTGTGGGCCTTCACTGGTAATGACTCCTTATTACTTGATTTCAATCATGGTTCTTTTACTATTGGTTGTTAACTTTTAAAGTTAAGAACTGGAGAAATGAATAAAAGCTATGGACCCATTCCTTAGAAAAATAAACACTCAAAAAACAAAGCTCTGTCTGAACTTTCAAGAGGTTAATGGATGCTTTATAGGCTGGCCATGGACTTGCCTTAGAGAATTTGACCTCTTAGTACGAGCGCAATAGTAGAGAGTAGATAGCTAAGAGATTGTGGGTAGGGATCTTGTACTTTCATTCACCACTTTGTGCCCAATGTCTCACACTTCAGATGGTACACAGTAGGTGTTTAATAGACATGTATTGAATGAATGAATGATAATGAGACTAAATTCCTAAACAATACCTTTGAACCAACATCTCTAAGTATTAACATGATCATCTCTTGATTATTCAGGTCTAGTTTTTTGGTTTTGAAGAATATTAGCAGGAAATATTCAATTTGGGTCAGTTTTTTTTTTTTTAAACTTCTGCTATGCCCTCTTGTATTATTCCCAACCAAGAGAGAACTTACAGAAAATAACTGGTTCTAATATCTATAAGTCTTTGTGAATTTGAATGAATCTTGTCTTTGCTGAAGTTGAAATGCTAATTTAACACCCACTGGGATGTTGGAGAAAGGGAATGATATGATATATGTATGAGTTTTCTTTAAATAGGGCCCAGCATGTTCTAAAGCATTCTAACTTAACCATTGGTGTGGGCCAGGGATAATGGTTCACCCTGTTGATCATAGAGAGAGAGAGATGTACTATATGCTAATGCTTAGCGGCCAAGGTTTGTCCTGCCATGTAGGTGATGTCTTAGGACAATATTTTATAATGAGGTTATCTCAGGCAGAACTAGAACAAAAAAATTGGAAAGGCTCGTTGTCTGCCTAATATTGAAGAATGACTCCCCCACCTCTTTCTTTTCTTACATGTTCATCTCCCCATTATGTTATCATCATTCCAAATAGATTAGCCCACATTTCCTCACCCAGAAACTGATATTGACCACTGTCTCCCCAAGATACCCTCTATAAAGCCTTTTTGTATCACCTGCATTGGCAATCTGGAAGTTTAAGCTTCTCTCTACCTTGAGGAATGTCATTTAAATATTTACAACTGTTATTCTTAAAATCACAACATGCTCCTGTAAACCAGCACATCCATGAAAATCCCCTCCTTCAATCTTTGTTCTGCTGTGTGATTAAAGACCTTTACCCTACTGTAAGACAAACTTTATTTAAATTCAAGCTCTTTTTCCAAGCTGTATGTTTCTAAGATTTCAACCTCCTGATACTCACTGTTCTTGTCTGTGAGATGCAGCTAATAGGATATTTTCATAGAGATACTGTAAAGCATAGATAAGAAATATCTGTACAGCACTCAGTGTCACACCTGATCATGGGAAAGAACTTTATAGCTGTTAGTTGCCACTGCTCTCGTCATTGATTCTGGTGATGTTTGTTTATTGAAGAAGCTGTCCTGAGAGCCCTAGTCAGCTCTGACTTAGAGTGAGTGCTCTAACCTAAAGCAAGGGGGTTTCCTCCAGGGGCCTCCAGCAGGGTCTTCAATCAAGGAAGAGAGGTTCACTGTCTGCCAGTGCTGATAGTCTGACACTCTGAGACTTCTTCTTTTAAAGGATGCTTAAGGGCTTTCTTCCTTCCTGGCTCAAGATGTACAAGCTTCATCAGGGGCTGAGCTTCTGAATATTCAAGGAACTGCTGAAACAAGCACTTTCTTAAAGTAGAACTTACAAAGAACTCTAGAGCTAAAGAACCATAGAGCTGCCTACCCTATGAGACCAGTTCCCAGATCTACAACAAGACTGCTTTTGGTTCATACTAGTTTTCCTGGCTCCAGAGTCTTTCTTTGTTAGTAGATCAGAGCTTCTCTATTAGACAAATTGCTGTGTCAGAAACTGTTAACCAGTCTCTTCCTATCCATTATTTGATTAATCAGTGCTTTCGATACTGTATGCAAAAACATATTGCCTAATGACTAGAGAATGTGGATAGCTCCCAACTGGTGGGCTGCTTTCTGTTTCCTCCTGGTTCTTCTGCTCCCACTACTGCAGTTGCCTACTTGCCAGAGTCAGTTGTGTCACTGCCCATATCTGTTTGTGCCAGTTCCGTTTGTTATGTAATCACATACTTCAATTAAATGTTTCATGACTGATTTAATAGAAGTACAAAAAGAGAGTTGTTGGTTCCATAAATACTTTGGAAAGAGTAAGTTTGAGTTGCTGAAAGTGCTGTTGAATCACATGTGGGCACAACAACTCTGAAAGTCTTGGAGGTGGAGGGGCTCATAAAACTAGAAAGAGTCTGCATTCAGATTGTTTCACTAAAGTATGTACATTCTCACTCTGCTTTATAAAAAGCAGACCTGGAAATCCTAGTAGACAATGCATTATTTGAGTGGTTTATGCGAGACAGAGAGTGTGAACTCTGATCGTTAGATCAATTTAAAGTCAATCAAAGCAACAAAACATGGCCTACATCAAAAGTTTAGGAATGGATCCAATTTATACATTTTAAGTTAAAATAAAATTTAGGCATGTATGCATAATTTTTAAGAATTTTCCATTTCATCAATATTTTTTATTAACTGCTAAACTACCCATTTTGTTGCAGTGGATGATTACAGAGGGTCTCTACTGTCCAAGGTACCCACTTTGATACATGATGCATCCGCTAGCAACAGCACAGGTTCTTTTGGGAACAATAATGGTGGTGGGTTGTGCAGGTAGATTCAGTCTCCTAACTGGTGTCTGATTCACAATGTGAAGCAGGTATCTAGGGCTAAAGATACAGCCTATGGCCCAAGAAAATATGCATGGCTACCTACCTATATTAACTAAATACTATATGGATAATTAGTCATATACAATTTTGGTCAATCTCCAAATAGCCCCTGGGAGATTAGTAATTGTCATCACTGTTCTGTTGGTGGGACTGCTGAGGTTCAGAGAAGTTACATAACTTGGACCTAGTCCCATACGAAGTAGAAATGGCTAAGATGGGTCCTAGACTCCAAATCCTGTGATTTATTCATCAAGACTAATTTACCTGTTGGTTCAGAGGGTAATGTCAACTGATCAAATCAGTCCTGAGATCCAGGTACCACGAGCACTGACACTTAGCTTTTAATCAGCTTCGGCTAAACATGGTTCTTATATTGGTAAGAATTTGATCAGTTGGACTAGTTTCAGGCAGAGAACTTGATGCAGGCCAAGTTCTAAGCCCGGGCTGCTAAGTCAGGGTTTGGGCTTCTAAGTCAGAGATCGGTCAATGCAGAATAACTGATGAGCCCCCAGTGCCCTCCACTTGCCTGTGAGCTGTGCTGCAGATGTTCTGTAAGCAGAAGGGGATGCACTCAAACTTTCAAAATGAGCCACCTTAACAAAAGGGAAAGGCTATTGGCACCACATATCATTCACATTGTTGCAACACCTGCTTGTTTTGGTGCAAGATAAGAATCTGTCAGAATTTCCATTATTCCCCCTATATAATCTATATAATGGGAGGGTTTTGTTTGTTTGTTTGTGTGTGTGGGTTTTTGTTGTTGTTGTTGTTGTTGTTTTGTTTGTTTGTTTTTGGCTAACTCTTTTCCCTCTGGCCTACAATTTGGGACATGGTATTTCAGCTCAGCTAGCATTGCTTTCTTATTAAAATTACTGTTGGCCATTTTGAGTTAGTGTTGAATCAAACTTACGGGTTTGCTTTTTGTTCTCCAGAATGCTTGTGGAAAAGTATAGGAGAAAGTGCCTGGCTTTTGATAAAAGCCAGAGAAAAAGAAAAACACCTTGGCCATTTGAATGAGTGTTTTGTAAATGTTTTTGTGTGATCCATTGTTATCAGAATTATCAGGGGAACTTATTAAGCACACACATTTCTTTACCCCAGATCTACAAAATTAAATGCTAGAGAAATGGAACCTGGGATCCGTCTCAGAGCCACTGGCTTAAATGAAGTATGTGGAACAATAAACATCTGTATCATTTTCCTAGGCTGCTGTGGCAAAGTACTTCAAACTTGGTGACTTAAAAAATAAAAGCTTATTCTCATATAGCTCTGGAGAACAGAAATATGAAATTAAAATATCAGCAGGGTGGTGCTCTCTCTCTGAAGGCTCCAGAGGAGAGAATCTGTTCCATGCCTTTCTCTTAGCTCCTGGTGCTTTTGTAACCCTTGACATTCTAGACTTGCAAGTGAATCACTCCAATCTCTGCATCTGTGTTCACATGGCATTCTCCCTGTGTGTCTGTGTCTCTCCTCCTCTTCTTGGAAGGACACAAGCCATCTTGGATCAGAGCCCACCCTAGCAAGTATGACCTCATCTTAATTTCATTATATCTGTAAAGATCCTATTTCCAAATAAGTTCACATTCACAGGTACTGGGGACTAAGACTTCAACATATCTTTTCAGGAGAAACAATTCAGTCCATTACTACATCCTACACACTTGCTGACAGGACCTTTATATCAATGGGAATAATGCATATTTTATACCCTAATTGGAAAAAATCAAGCAGTACTTATGATTTTGAGAAATAAGTATTCCACTCAAACTAGAGATATTATATTTTTATTTCATGATAGCGAAATTCTGAAACCATTTTTAAAGTGTATTTTCAGTCATGAAACTTCCTTCATGTAAGGAACTCTTGAATTTCTACTTTCTAAAATAATTTTTCTACTAGCTGGAAAATAATAGTGAATTTCTTTTTTTTGTTGTTGCTTATTTGAGAATCCCCGGTAGCTTGCCATGATCCTATAATGGTTAGTACTTAGCACTGTGTAATTTATTCTACACTTGATCTTAGCCAAAAGGCCGAGAAGCTATGTGTGTAATTTATTCTAATGAAAGACATTATATGTTATTAATTGCATCCATATTAATCCAAAACTATTCACAAGGAAATGATACATAAGATTTGTATTATGACATGAAAATTTTTTTAATTAACATATAATGTATTATTAGCCCCAGGAGTACAGGTCTGTGAATCACCAGGTTTATACACTTCACAGCACTCACCATAGCACATACCCTCCCCAATATCCATAACCCAACCGCTCTCTCCTTACCCCCCTACCACTGGCAACCCTCAGTTTGTTTTGTGAGATTAAGAGTCTTTTATGGTTTGTCTCCCTCCTGATCCCATCTTGTTTCATTCATTCTTTTCCTACCCCCCAAACTCCCCATGTTGCTTCTCAACTTCCTCATATCAGGGAGATCATATGATAGTTGTCTTTCTCTGATTGACTTATTTCGCTAAGCATAATATCCTCTGGTTCCATCCACGTCATTGCAAATGGTAAGATTTCATTTCTTTTGATGGCTGCATAGTATTCCATTGTATATAT